>NW_021680364.1:843627-888952 GCF_001412515.2 Diachasma alloeum
GCCCCCGCAAAAAAGATGGAGATAGCGGTTACGTGGAGAGTTGGTGGAACCCGAGTGCCTCCGATTAATATGAAATAGGAATATTTCCTGAAATTTCTTCTTTATTCGTTCCATTATTCATGTCAAATTGTATCTGAATTCAAGGGAGAACTTTGGAGAGTATTTTCTCTTTTAATAAAAAATCCTATTATTTACTAAAGATGAAAGAAACGTCCAGTTGTTTTATATCGAAATATCTCAAAACTGCCTGACCGCTAATCCTCAATTCTGATTGGTCAATGAGTCGCGTGAAGTAGCCGCTGAAAAAAATCCCCGGTATTTTCAAATTCTTCAAATGCCAAAATTTTTTCTGCGTCATATTTATCGTTTTTTCATGTGTGAAGTTTATCTTTATATCAAAACATACCTAAATTGCCTAATTGTTGATCAGGAGAAAAGAAATAGTATTTCTAAATTTTTTTAACTCACAAATTATTCTTCACTTCCCAAATCTTAATTTTTTCATATTTATCGTACGCAAAAATGATCAATTCTTGCTTCTCAGATTTTCATACATAAATTCGAAACTCTACGAAATTCATGACAATTCTTGAGTTTCCCAAATAATTCGAGAAAAGCTGTGGAATTTTCCGAAGAATTCAAGAAATTTTTTCTGTTTTCTAGGGAATCAATTCATAACCCTCCCCTCATGTTCCAACAATTACAGATTTTAATCTGATTATTTTAAAAAGTAAAAAAAAAATGAACTGAAGATTAAAAATTATTCAATGATGTTTCACTTTTCATTCTCTTAATTCTCTTCAAGTCATTATTAATATTTATGAAACATCTATGAGTATATGAAGTTTAATAAACGCGATTTCTTCTTTTTTCAACGGTCTAGTATAGTTGAAAAATGAAAATTTCATTGCTCGTGCGTAAACTGGGATTTTCCGCACGCGAAGCGCAAAACCCTATTTTTTACTGTAAATTTTTTCGCTCAGATGATCTTGAATGACGTCACAACTCTCGTCGCTACTGATTTCAATAACTTAAACGGAAAAAAAAAATTGTAGGTAATTTCCCCATTCAACGTGAAATATAATCCGAACGGGTTTTTAGGGGAGTATTACGTGCGAGCCTTACGTTTGTGGCCGGTGTCAGGGGTCAAATGACTCCCACATGACCCTCCAACATCTCATGGTCATCTACACGTACACCTATTGTTTTTATGTGCGATGCCCTCCACAGTTTTCATATGAATCCTGATTCATATGATTTTTTTATGGCCAAACAACACGTCCCGTTTCCTCTTGCCTTCTTCGTCTCGGTAATTACGAGGCGAGTCTCGTTTTGACGTCCAAAAAAGTCAACCCCGTTTTAATTTCATGTCTTCTTTGGCTATTTTTTTTCCAGTCAAATAACTTTACAATGATTTTATTATTTAAACGTTGCAGGTCGGAATTTTAATGTCAATATCGACCCGTTTTGCACTATTATTATGGGAAAAACCTGGAATATTACATATTTTGTTATGTTGTTTTTAATAGTTTGAAGCCAAAGATGTACACAGAAAGCAATTTTTTGTACTTAAGGAAATAAATATTATTATTATTAGAATTATCGACCCGTTAGAAATTTTTTTAAAAATCTGGGAAAAAAATTAGAAAATTTAGTTTTGTAGAAAGATTGATGAAATAATTAAAACATTGCAATTTTTGAAAATTGAAAACGAGCATTTTCTAAACATAATTTATAAACAATCAATTTTCCACCATAAAAATCATTTATTTGTTTTCAGAATTTTTGCGAAAAATCTATTTCGTATCTAAAAAAATAAAATTTCCGAAAGTCTAAACAATTTCAATTGTTTATTTATAAACCACGAATGCTTAAAAAAATAATAATGCTGAGCAAAAAATAATTTTAATGACGCTGAATATTCAATGATTTTAAAAAGATTTTTTCACGTAATTTAATTGACAAATTTGATAATTGAAAATGGTTGAATCTATAGTGCGGTCTGTACTAAACTGTAAAAGACACTTGGATATCCTTAATCAAACTGAAAAATAGAAGTTGAAAAATGCGAGTTATTTTCGTTTTTTTTTACACTTTGGAGGATGAAACTGGTAGCACTCATTTTGTAACCATTATGACGCTACTTGTATTCGGTTGAATTTATAGGCCGAATACTTTCAGGTTATTTCAAATGCAAAATCGAAACGATATGTATACGCCTGCGCAGTTGAAGATACAAATACAAGGGGGCACGATTACACGATGGGGAGGGGGCTGAGTTGTATGGGAAGGCGAGTCGATATAAATCTGGATTAAATTCAGTGCCCCATCGAATCTGAATAACGATCGAGTGGGATTATTTGCATATATATTGGCACTGGCGAGACCTTGGCGTGCCAGCTTCAGTCAAATGGATCTTTCTTTCTCCCGGTGATGATGATTTCTCGGGAATTCCTCGGAGAGAGGAAAATAGATGATCGATTATAAAAAATTTAATTCTTTTGCGCGAAGAAGAATGTTTCCTTCAATTTTTTCTTACGAAAAAATGATTAAAATTTTTTTTTCTCAACAACAATAATTTCCCCATGATTATCAAACATTAATAATATAAATTAGTAGAGATTGCATGATTATTAAAAATGATTCAAATTAATTTCGTCTCAATAAGAATAAGGTCTTCACAATTACTAAAAATTAGTGAAATTAATGTTTTCTGGAAGGACATTAATTCCTTCATAATAAAAATTGTAGGGAATATTCAAATTTTCCCGTCAATCTTTCTCAATTTGACGGAAGAGGGGAAGTCATCATGCAGATGAACCCGTGGATGAACAAACGTGTCTCACATTGCCATTTATCTCCCGACTTATTCCAAGAGTCGTTGTTGTTTTTATTTTCACCGCGTGACGCCCGGGGGACAGTGACGAATAATCGGGCACAGGAGTATCGGTGTGTAACCTCTTGGGTGGCTGTTGGCTTTCATAAGAGGCTGGGTTTGGAGAGAACCAGATCTCTCTACCCTGGACTCGAGTTTCCTCTTTAGTTTACTCTTTGAATTATGAATATTTACATACGGTCTATTGCACTTGGAGATCCAGTTACATGAGCGTTTTATTCTGTACGAAAAATTTGAGGGGGCGAGGAATTTTATTCGTTCACAATTTAATTTAAAAATTTAATTATTATTATTAAAGAAAAATTTGGAAATGAGATTTGCAAATTTTTCGAATTCATTCATTTTTATGATGAATTAGCCCTTTCATTATGCCTTCGTTTAATGAATTGTTTATAATCATTATCATTGTAAAAAGATGAGAATCGGTGAGAATCTTCATATTACAATGAATGATTTACTCATGTTTTAATTGTTATGCTCACCGAATAAGATTTTAATCATAATTACAATTCCATTCCTTCTAGAAGACACTTTAGTGTGAATTTCTGGAATTCAATGTTTGTTGATACTCTGGTAAAAGTGCGTGCCCACACTGTTATCAATTTTTAGTTAGTTCACACGGTAATTCAATTAATCTGTTGTTCATCTCATCAATATAATTCCGTGCTTAGAATATTGTCATCTCGTGTTTTCAGCACCAAATTAAAAATTAAAACTTCATTTGGAATATTGAGTCACAGCTTCTTTTTATTCATATCAGAAATTTTGTATTTGGATATTAATATTATTTGTTCAAAGTGAAAAAATCGATCATCATTTTCACTATATTGCATTCAGATTCTCCTATCCTTAACGCCAACAATGTGAGATAATCTCATAATTCTAGCTAATAATTCTAATCAACTTTGTTCGAAGGAAACCTTAGTAAACGCAATATTAAGAAAGTAGAATTATTCTGTTTTCCTCTGACCTAAGTGATTTGGACAATTATGATTCGTTTATTCATGTTTCATAGCGTCTATGAAACATGAATAAACGAATCATAATTACGTGATTATTAAAAATTATTGAAATTAATTTCGTCTCAATAAGAATAAGTGGCATGGAATAAATGGCATTCAATTCTCTTTTGTCTGTTAGGCGGGCTTCATGAAAATGCGACGCAAGACGATTGCACTCATGAAAACCGCCTTACTTTCTCCATTCGTTCGAGATATTGCCCATGTTCTGTTTTCGTGCATGAAATTTTCGTATTCAAAGAATAACACGATTATGGCATGGAAAATATTTTCCAAACGATCTCGACTCGTTGTCGAACTATTACGGTAGCCTATGAGAGTTGCCTCGCAGCTACAGCGTTTTGCATACACACTATTGTGGAGAATTGGTGGATACTGGCACGTGAAAGAAAGGATATGCCGTGTGGCTCCTATGTTATCCCTTCCCACTCGGTAGTTGTCTGTGAACGTGACCTTAGCCTCGGATATCTGCCTCCCGGGGAGAGTATGTTCCTCGTGTGCACTTTTCACTACGCACGGGGTATACTCATTTTGCTGTATCAGTTTCCCACAAATTTTCTCGTTTATTAACAGCCGTTAGTTAACGAGCAACTTCTGTGTTTGGGGGTGACTCCGTAATATTCCATTTTTGGCAAGTCTAACGGAACTGATCTAGTCATTTGTTCATGTAAAATAACGACCATTGAAATGAAAATTCTTGGTTTCGTTGAAATTAAATGGCAAAGTATACTGTAAAATTTTTTTTTGCTGAAATTGTGGGCAATTTTTATCACATCAAAGTTTCACTAAAATTTTTGAGGGGAAAATTTTATGGAAAAATCGGTGGAAATTCAAATTTCAGTTGAACTATTCTACGAAAATTAATGGTAGTCAGAATAATTTAGGCGATTATATGCTTGAATGGATATTATATGCTTGAATTTTCAATTGATTGACATTCTTTTTTATCTGTAATTCAAACATTTGAAATTCCCTTACATTCACAGTAAAATTTGAAATTTCATGATTTTATTCCCTCAAAATCGGATTCAATATTAATGTCGTGTGGAACATTGACTTTTTGAATATTTTTGAAGGAATTGATTCTTTGTAGCCTATGAACCATTCCAGAGTAAAAAGTTTTCCGAAAAGTGTTCTGGATATTTTGCAATAACTGATTAAAAATGCATCAATTTTGAACACTTTTTTGGGGTCATGACGTCAACTCACCGGAATCAAGTTCCCCTTGCGACTACTCGCAGCGTTAGTGAGTTATTCTAGCCTCTCAAAGTGCGAGGCGTTCAACCAAAACGAATCGAGGGGGTTATATTTGAAAAAATTATTAAAAGTGGATAAAAAAATATATTGGCAGTAACAAATGAAATTTGTGCTGAAACATGATTTGCAAAAGGCGTGCTCGGGGAATTTACCAACGGTAGACGTGACTATGTTGATAGATTTTATGGGTTTAAATCTGTGTCAAAGTGTCGAAAGTCGTGGTTGTATAATTTTCACTGTTGTATTTTTACATCCTGGTACAAAACAATATTTATAAGGAACTTTCATCACTCGATCCGGTTTTTCGGACATTTTAGAGCCAAATACATGTGCAGAGTATTTTCCTAGATTTCATCAGTTGTACTCAACCGCTTGATGGCGCCACGCGAAAATTTTGGCCTCCGGTGAGTTGACGTCACAGGCCTTTCCAGAACGTTAAAAAATGCAATTTTAAAAGCAAATAAATAATTATGAAACTATTCTCCGTGTGTTTCTTTATTAAATGTGGGTTCTTGAGGGCATATATTTGAGGAAAAAAAAATTTTAAACTTGCAAATTCCCTATTATTCGTGTCAAATTACGTCCAAACAAAATTTGAAGAAATCTAAATTAAAATTGTTCAGAAACGAAAGTTTGTTTTCTTTTTTTTGTATTATTATTCTATTGAAAAAAATTACTTGGAGGGGAGGAATATAGCATATAGAATATCACCGGAAGAAAGGAGAATGAGGAGAAATACGCTGAAAATTACGAAAGATAGTTTTCAACTCCATCTTTGCCTCGTTTCGACTCAATGTCCGCCTCACAATTTCTGATCGCCTGTTCTCCGTGCTACGCACTTTATGCCCGCGCAACGGCATAAATCAGCGCGGGCGCATAACCGCCCGCCTCGCTTCCTCAATACCCACATCCTCAACCCAGAATGAGAGGTTGCACTTACACACGGGCGCAAGGTAAATGCAAAATGTTTGGATTTTATCGTTGTTTTATTTTTCGTTTTCACTTCTATTCGGCTTTTTATCGGCTGTCTACGCAACTGAGAATGGAAACCAGAAGGGGAAGAGTATGGGGGGGGAGGAGGGGGGAAATAAAATAAGTGACGTGTGGGAATTTAGTGCGATAGTCGTGGTATTTGTGGGCACCGAGTGTCTTTATGTAGAAAAGGGGCTGTGGGCAAATGTAGAGGGAATGGAATCTTTATCGACAGGCAATGGGTAGCCGGGGAGGAGTCTTGCATTCATGCCAGCGAGACCACCCTAGTTCGCGCTGTTTCTATCATCGTGAACATATTGGATTTGTTGGGATGGAAATTGCCAATGCAATATCGATTGCACGAGGATTTCAATTCAATTCTTCATTGCAGGGAAATTTTATTTCATTTTTGTAACTCGTTGTTTTGGATTGTTATTCCAGGGGAGGAATTAGTTGGGGGGAGTGTGTGGAGAATTTATATTGAGTGGGATTTTTTTGACGAAATCCATCGGGGAGAATATTCAATTTAGTTAATTGTGGAAGTGGAATGACATGGGCTTCAAATCATGGAATGCTCATCATGTAACACATTGTATTGAGCGGATTATGTGCATTAATAAACATAATATTTCATGTTTTAGGTCGATACGAAATGTAGTATATCTTTTACACAATGGAGTATTTAAAATAATGAAGAAGCGAATTTTTATTCGCTTTAATTCTTCATTTCACAGGGATTTCATTGCATTTTTTTTGGTTCTGATTATTTTTTTGCCGGAAAAATTATTTAATTGGGGGAAATAGATAGAGAATTTATTTTGCAAATGATTTTTTTAGATGAAATCCCTTTAAAATAAGAATATTTGATTTATTTAACTGCAGAATAGAAATTTCTTGGGGTTGAAATCATTGAATGCTCATTTTGTAACGCAATATATTCGACGGAAGATGTTTTTTGTGGGTATTAATGAGCATAATTTTTTGTGGTTTGTGGTGATACGAAATGGATTATATCATAACACTTTTTTCCCATAAAAATTTTCCTAGGGGCATTTAAAATAGTGAAGGAGTGGATTTTATTCTACTTCTTTATTTAAAGGGGATTTTATTCCATTTTTTTTTTCTAATTATTTTTTGTGGGAAAAATTATTTAGTTGGGGGGAATATATAGAGAATTTATTTTGTAGATGATTTCTTAGAAGAAATTCCTTTAAAATAAGGATATTTAATTCATTTTATTTGAAATTTACTTGAAATCACTGAATTTCCCTCATATAACACGTTATATTCAACGGAAAAAGTTTTTTATGTGCATTAACAAACATAATATTTCGTGTTTTATGTCGATATAAAATGTATTACATCATGACACATTTTTTCCCATAAAAATTTTCCTGGAGGCATTTAAAATAGTGAAAGAGTGAACTTTAATTCAATTTTTCATTTCACGAAACTCTTATTCCATTTTTTTGGTGTCTGATTATTTTTTGGTGGAAAAAAGTAGTTGTAGTTGAATCTATAGAATATTCATACTCCATATGATTTTTAGATAAAATCCCTTTACAATAAGAACAATAAATTCATTTAATTACAGAATAAAAATTTCATGGGCTTGAAATCACTGAATTTTCCTCATGTAACACATTATATTCAACAGAAAATGGTTTTCGTGTGCATTAACAAACATAATATTTCATGTTTTATGTCGATACGAAGTGTATTGCATCACGACACATTTTTTCCCATAAAAAATTTCCTGGAGGTATTTAAAATAGTGAAGAAGCCCACGCGCAATTCCAAGGTGGGGGAAGGAAAGAAAAGTAGTAAAAAAGGGAGAGGGGGGGGAGGGAATGTATACAAGTGAGGTGGGGTCGCTACGGTTGTGGTCCGCCTGGGAAAAATTACTCAAGGAGGACGATCGAGGCAACGCATTGTAAGATTCGTATAACCGGGGAGGCCACGCTAGGCTGACCCTAGTCATTTCGAATCAACCATCCACCTCGCGGGTAATGAAATACTCGGACAGACTCTGCTGAGTGTACCTGTTACTCCGGGTAATCGTTCTACTCCACAAAACTGCGGAATTCATCTGGGAGATCTACATTAGTCGATGTTTGAGAGAGTTTTATGGAGATTTTGGAATTATTTTTATTTGTTGCAATTTTAAAATTGAATCGTGAATTAAATGGACATGTGAGAGAAGTTTTGAAGAAAATTTCTTGACATTTGCGATGGCAAATAATTTGCAGGAAATTGATTAGAGGTTTTTTTTCTGGAATAGAAGAGTGGGATAAGAATTTCCATGTTCAACTGTCAATATCTCGCGATCAAATGATGCAATTCGATCGACTCACGTCTCATTTTAAAGTTCGTAAAAGTACCTTCAAAATGAAAAAAAAATCACGAAATTCCACTCTGCCGTTCTCACGATATCAACGATTGAAGACAACTGTTTTATCTTACTCTTCCTTATTCAATGAAATTTCAATTTCCAGTTCTATACGACGATAAAAATTATTAAAAATTCAGAAAGCTATTTTTTTTCGTTCTGAATCTAGTCAAAACTCAGTAGAATAAATATCCAACATTCACGATATTCTTAAAAATGAAACAAAATGAAAATAAAATAAACTCCCAGAAATCTAATATTTTAACAATAATAACAATAATAATGACAATAATAATTGCCAATAAATTTCCAATGTCCAGTCATAAACAACAATGAAAATTATGAAACATTTAGAAAACTGATTTTCTGAATTCTCAATCTACTCAAACCTCAAATAAAAAGCGTCGAATATTCACAATCATTTTTAAAAAATGAAACAAAATGAAAAAAAAACAAATAAAAATAACAAACTGCCAGAACTTTAATATTTTATCAATAACAACAAAAATAATATGAATAATAACCGGCATTTCAAAATCTCCATAAAAACCTCGCTCTACTCTCAATTTCCCAAATAGAAACAATTCTTAAATTCACGAAAAGATTAATCTCTGCGCTGGAATTGAAGCGTAACCCCTCGAAAAAAAAATCGTGATCAAACAAAGTCAACAATCAACCTGGCGAATCCCCCCCCCCCCCTTTTTCCCCATCCAATGGTAAAGATGTTCAGCCATGCAGAAAGGGAACGAAATGTTTCGCGACACTCTTGACCAAACGTTGAAAAAAACGGAAAAAAAAAATGAGTAAAAGAGAATTATGAGCCTTTTGTTACCCTCAGTGTCCATCATCATCTTTTGAGACACGCGCATCCGTTTAATTGTGAAAACTAACGCATGGTGGGTAAATACGGAAATGAGTTCAAGGCATAAATGTCGTGGGAAGTGACAGCGAGAATAAAGGAGAGAAAAAAAAATTGGGCAAAACGTGGCAATAATTTCGTGAATGACGAAAAAGTTTTTTTTTCGTGTGATGATTGTGATTCGTAATGGCAATCGTAATCGCGATCGTCTTGTCGTATTGAATTGAACTGAACAAGGACTAACTTTTGGGTGGTATTGTCTCGGGATCCACCTTAAAGATGATGCAATTGACTCGTAACAAATTTGCAGAGGGTATCGTTGTATCGCACGATATTGTACCGCACGATATCCCCTAGGTTAAACATAATTGCGTGACTCACCCTCGGGACAGTGGCACTCGTACGTGAGTGGAGACAACTGACTACAAGATCCACCGTTCAAACATGGCGACGGATCACAGGGTATGTAGTTGCTCTCGCAGTTCTGGCCGGTGTATCCGCTTGTGCACATGCATCTGTGGATTGATTAAAAATTTTTGTTAAAAATTGTTGAGAAGAGAGAAAGAATTTCATCATATTACTGAACTGTAGAATTTTAATTTATTCATGGGAAAGTAGTGTCTCATATTAAGATACAAAAATACGTCAATTAAGACATTTTTTCCTGTTTTTTAAGACCTTTTTGGAGAAACCGGTAGGAGAGCGGTAAAATTATTTAAGTCGACTTCAGACATCGCCATAATCATAAATTTTAATTAAAGTTAAATTTTGAATAAGTCAATTGTTAATATAACTCAGCAATTTTTCAATTATTAAATTAATCATCAATTGGAATATTCAAATTCCGAATTATTTTATCAATCAATAGTAAAGTTCGGAAAATTGACGATTATTTGACGAATCGAAAAATGATTTTATGACATTTAGAAATATTTACACAATAGTTAATTAACAATTCCAATTGTCAATTATTTAGTTAATAATCAATTGAAAAAATTTCAATTGCCAATTATTATATTGTTTTTCAAATTTCAATGAAGATGAATAAATCTCAATTAATGTAACGTGCAACTACTCATAATATTACGAAATTAATTATTGATGCCGATGTATGGTCGACTTACCCCTTGGTTTCTGGGGAATATCTCCGAATCTAAGGGAGGTAGCGCAATTGTTGTCAGAACCTTTTTTGTAGCTCTTGATTCCCTCTACAAAAAAGTTTATGTCGAAAATTTCGCTGTCTCCCTTAGATTCCGAGATATTCATTGAAAACTGATCAACTGTCAAATTGACTTATATCGTTTTATCGTTTAGCTACTGAACTGTCTTAATTCAGAACATTATTTTTTCACGGTTATTATACTGTGAGATTTTACGGAAAAATTTCAGACTGAATGCTCACTGAATAATATAAACACATAACATTAAAAGATTCTGCGACTGCTCTCAAAGCGAGAGCTTGTCTTGATAAAAAAAAGTCCAAGTGCAGTAAATAGATAAAGCGTCTTTTATTTATTCATACAGCTTTCAATAAACCAAGAGGAATGAACAAATATGAAATGGGAATTCATCAATTGGGGACTTTAAATCTGAATTATGTAAAATGGGATGTGGATAAACAGGATGAGATTGAGTTGAATCAACAATGGGTGTCATTGTTTCAAGAATGTCGCGTGTCTAGAGAATCAGAGATATCGAGTTTCGCGCATAATATCCGCTGATAATGATGAGGTGGTTATGAGAGACGCTGAGGGTTTCTCAGAACTTGAAGTTTCGTTATTGACGTTTGGAATTTTTTATGAAGAAATCGGTTTTTATTTGGGAGTTTGGTGGATCATGAATTTGCATTTTTGGGAATTTGATGAAGACAATTATTGCTAATGTGATTCCTTGATGCAAATTTATCAGAAATTAAAGTTTAGTTATTGACGTTTTTTTTACGAAGGAATCGTTTTTTATTTAGGAATTTTTAGTTTCGAAGAAAAATGACTAGAATTTTTAGGATTTTAAGGATTCAGTCATTTTGTGGTAGACTTTCTTACAAATTGAGGTTTTTTATTTGACGTTTTGGTTCTTGCAGTGAAGGAACCGGTGTTTATTGATGAATTTTATGACTTATTTTTCGGAATTTTTGGGGAATTGATGACGACAATTATTGTTAAGGTATTCATTGATGAAAATTGAGCAGAAATTTGATGATTCGGTCATTGTGTTGTGAAGTTCACGAACACAATATTTATAAAATTGTAAAAACCACGCATTTTGTACGAGAATGAATAAATAATGTCATGTTGGAGCGCATTAATTCCTCCAAAATGTCCTCTCCATGAAATCACCAATTATTTACCGTGAAATTGAAGACAATTGAACAACATTGACGTCCGCTGTCAAAATACAATCACAACTTCAATTTTTAGTGAAAATCCAGTGGAATTTCGAATTTTGGAGCAACAGAAAAATAGAAATATCTCACTTTACTTGAACTTTCAATCAAAACATGAATATTTATTCCCAAATTACTCGGAATTTACGACTACTGAACATTCAGCGGTATCTTTACCTCAATTTCCCTGATTTCTATTAATTCTCATAGAATAATTGAATTAAAATTGACAATTTCCATTAATTTTTCCACTAAAACACGAATTTTCAGTACCAAAACCCCTTGAAAATCCCCCGGAGCTGATGCTTGATCAAAATGTTCAAAAACTACCAAAAATTTCAGACCAAAATCTGGATTTTAATTACATAAAAAATCCTTTCTCATTTCATGAAGCTGAAACTAGCGGAAGATTCCAGAAGATTTGTCTCAGGCGAATCTAGCGGTGTACAAATGTTTTAAAGTAATCTACAAACTTTTTCGGACCCAAAAAACATTTGTAAATATGATTATTTGACTCTCCAACACTTAAATATCCCCTAAATTGAATTTTCCGCTCACGAATATTTTGCCAATTTAATCTTCATACTAAAACACGAATTTTCAGTACCAAAATCCCATGAAAATCCCCCGGAGCTGACGCTTGATCAAAACGTTCAAAAACTATCAAAAATTTCAGACCAAAATCTGGATTTTAATTACATAGGAGAGGGTGGGGTAAAACGGGCACTTTAGACTTTTTTTTATTATTCATAACTCAAAAACAAATTGATCAATTGAGCTCAGTTTAGGCTCGTCACAAAGAGAAAGAATTGTTCTTTGTATTGAAGAAAAAAAATGGAATTTTATCAACATTTCAACCCCTCATTACCATTTAAAAAAGTCTAAAGTGTCCGTTTTACCCCAACCTCCCCTAAAAATCCTTTTTCATCTCGTTGAAAACTCAAGCCTCAAATTTTATGGAGTGGAAGCTAGCCGAAAATTCGTTTGCCGAAAATAGGANTTTCATCAATTCCGCACGAAATGCCGCTCACGAATACAATGCAATTCAATCAATTTCCACCAAAACATGACAAAACTCGACTTGTAAATATTCCAAACGAATTAAATCCACTTTGCCCTCACCCCCCCCCCAAACCCCGTTATTTTCTACCTACAACCACAATAACATAAACAACAATATCCAACCTCGCGGTGACAGCCGCCAACAGCACCAGGAATCCCCTCAAAACAATCATTTTCACATAAATTCGTGTTGCACGATAATCCCAAGGGCGTAGTCCTCATATTTCGCTATAAAAATCACTGGTAAACTCCATTCCCCAACGACCCAATGGCCAATCACTGGATGAACCCAACAACCTCGTAAACCACTGTATCCTCAACGCTCCGAAATAAAATATATCTCGCCAATCACTTCACAGAGCACAGAACCACCCTCAGAATATTGCACCACAGAACGATCAATCACAACTAAAAATAATAGAATTGCACCGCCGTACGTTCCCTTACCACAAACAATAATTTACATCTAACAATAATATCCGACAGATTATCACAGCTGCGTTGGAGCGAGTTGGCTCCTCGATCCCTCGAAATTGACACAACTCCCTCGAAATTGTTAATGTCCCAGGCCCCACCGTCACGTTCCCAATTGACGGGAAAATCGCCGCATTTGGTCGATCATCGGGGGGGCAAATTCACGATAAAATCGGGAAAACCGCGGGTTCGAGTGCCGATTTAATGAGCCTTTCTCGGTTAACTCTTGCTGCGGCGTTCCGTCGCGCTCATGCGACGGAGGTGCTACAGAGAGATGCTACAGTCCACAATCTCGAGGCAACCTAAACTCGACCAAATTGCCCTTATCCTGTGTTACGACGAATCAACGTGGTATCCATGACGGGGACAGAGCCACAAGCGAGGGATCGCTACTGCGCCAGGCGGTGCCGAATGACGATTTATCATCAGTCCTCAGTGGTTATTTTCACTCACAATTAAGCACTTCGGGTAATCCAAAAAACATAACGGGGAGTTAATTCCATTGACACTGTCAGTCGTTGGAAAATTCACTTTTGGTAATCCAAGAGACGGCGCAGGAACTTTCACTGGGGTTTTTAGTGTTTGAACAGTCACTGAGGGGTTTGGCGGGGGTAGAGTACTTGTTGATTGGTTTTTAGTCGCTTTTTTGGATTAATTGCCGGGAACAGCGGCGCGGGGGTTCTGCACGCTTTGACGCCTGGAGAGCAACTGGGGTTTACGTTCCCGCGCGCACCGCCGAGGGGGCGCAGCGGCGCTTCGGGCGTCTTCGGAGCGACCTCGGCTAAGGCCCAATCCCTCCCCGAGGCGTCGCGAGAGATGAGAATTCCGGGCGGAGGAGGGTCGCTGGCTCTCGCAGGCGAGATTATTTTTTTTGGGGGGCTCCGGCTCACTCCGACGCACTTGACGGGTCGGAGGGCTTCCGCTCGGGGTGGGGTTCTTGGGTTTTTAAGTAGCTCTACCCTTACGGTAAATTCAAGGATCATTGAAAACAAAAAAATTGCAGAAAACTCGATTAGATTCGGAATTCTAGGTTTTTTCTCAATTTAATTATCGTTTTGGTTTTTCAAAAAAGAAATGTTTTAAAATCAGGATTTAGCCCAGTGTCTTAGGTGAAAATCAACATTTCCATTGGAATCAAAGATTAAAATCTAATTTTTTTTTTATTAGGTGTGAAAAAATCAAGAATTTTTTTGACACCGTAAAAAATAATCCACCGTTGTGCAAACAAGTTTTATTACTTATTTGTAAGAGGGAAATGTTTGAAAAAATATCAATATTTTGCGAAATTTAATTTAGATAATATCTACTGGGTATGAATTTTTTAAAATTATTTCCATGCAATTTAGTTGAAAAATTCGTAACATTTGATATTTTGAAATACAAAATTCTTTGAAATTTTAGTTGAGTCTGTCGGGAATTAGAATTTTTAGTTTAAAAAATTATTGGAGTTTATAGTTTATAGTTTAAAAAAATTCTAAAAATTTTAGTTGCTTCTGCTCGGGGATGAGAATTTTTAGTTCAAAAAATTATTGGAGAGTTTCAAGTGAAATTTTCATTTCTTCAAAAAGTTTTCGGTATTAATTGTTAGAATATTATTGAAATTTCACGGAGAGTGGCATCGAATTCGATTTGAGGGTCGAAAAAACATGAAACTTCCCATTTTTTAGCTACGAAAATACAAGAATTGTATGTGAAAAATGCAAGCATGAAGCTTCGGTTCAAAACTTCGCAAAATATTCAACTAATTAAACATCCAACAATACATTTACCAAAATTTCCCCGAAATAATTGATTAAAAATCTACAATTTCCATAGATTTTCCCCTAAAAATTTTGAATTATCAATGACGAAAGTTCTTGAACTCCCGTAAAATCCAATTCGATAAAAATTATTCATTCACTCGAACGAAATATTTTTAAATGGTTTAGAAGGAGCGAGGCATGTGCATATGTAAAACAAAGAAAAACTTTTGTAGCATCAAGGAAATAAAGAATTGAATGAAAATATTTTTCAAAATAAGTCGCCCAAAAATCCGACTGAAAAATGTTACAAAAATCCACACGGCAACCGATCGATAGACCTTTCCCCTACAATGGAGACTGAAAAAAGCTTGCGATTTAAATTCAGGGTCTGAAAATATGGAGTTTAATTTTCACTTGTTTGTCACATGGGGACGAGAGAAGGGGCCAAGAGGGGGAAGTGGTTCGAAGGGGGACTAGGAGAAATTTCAGCAACAATGGATGGATTTCACTCTCCCGTTGGATACTAGGGGGCTGTTCACCCCTAACCTGAGCCAACCCCCATGGGCACACGGGCCAACCCAGCACCGTGACAGATCCGCCCGTGTTTCTCATGCTTCCCTTTTTTTCTTTCCCCAAGTGGACGGAAATAACTGCATCCCCGAATAAAAATTGAAATAAAAATTGAAATAAAAATTGAAATAAAAATTCCCCACCTCTTGTTTCATCCCCGCCAAGTTCAGGAGCTCTCAGTCGATGTTTCGGGACCACGACCACTTGCAAATAAAAAAAACGAGGAGACATGTTTATGAAGCTTCAGAGCCGAGTGATTCACGTTCTTGGGATGATGATCGAGTGGGGGAACTCGGCCTCGACGAAATATGTCAGGCCGAGAGTCCAGGGGAACCAGTCTCCCCTGCAGGTTTTGGATGTCCCGAGCATATAAAACTTGAGCTTGGTTACTGTTGTTTATGGGTGTGTGTGTGTGTGTGTGCGGGGACCCCTCAGGGCCGGACGCGCGGCCAGGCGCACAAAGGCGCCTGCTCTCTCTCGTTGTACCCCTCGGGGTTATACCGTTTCTCCTGTCCTCGTCGCGCGAAAATATCCTCGCGTCACGGAACGGAAATGTGAGAGTTTCTCGACATGTTTTTCCAGCAGGAGAGAGAGACATTACGGAAAATTACGGAAATTGAGATTTTTTTGTCAAATTGGCTAATTTTGGCCCCACGAATTGTATAAAATTACGGAACAATTCACATAATCCGCAATGGGGAATCGTTTTTTCGTCGTTTTTTCGTATTTCGTATTTTTTTTTCTGGTAATTTTTATTGAATTTTTCTCTCCGTGCAATAAACACTTAAAATTTCCGTGGAACAAATGATGATTTCAAGAGGAAACTACAATTTTTTTGAAAACTGTTATTGGCAAAACAAAATAATTTCGAGGGGACAATTTTTTTTGGGGAAATAAATATTCTTTTCTCGTCAAATTTCCAGATCAAATGATTGTCGTACAATAGATTATATTTTTTCCTGCCAACAGTTGGAATTCTTCTAGGGATATTGCTGATGATCCCGACAAAAATTTATTTCTTGTAAAAGATATTAAATTTTATTGTGAATTTCCTCATATCAAATTGGTTAATTTCCCTCAAGTAAATTTGCTCCACCCCATCACAAATATTCTCACGCGGAAGATATAGTTTTTCGGCAGAGCGAATTTTTTCTCTCAACGTAGACCGAGCACAAAGTCCGAGATGTTGAATCGATCCTAAAGGGTTCAGAATTTCTCCTCGGCGACGTACACACGAGGCACGATCGTTCGCACGCAGGTACAGAGAAGAATCAAACGAATGAAGCAAGCGAGACGATAAACAAAGACGTCTGAAGAGAGAATGGTGAGAGAGGATACAAGAGAGGGCAAAAGACAAAGAGGATAAACTCGAAAGGAAATAAACGAACAGGTCGCTCGCGCCTCAGGAGGCATTAATGCTTAGGACTGAGGTCTTAATTGGCATAGGGTTAGACCGATGGCCAATCGCGTGCCTAATTAATTAGCCCTAGAGGGACAATAATTAATTATGTACGGGAACGAGAAAAAAGGGGTGTATGAAATTGAAACGATTGGGAGGAATTAAATCGTCTTGATCGATCGGTTATTCCGGCGAGACTCGCCGGACATCTTTATTCGGGGACATTTTTTCATGCCGGATTCATGAAAAGTCGACCCATTTCGTCCCGGTACATGCACGGAGAGAAAAATGTAATAAAAATTACCGGAAAAAAACGTAAAAAGTACGTTTCGAAACTTAATCCACGAGCGAAGTAAAATTCAATAAAAAGTGTGAGTCGAAACTGAATTGTACGAATCGCCACGTAAATTCTACAATTTGTTCCGTAATTTTTCCCCAACGATTGAAAAATTTTACAGAACGGAACGTAGAAATAACTCACCGGCTTCAAAAAATGTTGAATGTTCCAGAATTTTTTATTTTCGAGGCATAATAAGTCGACAAGTTTCTGTAAGATTTTACTTCTTCGGCAAAAATTACGTAACAATTTCGTACTTTGTTCGATGATGAACCTGAAAATTCACTGAACGTTTCAGATTTCTTCTCTTCCATTCCTATAAAAATCGCCGGAAAACGATTCCCCATTGCGGATTACGTGAATTGTTCCATAATTTGTACTGAATAATTCTCTCCGTGTGAAATAAGCATGTTTTCGTCGTCAATAGAGATCTTTTCCGAAATTTTCTCTCCTTTCATTCGATTAGTCATGTCAAATTCATTTCAGAATAAATTTTTTCTCTCAGTCTAAGGTTTTTTTTATGAATAGAGAATGTTTCTCCGATCAATTGCACAATTTTTTGGGTTTGAAAAGTTTATGAAATTGAAGTTCTAATGGCTTTTTGAATTTTTTAAAATTTTTAATTTGACTTCAATTTAATTTAATTTTTGAAAATTCTTTTCCCAGTTAATTTGTTGCAAAAATGTAATTATTTGATGATTTTTCTGAGTGTCTTGTCGTCTTCCTTTAAATTATGTATTAAATTCCCCTCTCTTGTCGCCGTCACCCCCAATAATTGACTTTTCAACCAAAAAGTAAAATTATATCTCAAATTAATAACAATATCCCTCGTTCCATTAATTTCTCTCCTCCCCATCAATTTTTTCCCTCTGTTTTTACCCAGCCCCAAATAACACGATCGTAATTAGCGACCCTTTGGGAAAAGTATAGCGGACCAGTTTTGTCATTAGCGGTATATCCAGCGCTGGAAATTAATGCACACCCGATTAAGAAACCACGGGCCACGTTTAATTGACGTCGAATCCGGGGGGAGAAAGGTTCCAGGAGATGAAATGCCCAGGGGGAGGGGGAGATTGGATCCACAAGTTGAGTGTACTCATCAGCTGGACGATGAGCGGCCATCAAATTTCTCGATGAAAACATTTTGGAATGAGAATACATTAAGGGCTCGATCACTTGATTGCTATTCGATTTTCAGGGGGGGGGAGGGGATCGAAGCCATTTTTAGTTGCATTCGTACGAGAATATTGTCTCGCGTAATTCATTCAATTTTTATCAATCATGTTTTTCATAATTTTATTGTATTAATTTCAGCAGTGGATGTCGTCGATTCTGTTTCTTTTATTTTTCTTTTATTTTTTTTTATTTTCTTCATTCATATTGAGGAATAATTTATTTTTTTCTTTTATTGAAATTTTGATTCTTTCTTCATTCATTTTTTTCATTCATTTCTAATAATAATTTGCTTTTGTTCTTTTACTGAAAACTTCGTGTCATAAAATGCTGAAATATTGGATGTTTAATATTTTCTTTTTCGATTTTAGGTAAATGAATTGATAATGAATTTGTGCTGCCGCATGGAAGCGTTGGAGTCGTTCAAATTTAAGTTTTGAATTTTTTATTTCGACATTTCCGGCGCCTCCGAGGATTTCATTGG
Source organism: Diachasma alloeum (assembly GCF_001412515.2). Taxonomy (NCBI): domain Eukaryota; kingdom Metazoa; phylum Arthropoda; class Insecta; order Hymenoptera; family Braconidae; genus Diachasma; species Diachasma alloeum. Next base: position 862,644 of record NW_021680364.1, read on the forward strand.
CATTAGAGGGGCCAATAAATACAGAATCAACACTCACTTGGCAAAAAAATTAGATTTTGGCGAAAGTCGACTTTCCCTATGAGAAAATCCAAGATTTGACCCTTGACCCAGTGAAAATAAAAAATTTTTTTTCGTCTTTTCGGGTGCCTCCGAGGGTTTCCTTCCTCACAATTGAATTCAATGTCACGAAATGTTCACGAAATGTCAATTTTTCTCCAACATTCCATTTCCATTAGCAATTATCTAAGCATCGTCTCACGTATTTCATTCACTTTTTATATATCATTTTATATAGAAATGTATAAAAACATGTGCAAACTATGCTGGGAATGATTTTTTCCAGCGTCTCACGCATACAACATAATCACGCAATTCCGTTCTACTTTGCATCTTGAGTCACGCGTGTCTGCGGTGCAGTTTTCACGTTCCAGTGGAAAAATTAAGTGCACCAGGCGGCGGGAGGGAGAAGAATTCTCTGATGTATATTAAGAGGCGAGGACGTGTTGTGAATGGGATAGAATGTTATTTTTTAATTCTAATTGGTGAGATATTGCAAGAGTCGAGTTTTTGTAGAGCAGGGAATTATCTACTCGGGACATTTGAGTACATTTTTTTTTACAGTTTCATGATGTAATTGGGTGAAATAGAGACGTTGAAGAAGTGTTTGGGACTAACGCGCGATGGAACTGTGAACTGAGGACTTTCCCACCGTAATTGCGTGAATTGAAGTGACCCGATAATCATTACGTCAGTCATTGTCATAGTTGTAACGAGGGTATTTGCCATTTCACTTGGGTATTTCCTATTTTTCACGGTGTGAACTAGTTCCGGGGATGGAAGTGAGGTTTTTTCGTGTTTTTAGCGAAGATTATTTATAAATAGACAGATATTTTCCGTAAAACATGGGATTTTCGTGTGAAATTGTTCAGAAAATGTGAAATTTTTATGAAATTTGGTAAATAGCTAGAATTCAATCGTCAATATCTCACGTCCAAACGATCCGATTTTAATAAGTTAAAGCTCATTTTAAAGCTTGAAACAATACTTTGGAAATGAAAGAAACGGGGAATTTTACTCTGTCGTTCTCCAGTTATTAACGTAAATGTTAGACATTTTATTTGCATTTCACTCGCTATTTCCTATTTTTCACGGTGTGAACTAGTTCCGGGGATGGAAGTGAGGTTTTTTCGTATTTTTAACGAAGATTATTTATAAATAGACAGATATTTTCCCTAAAACATGGGATTTTCGTGTGAAATTGTTCATAAAATGTGAAATTTTTATGAAATTTGGTAAATAGCTAGAATTCAATCGTCAATATCTCACGTTCAAACGATCCGATTTTAATAAGTTAAGGCTCATTTTAAAGCTTGAAACAATACTTTGGAAATGAAAGAAAAGGGGAATTTTACTCTGTCGTTCTCCAGTTATTAACGTAAATGTTGGACATTTTATTTGCATTTCACTCGCTATTTCCTATTTTTCACAGTGTGAACTAGTTCCGGGGATGGAAGTGAGATTTTTTCGTGTGTTTAGTGAAGATTATTTATAAATAGACACATATTTTCCGTAAAACATAGGATTTTCATGGAAAATTGTTGATGAAATGTGAAATTTTTCCGAAATTTTATAAATTGATAGAATTCAATCGTCAATATCTCACGTCCAAACGATTCGATTTGAATAAATTAAGACTCATTTTAAAGCTTGAAAAAATACCTTGAAAATGAAAAAAGATCATAAAATTTCACTCAGCCGTTCTCGCATTATCGTCAGAATTGTTTGAAATGTCAGTAGAATCCAGAAAATAGCGAAACTCATCTCGAAGAAAATTTATGAAAATTAAAAACAACAGTACCCGACATGATCGTCCCATAAATAACCCAACCCCCATAAATTTCGAAACAAGGTGAATGAAATTATTACTCATTCCCACGAAGGACGTATTCTAATACGAGACAACACCCGACGCTTTCACATACCCCGAGATTGGGGGTATAAATCGCTGCAACTCATTACATCCAACATCAACACTGTATCGGTGATTCCGTCCAAGGGGGATTAAGAATTAATCAGTGCGGTGTGTAATTCCACTGGCGTGAGTCACCTTTAGCACATGAAATCGGTGTGGGATGGACGTTAGCGGTGAGGAAAGAGGTGATAGAATCGTTCCAGTATTGACGGCCGTGTGCGCGCCAAGTCGATTATTGATAGACGGTACGTCGACACGCCCTTTCGATAATTAGACCACGATCATCGATTACCCACGCGCGCTGGATTATCCTTGGCTATCTGCACTCATTATTTCACGTGTCTCATTCGCTGGGGCATCGGGCGATTCGATGCTATTGTCGTGTGTTGATATTAATTTGCGGAGAATCAATTGCAAAACGCCTCGTCACGGCTCCACGTGAGAATATTTGATGGAGTGGGGCAGATTTACTTGGGGGAAATTAACTAACTTAAGAAGGAAATTTTACAATGGAACTTTTTTTTTGTATTAAATAATCCTGACGTCGCACGAATTTATTCATAAAAAAATATCGATGATTTAATTTGTTGATTTTAATTCCGAAATTGAATTGAAATTAAAGTCCAGTGGAACAGATTTACTTGAGGCAAATTAACCAACTTGGCAGAAGGAAATTTAACATCTTTCACAAAAATTAAACTTTTGTCGTGATCATCAGAAATATCCCTAGAAGAATTCCAACTGTTGGCAGGAAAAAATATAATCTATTGTACGACAATCATTTGATCTGAGAGAACTCCACAGGTTTATACCATAGAAAGAATACATTGACGAGGAAAGAATATTTTTTTCCCAAAAAAAATTGTCCCCTCGAAATTATTTAGTTTTGCCAATAACACAGTTTTCGGCAAGAAAATTGCAGTTTCTTCTTGAAATTATCATATACTAAAGATAATCATCATATATCAAAGAAAATAATTTTGTAATGGCTCAACCAAAAATACCTACTCCACGCTGAATAAACCTTTTGAAAGCCGCCCATTCACATGCAAATTTCCTCTCCACATTGTTTCATAACCACTGAACAATAATAAACTGTCTTAACCCCCGGTATGTCCTCTAAATACAAATGAAGTCATTAAAATGATTTTAGAGTGTGTGACTTGCTACATAAAAATCGAGTTTTTAAATCTTCTCGCTCCATTTTTCACCCTTCAACTTTCAAAAAAATCCGTTTAAAATGCAAAATATTCCACTTAAATTCCCGAGAAACAATTCCCCCAGAATTCTCCTCACGTATTTCCAAAACTAGTTCTCATTATCCACTTCATTTCTAAATTTTTTAAGGATATCCAAGTACTTTGGCTGTTTTTTCACCAGTGAAATACTTTTTTATTTTTCACCCCATTTCACCCCAAGTTCGGACATTTTACAATGTTTTTATTATTTAAACGTCAGAAAAAATTCTAAAAATAGAAAAAAAATAGAAAATACACTTTTGGACGGACATTTTGAAGTAATTCAAAAAGCGCAATTTTTGAAAATTACGAGCCTTCTCTACAAATAATTCATAACCAATCAATTTTCCACAATGAAAATCATTCATTCCTAAAAGATAAGGTTTCCAAAAGTTTAAACAATTTAAAAAAACAATAATTCTGTGCAAAATATAACTTGAGTGACGCCAAAAATTAATGACTTGATTAAAATTTTTCTCACGCAATTTACTTCCCAAATTTGATGATTGAAAATGGTTGAATCAAACTGTAAAAGACACTTGGACATCCTCAGGAAAAAAACAAATAAATGAGAGAAGAGTTTAATTCGACAAGGAAATGTGCGACTCTCATTTCGCGACACATGTACCGTGTATTCGTGGGAGCACTATTGAGAATAGCTTCCCGGGCGCCTCATTGGCAGCCACGTGAGTGCAATTGGTCAGGATGCATGCCATGATCCAGCGTGTAACCTATCAAGACCGAAGTAAAACCAAGTGGAGGTCTCAATGGCTGTCGAGCTGAGGTCGCTCGTTGATCTCAACCTATAACTATTTAATAATATGGTAGCGCGTCCACCTGGAGACCGACACCAAGTATGCCACATCGAAGTCTCTATTAAGCCTGCGGTATGTTGTAGGTTCCCCTCATCCGAGGAATTGATGATCCAACGGAATGGCATCAATTCCCGGGGTTGAGGGGCGGAGGGGGAAATTAACTCGGGGAAAATTTCGAAAAGAATTATTGGGTTGACGACATTTCTCCTTCTTACATTCATTATCTGGATAATATCAGCTATTAAGTCGTGTAAGTGCCGCTCATGCATTTTATTTCCCTCGGAAAAAATATATATGTGGAGTATTCAATTAGTGGAATGGCAGCCATTAGCGAGCCCTTTCAATCTCATTTTCACTTTTTAACAGAACTGAGAATACAATTCCCACTTGACATTTTAAGGACTTCAGAATTATGAGTCAACGACTTTCTTCAGCAGGGATATTTTCTCGATTGTTTTTCTTCCGTCAAATTATGTCTAAATTCGAAGGTAAACTCTGCGAATTGGTTTATTTTACGGTAATGAAAATTATTTGAAAATTATCCTTTCACGATTATTATTTTTTTTCACTAGACGGAACGTGCGCTGCCATGTCAGTTACTTGTGAGAAGCCTCTTCTTCTTCATTCAAATGAATTAAATTTAATACAGTCACTAGGGGGCTCGCCCCCTGCTCGCTCCGCTCGCCAACCCCCATATGATCTCCATGACCTTTATTTTGACCCTGATGGCCCTTCCTTCATGTCCCTTGGCTTCTGACCCTTCATTTATGACATTTGGCTTTCGACCCTTCATTTCTGACCCTTACGTTTGGAGTCTTAATTCCGAGTATCAAATTTCCCTCACCAGATTAGGATTTTGATAATATAGAGAGAAACCCATATGACCCCCATGACCCTTATTTTGACCTTCACGACCCTTAATCTGGCCCTCGTAACCCTTAATCTGACCCTTAATTCTAGAGTCCTATTCTCGACCCCCAAATTTTCATCACCAGAAGTCGATTTGGATTTTTATAATACATCAACATGAGCCTATGAAAGCCTCAAAATGAGATCTTCGAAAGTCTCAAATTAATCTCTTCGTTAAAAAAAAAAATTATGAAAAATATCCCTATTACTCTCACCACCTCATTACCTCACTCAATAATGAGAATTTTCTCATCCTAAACAAGCCTCGAAATTAATAAAACAAAGAAAACTCAGTCGTGATTCAAATCAATAGGGACTACTCTCTCCATTGTTGCTGACAAACATGTCCCCTTTACCATTGAATTACCTACAATTTATAATGAACCGTGTGATGTCCCATCTCTCCGTCAAATTGGATTTTGTCATTGGCGTTCCATGCGTCCACTTCTCCCCCCGTGATCAATTGGTAATTGGTCTCGGTAAAATCAAGACGACACTCCCGCAGTAAACCGAGGGGAAAAATAAAAAAAAAAGAAAAACAACTCCGCCTTTCTCCAACTTCTCAATGCGAAGCCGTCCTGGGCCCCCTTTCTACACTTGTAAGAGCCTTCATCTACGGGGGAAAACCGTATAAGACCGGACTATTACTGCAGACTGAGTCTATCATCTGTGGCGATCGTGAAGACGCGGACATGCCCCCGGAACGTACGGTTTAGGTAATCATTCCGAACAAAAAGAATAGTCGCAAACAAGAAGACGAGGAGTAAAAAAGGCGGGGGAGAGGGGATGGACTAAAGTAAAATAACTATAGGTTGTAAATCTAATCGAACCCATATTCGGTCACAAGGACCTCAGCATGCGGAAGGGAATGTCCTTCAATATCTTAGTTAACGACTTTGAAACTGAACGATGAGCTATAAATGTAATGGGTAGTGTGTGAAAAGAAACTCCAATGTTTTATGCAAAGATTTTCGAGAAAAAAAACTGGACTACACAGGAGGCATAACCTATTATTCTCACATAATGTTAAACCGTCATACTTTGGAGAAAGAAGTGTTCTTTGCAAAGATTTTGGGAAAAACTAGACTACACTGGGGGCATAATTTGTTATTCTCAGGTAATGTTAAACCATCATACTTTGGAAAAGGAAGCTTTCTTCAGCATGATTGCTGTATTCAGTGAGAAGGGTTAACGCATCTCTTATTTTGAGTCATCCCATCATCTTCTGACGCAGAAAAGACAATTTCTGAAGTTGAGTGTTCAAGTTTAAGTCTAAATCGAAGGGATTTGGTCTAGTTTCGTGTCATTAGTTCCTTCGCATCGGGACAAAAGCAATGAATACATAAATTGATAAACTTACTTGTAAGATCCATGAGTATTATGACAGCTACCGTGAACACAAGGATCCCGTTCGCACTCATTAATATCATCACCACAATTTGGCCCAGTGAAACCAGGTGCACAAGTACATCTATAAGTATCATCAAGCGACTGACATTCCGCAACATTTCTGCATGGCGAGGAGGCACAATGATCCTGTCTCTCGCAGTGTTCACCTGAAATTTCAAGAATACCTATGTAATTGTCTTGTTTTTTTCCCCCCCTCCCATTCATCAATTTTTTCGTCAAACAATGTTCCATGCAACCCCCTGATTAGTGGAACTAATTACGAAGAGCCTAAGCCACTGCATTCTCTCCTCAGTCCAAAGGATCCGCCGCATTGCTCAGCAATTATATCCAACCACAAGAGAGGAAACATTGTGCCTAGATTTATTCGTCAAGAACGCGTGCCAGTCATGTACAGAAAGCCTTCGAATACGGTGTTATTAAGAGTTCTTGAGATGAAAAATTGTAAAAGCTCTGGCGTTTGAGGTTCTCACGCAATACTATTTCTAATAAAATGGCTGGAGCCATTTTTCTGACCGAGATATGGTCACACCTCGTTGACTCTGCGATAGGATTTGCATATATTGGACGGATAATTATAGAAATGAGGGAGTTGCGCCTGTATTTTTCCAGGCTTTACGATGACATTTGATTTTGTTGTCATTTTACAAAAGCTAATCTTTTTTTTTATGAGCACTCATCACTTGAAAAAGCAGATGTTTAACCCAAAATTTGAGAAATTCTTCTTGTGCAAAATGAACATCATTTTTCTATTTCAAGAAGAGTGCTTGTTAGAAGAATGAATTCCTTGAAAAATGCAAAAGCTCTAGCATTTGAGTTTCTCACGCAATAGCATTTTCAATAAAATGTCTTGAACAATTTTTTCGAGCAAGATACGGCCACACCTCGTTGACTCTGATAGGACTTAGCATATATTGGATGGATAATTATAAAAATGAGAGAGTTGCATCTGTATTTTTCCAGGCTCTAAGATGACATTTGATTTTATTCTCATTTTACAAAAGCTAATCTTTTTTTTCGAACAATCATCACTTGAATAAGCAGATGTTTAACCCAAAACTTGAGAAGTTCTTCTTCTGCAAAATGAGTAACATTTTTCTATTCCAAGAGCAGTGCTTGTTAGAACAATGAATTCCTTGAAAAATGTAATTTGAGTTTCTCACGCAATATCATTTCCAATAAAATATCTTGAACAATTTTTCCGACCGAGCTACAGTCACACCTCGTTGACTCTGTGATAGGACTCAGCATATATTGGATGGATAATTATAAAAATGAGAGAGTTGCATCTGTATTTTTCCAGGCTCTAAGATGACATTTGATTTTATTCTCATTTTACAAAAGCTAATCTTTTTTTTCGAACAATCATCACTTGAATAAGCAGATGTTTAACCCAAAACTTGAGAAGTTCTTCTTCTGCAAAATGAGTAACATTTTTCTATTCCAAGAGCAGTGCTTGTTAGAACAATGAATTCCTTGAAAAATGTAATTTGAGTTTCTCACGCAATATCATTTCCAATAAAATATCTTGAACAATTTTTCCGACCGAGCTACAGTCACACCTCGTTGACTCTGTGATAGGACTCAGCATATATTGGATGGATAATTATAAAAATGAGAGAGTTGCATCTGTATTTTTCCAGGCTCTAAGATGACATTTGATTTTATTCTCATTTTACAAAAGCTAATCTTTTTTTTCGAACAATCATCACTTGAATAAGCAGATGTTTAACCCAAAACTTGAGAAGTTCTTCTTCTGCAAAATGAGTAACATTTTTCTATTCCAAGAGCAGTGCTTGTTAGAACAATGAATTCCTTGAAAAATGTAATTTGAGTTTCTCACGCAATATCATTTCCAATAAAATATCTTGAACAATTTTTCCGACCGAGCTACAGTCACACCTCGTTGACTCTGTGATAGGACTCAGCATATATTGGACGGATAATTATACAAATGAGAGAGTTGCATTTGTAATAACGGAACTTTTGCAAACCGATCGCGTAATCTCCTTTGCTGTTTTTACCTTGAATTAGCCTACGCAAATGCCGGCCAATGAATAAGGTCGTCGATTATTACATATCCTTTTTTTACACTGATTGCCATCATTCACATTTTCATACCTCATTATTTATTCTTTTTCAAACCCAAGCAGCAAGGTCTCGAGACACAATTCATTGGCATGAGTCAGCTTGGGATATCTCGATTGCCTAGAATAATATGGCTGATTGGGCATCATTGATCTGATTGTACTCACCGGTAAATCCAGTTGCACATGTGCAGGTGTACTCGAACAGGGATTTTAATAGGCAGGTTGCACCATTTTGACAGGGTAATGAGTCACAGGCGTTTGCTATTGGTATTTCACATAGGGATGCACTGTAACCGACTGGACAGACACAGGTGAATGATGGTGTACCACCCCATTGGTCTTCTTTCACTAGGCAGGAGCCACCGTTTTGACACCGGGGCCCTTTGTGACAAGGATTCAAGTGCTGGCAGTATTCTCCAACGTATTTTGATGTGCAGCTGAAACAAAATTGGAAATTCATTAAAATTTCTGGAGGAAATCAATCATTTGAAGGAATAAAGATAGTATTTAATCCGGTATTGTGATGCGGAGAGTGTCTCAATAGCTTTTGCTGTGATTGCTATTTTACGAGAGAACAAACGCTTGCAAGGACAGTACTTTTTGCTGGAACCTAGGATTAATTTATTTAAATCTATCTACTTTTCAAGGCGTCAAAATGAGAGTTGAGTTGTCCAAATTGTACCATTCACTCAGAAGATGATGATGATTTGAGAAAATCTTAGTTTTTGAGTTCTGGACATTTGATTCTTAAATTGAAAACATTCTCACTTTTCAATTGATGTTTTTCTGGTTCCAAAATTAATCTACTCATGTTTCAAGTATTTTTCTTTTATATTTCTGACATTTCTTATTCTACTTTAATCCAATTCATAACTCTTTGTTACTGATCTGTTGAGGACATGTTTTCAATCAAAAAAGTGGATGTTCTTATTTACCAAAACTTTGTTTTAAGGATTAGAAATTACGAAATTAAGGATTTGTAATTTCTCCCTTTGTAAAGTAAACAGGCAACATCAGCACCAATTGAATGCTTCAACCTCCACCTTCCTTTTATCACGAATGAGAATGTTCTAAGTTCGAAAAAGAAAATGTTCTTATTATAATCTTTCACAAATCCCTCTCTGCAACTGAGTAACAATTTTACGTTACAACCATTCATTCCTCGAACTTAATAACTTCGTTATAAAAGCTAAAAATTACAGAGTAATTTGTGAGTTTGTAATGTAAACGGGGCATCATCTCCAGTTGAATGCTTCAACCTCAACCTTCCTTTTATTATGAATGTGAATGCTCGCAGTTTGAAAAAGCAAATGTTGTTACTTTAAATGCATTTCTCACTTGAAGTAGGTAGATTTTTAGAACATGTCAGAAATATTTCTTCGGCAATTGAGTAACAATTTCGCGTTACGACCATTCATTTCTTGAGTGGCATAAAGCCTAAAAACCAGAAATTGCTGTGTAATTTCATAGTTTGTATAGCAAATGGGCAACATCTCCAATTGAATCCTTCAGCCTCAATCTTCGTTTCATTGCTAGCATTAAAATCCAGCCCTAATCAATGTTCCCAATCAAAAAGCACCTGAATTTCTCGGTAATAGCTATCATAAACCTCCAATACGATGGTTTATGAAGATTGGAAGTTGTTAAAACTCCACTCTCCACTCTTATTCAATTAAATCCAGACAAAGTCAGCTGTTTCGAGTGAAGAGAACAGCGAGACAAACTCCATGAATATACATTCACTTTTGTCCTCTGTTCTCCGATTGTTTTGTGCAATTTTTAGTGGCGAATGACTAACTGGAGGGATTGCCATGTCGGGTAGTGGTGCATCACAGTGTTCAAACCAGGAAGAAAATCGACACGCATATGTTTGTCTGATATACAAGACGTAGATGCGTAGGTAACCAGGAGCTACATGGCGTCCACGTATCAATCACGATTCACTTGGCAATAAAGTACTACTCTGGGTGATAGCTACCTGGCGGCGGCTACGCAAAAACATTGAAAATTTCCATTATGCACGAACCAAGTGGTATATACGAGGCGAGTGCGGTTTTTATCGTGAATTTACCTCATGTTCGCGAGTTCATGCTGAAAGAGAACAGCTAGCTATCCGCAAATAGGCTTCTTTATTTTCGTCTTTATATGGGATACGCCTAATCGCTGGATTTTCATGGCCTCAGCGATGGTTTTTCAAGTATTATAAATTTTGCAGCGAAGCGGTAAACCGGGATAAGTCGATTTTGACTATTGGCCAGTTTTTGACGATTATCTCGGAATCTAAAAGAGATAGAAAATTTTTTGTCACGACCTTTTTTGTAGAGCCAATTGAGGGTTATAAAAAAGGTCATGAAATTTTTTTTTCAATCTCTCTTAGATTCCGAGATATTCGTCAAAAACTGGTCAATAGTCAAAATCGACTTGACCCGGTTTACCGCTTCGCTACTGAATTGGTTTTCTGTTGGTGTCAGTCTTCGTTATTGTGATTTATGAAAACTTGATTTTTGTTTGGGGTTTTGTGAACATTACATCAATAGATTTTTGGATAAAGAAATGTTTTCGGAATTTAAACGGAGTTTTCTTTAGAAATTAAATCATTGGTTAGACAACGAAAAGAATTAACCCATTGAATTGACTATTTATTTCATATAGTTAGAACTTTTTCATTGAAGTGAATAGAAAATTTCGGAAGAGAAAGTTTGATTTGAGCTGAAAAATCATTTGGTCCTTCAGATGTAAAAATTTTTTTGGCCCCTCCGATGATTAAAATTCCCCACACCCTCCACAAAACAAAGTATCACTCCATCCCATCGCATTTCCATGCAAATACCATCCACCGATATTATAATCCACCAGCGCCCCGATCCCATGCCCCCCTGATTACGATACAATTGATCAAAATAAAAGAGCCCGATCGCTCCGAGAACCCATCAAGTAAATCATAAATAACATTTTCTTCCTTCATAAAGCATTGAAACATAAATAAGTACTAATGTATATGATAATCCGCAAAAACTCGGTGGTGAGTTGATTGAAATAACTGGTATGGGCGTTGTCTCGTGCAAAAATTTATATGCCGACTCTCTCACCGTAGAGGAATAGGAGACAAAGGAAACCCCGAGTATATGTCGATGTGGGAGGCTAGCCCCGGAGAATTCAATGGAAATAACTTCACAAACAGTCACTATCTGTCCCCCTGAATAGATAAGGGACAGTCCCTTTGGCATTATTTATCGCTATTATCCCTTTGCCGACTACTGACAACACGGAAGCCGATATCTTTTATCCCCAATGCTTTTTTTACGTCGCGGTACGTCGGGCGTTTTAATTAGTCAACTTCACTTAGACGCGGAATTTTCATATGCTGGTACTCAGGGGGACGGGAGGAGGAGGAGGAGGGGGAGGGGGGGGGGGGCGTTTCACGTCGGAGGTCTCCCGTTTATCGGATGAAAAGATCCTTCGGGTTATTCGAGACTTTATCAAAGGAAGACCGCTATATGTTGGTCATTCGGTCTCGAGATTTTCCGGTTTGTCGATCCAATTAACAGGCCCCCAACTAGGCTCGTCGGAGTGATTACCACGCGCTTGGTGTGGGTTTTGTGAATGATGGGATTATAATGTTAGGGGTATTTGTGGAGCATTTATGGATTATGGAAAAGCTGGTTTCAAGTGAAAAAACTTGAAATTTTTAACGACAAAGTTGGAATTTCTGTAAAATTCTTCATTGACGAATCAGTCACGGAAAAAATATACTTGAATTGAGCATAAAATATACTTGATTCAAGTGTCTTGTTGTTGATTCTAGTATAGGGGAGGGTAGGGTAAAATGGACACTAGACTTTTTAAAGTTATTCATAACTGAGGAATAAATGTAACAATAGAGCTCAGTTTAGACTCATCACAAAGGGAAAGAATTGTTCTTTGTATTGAAATTTTTTTTTATTAATTTTCATTAACATTTCAACCGGTCACTAATATTTTTAAAAAAGTCAAAAGTGTGCAGTTTACCCCAACCTCCCCTATTTCATACTCAAATCAAGAATAAATACACTTGAATCAAGTATATTTTATACTCAATTCAAATATATTTTTCTCCGAGGTTAATTTCTTGAATATTCAAGTAATTCTCAAAATCTAAAATCCAAAATCATTGTTATTAAAGTGAAGTATCACAGGATTCTTGAAATTTTTCTCATTGAAGTTCTACTGAAATTTCACAGATTTCCATAATTGAAAATTCACGATTTTTTGTGAAGAAATTAATGGAAACTGTAAATTGTAGTTCAATTATTCAGTTAAAATTATCAACTATCTTAAAAATTCACGTAAATCCGAAATTTCATGATTTTTTTTCTCTTTTTTTCTTTTTCTCCTTTATTCCAAATAAAAACTTCATTATTGACAAATGAAATCATTGCTCAGACAACAAAGACATGTAACAATCCTTCATTTCGAAGGAATGAATTATCCATTTCCTATAATTAAAACATCTTCACTGAAATGGATAAAAAAATTTCAACTAAAGAGTTTCGTTCGATTGAACCGCATCATTTTATCCAATTGAATTGCGTGGGAAAATGAAAAAAAGTTAATGCGTAATAGAACAAATCCTCGTAATGAAATACATAATCACCATTAAAGCCCCGCGCAATGATTTAAAATCAGAACAATCTCAAGTAGTTAAAAATAAACAGAAGCCGATATTGCACGCGGTGAGCATGATGGTAAGTCAGCTGTAAAATATTTCACTGCACACCACGATGTATAATAAATGTTTATGACGGTGCACAGTCTGTTGTCGCTGCGGGCGTGCTCTCGCCAGAGAGACCTCCAACGAGTTGTATAACCGGGGCCTGAGCGTGAAGTCAAATAAACATGTACGCACATGCAGTTTGTCGATACGCAAAGGGAATTCTACCGAACAATGACAACATTGCAGCCTGAAAGTGATTACAAAAATCAAAATAACAGAAAATCTCTGTCTGTAAATTACGAGAGTTTTGTGAAGTTGTTTTGTATCGAAATCTATCGAAACTGCCCGGCCGCTAATTCTCAATTCTGATTGGGTAATGAGTCGCGTGAAGTCAGTCGCTGAAAACACGCGGTATTTTCAAATTCTTCAAACTCACAAATTTTTCTTTGGGTTATAATTGTCAATTTTCTCATGTTTATCATGTGCAAAATTGATTGATTCTTCCTTCTAGGATTTTTATTCATCATCCGGTTTGATGAACTCATCAATTTTAATTCGTTCCATTTTCTTTTTTTTTTAGAATGGCATAAATTTGATTTTCTTCACACGTTTTGACTCAGATATCAATTTTAAATTCTAGAATATCGAGAAAATGTCCTGGTTTCTTAGAAAATTCTAGGAAAATGTATTTTTTCTCACTCAAAATTTAGGAAATTATTCACTCGTCTAGAAAATTAATTCATAAGATTTCTCTTCATTTTCTAAAAGGGAATTGATCAGACTTTTTTTTTATTATATCAAAGACTTGAAATTATTGATTGAGTTTTTTTCTGTGTATCATCAATTTTTATAATGCACGTACGAACATATGAAATTTAATAAATTTGAAATTTAAATGAAAAAAAGGCAACTTCTCGCAAGTAAATGAGGTGACGTACGAGCGTGCGCGTTCTGTCTAGTAAAAATAAAATCCGAAAACAAAAAAAAAATGCAAATAAAATCGAGTGAAAGTATTCGACAGATTTTAACGGCTCGTTTCCCATCCCCAAAGGTTCCTCCTCCCGGAGATTAGGCACTGAAGATGCCCATGGTTACACCTCAACCCCGTAAAAAAAATAATTAAGCAACTCCCAAGTGGATAAAGATCGAAAACTGATTGTTTTATCTCCCGATTTTCGTCGTCTCCCGGAAATTAACGTGATCGACCGGCAAAATTGCCTCGTAAATTCCCGAGACGCGTCGGCGTGTGCGCATACAAGTGAGAGGGAGGAGAGAAAAAAATGAAGGAGAAGACATCAAAAGGGCCTCTAGGGGTACACGACCCCTTGGGCCATGACGAATGCCAGCAGATTCGTTGTGTTATCTAAACGAGCATCTTAAATTGCGTCTCGAGGATTCGACGTGCCTCCTCCGCACACCTCTTTCTTTAGTCGAGGAAAATAGAATAATAAAGACGACGAAAAATCCAAGACATCGGTTTGGTGACGGACCTTTTGCGCTTGTGAATTTTTTGACATTTAGAAAATTAATTGCGATGAGAGAAAAATGTTTTGTTCATGCGAGATGAATGAGTAGGGAAATGTGGGCAGAAAATTCCAGCATTTATGAATTCCACTTAAATTAAAGGGGATTTTATTATTAAAAATTGACACTTTGACGAATAAATCAATGGAAATTGTTGCAGTTGAATTATTCTATGGAAATAGATAATTTATATTGATTGAAAATTCAACGAGTGAGAAATCCTAAAATGGAGTGATTTTTACATTAATTTTTAGTGAGATTGTTTGAATACAAGTGGGAAATTGCATCTAGTATAGTTATTTTTACTAATAAATTAGCAATATGCTTCCGAATGGTTATGTTGCATATCATTTCCTTCTACCATGTATAATTCATTGTTTATTTCATTTTATTAAATTGAATAAGATTTATTTTCAACTAATTTCGTCAGATTTTCAATTTAGTTGAATGTTATCATCATCATTATCCTTCTTATCCTTTTCTTCTATATACAACCGATTGTCTTTTTTACGGTTCTATCTCTCCCCTCAGCCGCTCGATAAAATGTTAATAGAAAAATTTTATTTACACATAAAAAATTCGAAAATTAAAAAAACTAATCGATGAATTAAATTTTAATTAATGGCGATTGAATTTGAACGATTACAGGGCTTTCATTCGGAAGCAATTACTCAAAAAACTTTAAGTCTTAAAAATTTCAGTGATTAAATCCCTCATTTTTAAAGTAATTCTACGCTATTTAGAATTTTGACTGAAATTTCAGGGAATTTCGTTACTGGAAATTGGAGATTTGTTACTCCTAAATCGAATTCAATGTTACCCTTCTGCAAATTACTACCAAACTCTTCATGAAATTTCACATTTCAATTTCTCTTCCTGGCAACCCATTCAGCCCCAGGGCTTTTAAATAAAAATGTAGAGTGTATGTAACCAAACATTTTCATTACGATTTTACCTTTTCATGTCTATTTAATAATCAAAGTTCATTGAATACCGATAACCACCTGCATCAAGTGAATAAACGCCGGTTAAATAAACCACTTATCAACAAATACCCGTTTAAAAATCTTTATGCCACCACTAAACTCAATTTGCCTCGAATAACCAATTTCCCTGGACTAATGCATAGCTGCCTAACGACTGAAATACCAGGAGCCACGGCTGTCATTACGAATTCACCGTCTGGGCTCACTTAGATGGTAATAATCCCCGATCGAGAAATGTGAAAATCGAGCAAACAAAGCATAAAACAGTCAGCGAGTTGTGTCGTGCGTGCAGCGAGTGCACGCAGTGGCGACAGTTCCACCATACAAGGATTCCACCGAGAAAAAAAAAGGGGAAGCTGAAGAAATTTCAAGGCCGACGGATCGAATCAATCGAAGATGGCGAGGGCAATTTGAGGGAGTAAAAAATATTGATATCTTCGGGAACAAGAAATCGCGACGAGACTAGCCCAAAACGGGACAGAATGAGGGGGATAAAAAAGCTTGAAATGAAATAATATGAGATAAATTGTGCGGAGTAAAACAAAATTGCCAATCGCTCATATTTCACTTTGGAATTAAATTTTTTTCTCCGGCGGGGCGAGCCGTTATGTGAGACATTGGGGAATCGGCGGGGAGTGAAATCGCTGGCAATCATCGGCTGCTCCAATCGGCCCATCAAAATTTGCGGAACGACGGGGGGAGGGAGAGGGAAACCCTTGGCCATCGGGCTGGAGGAATCTCCGTGCATCCTGAGACGAATTCTTGTGGTTTTTTTTGGCACGAGCGAGAATTGCCTGGGGATACTATTTATAAGAGACGAAAGTTTCGGGAAGTTGGTGAATGACTGCTAATCCTCAATTCTGATTGGCCAATGAGTCGCGTGAAGTTGGGCGCTGAGGAAATGCGCGGTTTTTTTAAATTCTGCGAACGGAAATTATTCCTTGCGTTGGAATTGTCAATTTCCGCATGTTTATCGCTAATTGATTAATTCTTAATTAATTGATTTATTATTTGAAGGCATTATGGTAGGACAGCTTTGATACAATTAGAGCCTTCAAAACAGAATATATATTTTTTCATTGGTGATGTCGTTTATAGGTTAGAGCTGCCTATTTACATCTCTTTCTCTCTCTCTCTCTCTCTCTCTGACAGTTCCAAGTGAATTCAGGATGGATTGTCTTAATTATTAGTTTCGATGTTTGGCAAGAATTCAGGATTATTAGGACACAGCTTACGTTTTAACAATAGTCAAGTAATTGACCAATCTTTTAAAATTATTTTGCCATTCATTTCAGAATAAATTATGCACCTGAAGAGGAATGCCTTGAGCATTCAAACGGAGTGCAATTGAATTAGTAAATTTGTTCCATTTTCTTTTTTTTTGAGAATGACATATGATTGATTTCCTTCCATTTGTTGGATGTAGGTTCTAGATTTTAGAAAACCGAGAAAACTTCCCAGAAAATTCCTGATTTGTTTTTTCATTCAAAAAAGATTCAGAAAATTATTCACTTCTCTTATTTTTCAATAATTACGGGTATTGATCGTGTCACTTTAAAAACTAAAGGAGAATTGATCAAAGAACCAAAATTATTCATTAATTTTTCACTTATTATTCATCTTTATCATTGATTAATTTTTTTCTATGTATCATTCGTTTTTAAAATGCATTTATAAATGTATAAAATTTGATACACGGGAAATTCAAATGAAAGAAAGGAAGTTCTTCATCAATATTATTGTTGGAAATTTAGTAAAGTTTTAATTATGCGAAACTAATCCTTCATTAATTCCGAATAAAGGATTATTACATGTTAATAAATTCGTTCTCTTCCCCAGTGCTAAAATTTTTATTCCGATTAAGGAAACACTCATTTATATCAAAAAATCTGTTGAGTGTGAATAAAAACGCGAATAAAAATCTTTCAAAGAAGTTTCAGAATATTTCGATATACTTTACGCAACACATCTCAACATGATAGATGAGGCGTTTTGTTAATAATGCATTGTTCATTGTATTCATACTACATTTAAGGAGAGGGGACATCAAAAGTGTCACTCTGGAGTGATCCAATCGTCCACGATCACCACCCACTTCTCGTGGCCCTCCTCTCTTTCCTCGTTTTTCCCCTCATTCTTTATTTCTCTTTCTTTCACTCGGTGGGCTCCATTAGCCTCCCTCGGCTTGTAATTTGCCGTGCCGAATGTTAATGGACTTGGAGATGCCCATTGCGACGCTTTCTGAGGTAGCTCAAATAAATACAAAATGAATGAAAATGTTTAATGAAGGATGGGACAAACTAAACTCAGAATAAAAAATCCGAAAACTGAAGTCTTTGAAATTTTATCGTTGAAAATTCTTCCCATTTCACCTCGATTTGAGGGGAAAACCCCTTTTTATTGGAACAAAATTTATTAAATTTTTTTTTCTCAAATTTAAAAATATTGAAGAATAAAAAAATTAAGAAATTGCATAAAAAATATTTTTAAAGAGGTAAAAAAATTTTTTTTAAGACATTGTTGAAAATTGTACCCATTGTGCCCCAGGTTGTGGTGAAAACCCTTTTTTATAAGACGAAATTTATTGAAACAAATTATTTAAATTTAAAAATAAAAAAATAGAGAAATTGAATAAAAATATTTTTTGAAGGCATCGTCAAAAATTCTCATCATTTTGTCGCAATTCATTTCAAAAACAATTTTCATTAACGAAAATTTACTATAAAAATTAATAAAAAATGATTGAAAACTTGAAAAAATCGAAGAAATTGAACAAAAAATTTACAAAAACACAACAACAGAATAAATTGACAAATTAAAATTCAATTAATATTGAACCAACGAAATATAGAGAATGATTCGTCAGAAGATGATAAAAACCGAAAAAACGGAATGAATAATAAGAAGAATTGATGAAGCGACAGCGGAGGAAACCGTATCTGGGTGTATGAGAGGTGGTTGAACGAGTGTATAGAGAGATCGGGGGCTCTTCCCACGTAGATTGTGTGACTGCGGGTCCAGGAGGCTGTGTGTGCACCGTTTTGTTGTGCTCTGTGATCCATGAACGAGTGAGAAAACAAGTGATGAGGAGGGGAATGAGGGAAAACGCCTGTGGTGCAGACGGTACTATCCGGTTACCCCTATACTTAGCCCCCACAAGACCCGGGGTTCGTCGAACCCTCATTAAGAGATGTGATTAGAGGGGGGACACCTGGATGTACTCTCATTGATGAGTTTTCATTGCTCAAATATGAAGAAATCACATTTTTCAGCGCAATTTTGTTTTTTCAAGCGTTTATTTCTTGGAAAAAACTATTTTATTTCATTAATATTTTTGACCAAGATTTTGTAAATGTTTTTTTTCTTTTTTAATAATTTTATTTATATTTTTCATAAAATCCAAAGATTGATTTCACTTTATTTAACTGATAAACAATTGAAAACTGTTTTTATTAGTTTTTTACATTAAAAAACACTTGGAAAAAACTATTTTATTTTATTATTATTTTTTCCCAGCGTTTTTTCAAGTAAAAAATTAATAAAAACTGTTTCTAATTGTTTATCAGTTAGTTAAAGTGAAATCCATCTTTAGAATTCATAGAAATTATAAATAAAATTATTAAAACAGAAAAAAAATTATTTAAATTTCAAAAATGTAATTTTTTGTGTAAATAAATCTAAAAAATTGTTTTTTTATATATTGCTTATAAATATTATGACGAGCAATTAACCTAATAAATTGTTAAAAATTGAAAAACGTTTTATGTTCATTCCCACGGAATTCCACGTAATCTGTGGCTTTGAGAACTCATAATATAATGTTCCCTGCCACTTTATTTATGTATTTCAACAATATTTTCGTGTCTAAACTGTGCATGCAATGGGTGAAAGCATTTCAGAGTACAAGAGAGTTCACCTCTTTTTGCCTGTTTTATCTCTCTCCCCCTCCCTCGCCGCTCCACTCTTCACTCCCTGTCTTTCTGTCTCGGGTATCGGGCGAGGGCCACTTGAAGCCACTCGACGATTACGTTCGCATCCCGTGTGCATGTGGAGAAAGGAGCGCGGGGGAAAGCATTTTTGGGGGGGAATTTGTCGGTGGAGTGGGGTTGGAGCTGGGGGAGAAGGGTTCTCACGGAATGGGGAGTTTATTTTTCTATCACTCCTACGCACTTAAGAGGTTGGCCTCGTTGATAAGGTAATGGGCCCTGTGGGTGGACTGTGTGGTCTTGAGAACGCGTCTGAGGCTCTTGGATTTTGTTTATTTTTTGGGGAAGGTCGTACGATTACATTGCCAGCGATCTGTTTTGGTTCTTGATTGATCGGGAGGGGTTTAATGATTTTTTCTAGCGTGAGAAGCCGATGCGTTTGGAGACTCGAGTGCTATTGAAGAGGGAAAATTCCGTGAGACTTGCAGAGAAATCGGCTATTTGGGTTTAATGAATGGACTCATTGAAACTGGTTTCGAATTAATTAAACCTTGATTTTAGAGTATTTTAGTAATTTTTTGATGAAGAAATTATTGAAATTAATTATTTAGGGTTCAAGGAGCTGAATGAGGAATCAGACTATTTTATCATTTTGTTTATTCAACAAAAATGAACAAAAATTATCATTCTGATTGCAAAAAGCAATACAACTGATGAGAATCGTATGTCTCCATTTATCAGCTGTTAAATTTTCATATTCCAATAAGTAATTTGCTCATGTTCTGATGCCTACGCTCACTCAATAAGATTTTAATCATAATTACAATTCAATTCCTTCTAGAACACACTTTAGAGTGTGAATTTCTGGAATTCAATGTTTGTTGATACTCTGGAAAAAGTGCGTGCCCAGACTGTTATCAATTTTTAGTTAGTTCACACGGTAATTCAATTAATCTGTTGTTCATCTCATCAATATAATTCCGTGCTTAGAATATTGTCATCTCGTGTTGTCAGCACCAAATTAAAAATTAAAACTTCATTTGGAATATTGAGTCACAGCTTCTTTTTATTCATATCAGAAATTTTGTATTTGGATATTAATATTATTTGTTCAAAGTGAAAAAATCGATCATCATTTTCACTATATTGCATTCAGATTCTCCTATCCTTAACGTCAAAAGTGTGAGATAATCTCATAATTCTAGCTATTAATTCTAATCAACTTTGTTCGAAGAAAACCTTAGTAAACGCAATATTAAGAAAGTAGAATTATTCTATTTTCCTCTGACCTAAATGATTTGGACAATTATGATTCGTTTATTCATGTTTCATAGAATGGTATTTAATTCTCTTTTGTCTGTTAGGCAGGCTTCATGAAAATTCGACGCAAGACAATTGTACTCATGGAAACCGCCTTACTTTCTCCATTCGTTCGAGATATCCGCCTTGTTCGAGTTCTCATTTTCGATTCCAGATATTGGCCATGGCCTATCTTCCCGATCGCTATTTTTCTTCATCTTTGTGCGCAAAATTACACTTTATGCGCCAGTGATGAAAAACTTATAAAAAATTATCGCAGAAAGGGGATAATAACGTCGCACCTGATGAACGTCAACGCAATGAATTTAATTTTCACTCTTTAATTCTCATAAAAATAAAAATAAACATTCCAACGATTGGAAATAAGACACCTCTTCAAATAAAAATTTCAAGCCATCCATGAGGCCACAAGCATTCGTAATACGATACAAGGGGGTGGGGATAACCGAAAGAATTAAGGAACTCAGCCGAACGTGATGAGACGCTGAGTGAAATCGATTTTTGAGCCGAGAGGGCCAGGCTGTGTCGATCGAATGAGATATAGCGGGGTTAATTATCGAAAATTCATCGGCTATTCGGTGCGGATGTTGTGTCCTGAGAGAGGCCCAATTAGGCCAAAGAGAGACGGCATCTCGCGAGAGATCTTGTGGTTCGCGCGTCTGTCGGCCACGTGTGGGTATTTTTGATGGGGCAAGAAGTGCCGACGTATTCTTCTCAGCGCCTTCATTCCATGCCCACAGGGCAATTTCATTTCTTTACACTTTGGCAATCGATAACTGGACCTGTTGATCTGTATTTCGGCTCGGTAGAAGGGAAGACAAATTTTCTGATGGATCTCTCCAGATGAAGAAAAAAACAACAAAATTTTAAAAAAATGTCATTTTTCTCGTTCAAAAAGCGAAAAGGATTTCTTCAATAGCCCGGGACTAAACGGGTCATTAATTTCTTTTGAAAAATTAGAAGTTTTTGTTCTTATAATTACTCAAATAATTAATTACATGTTTCGGCAATAAAAAAATAGTAAAATTGTAAAAACAAAATTTTTCTTGAAAAAAAATTTTTTTTCGCTCTGAAGAAAGAAAATTATTTCTCGCAATAAACCCGGGGCACAATGGATCATTAATATTTTTTGAAAAATTAGAAATTTTTGTTCTCATAATTACTGAAATAATTAATTACATGTTTCGGCAATGAAAAAATAATAAAATTGTAAAAACCGAATTTTTCTTAAAAACAAAAATTTTTTCGCTTCGAAGGAAAATCTCGCAATAACCCGGGGCAAAACAGGTCATCAAAATCATTTTAAAAATCGAAATATCTTTTATCGTAATTAGTCCAATAATTAATGACGTTTCTCGGGAACAAAAAAAAAATAAAATAAAATAAAATAATTTTGGCAGTAATAAAATGACAATTTTGTTAATAATAAAATCATAATAATAATTAAAGTTTTAAAAAATATTGATAAATAAGTGATTATTAATTTTTGTAATAACACAGGGTAAAACGGGCTGTCACAATAATTTGAAGAATTGAAAGATTTTTTCTCACAATTAGTCAAATAATTAATGACATCTCCGCCTATGTGATGCGACTGTTCCCATCGAAGTTATTTTGAGGAGCAAATGTACCGACTCTGTTTACGATACAAAGTCACTTAGAAGCTCTCCCTACTACCATGTGTGTCATTAACATTTTTTTCCGTTTCCCCATTCTCCGAATGTGTCTTCTCTCCCGGAATCAGCGTCTCCCTTCTTTTTAGAATTTTTTTTTTCGTCTTGAGATGTTTTTTGGGGGCGGGAGGGGGAGGGGGAGCTCCATTTCGAATCGTAAGTACCGGGAGTTAACGCTTCCGTTGTAGTTGTCGTGGGTGACAAAGTGCCTGGCCGGTGAATGCAACAGGTCTCGAATGTTATTATGAGACTTGGGCTTCTCCCTCCCCACGTGGATTCTGGAGTATGCGCATGTGTGCTCAGTGGTCGCACTACCGCAACAGGTCGTATTTAGGGATTCACTTCATTTTTGGGATTAGTCGGATTGTTCGGGGAATTGTTGGTGGTTAATGTTTGTCAACAGGAGTTTTCAGGTTGCTGAAGGCTTTTTTATGGTTTTTTTAATGCTGGGAAATGAATTTAGAGTCCTATTGCGGAAGAGAAAACTATTTTTGAAGACAATTTCTTGAAAATAATTCTTAGAAAACTGTTTTCGATTGCAATCGTGAGAAAACTTGTATTAATTCATTAGGTTTATGATGTTTATGCAGTGGTATTGCAGAATGAATGAATAAATGGAAATTCCATGAATATGAAACGAAGTTTAATTTTGAAATGAAATAATGCATAAAAAAGAATTTGTGTTATTTGTTCCTTCGAAGGAATCGTTTGTTCGTCCTGAAAACAGAAAAAAATTTCTAATATCTAAAACACATGTCAGAGAAGTACTTTTTCTTTAATTGTTTAAAGTAGCTCTACCCCTACCATAAATTCTTTAGGGATTATTATTTAGGGATTCACTTCATTTTTGGGATTTAGACGGATTGTTCGGGGAATTGTTGGTGGTTAATGTTTGTCAACAGGAGTTTTCAGGTTGCTGAAGGCTTTTTTATGGTTTTTTTAATGCTGGGAAATGAATTTAGAGTCCTATTGCGGAAGAGAAAACTATTTTTGAAGACAATTTCTTGAAAATAATTCTTAGAAAACTGTTTTCGATTGCAATCGTGAGAAAACTTGTATTAATTCATTAGGTTTATGATGTTTATGCAGTGGTATTGCAGAATAAATGAATAAATGGAAATTCCATGAATATGAAACGAAGTTTAATTTTGAAATGAAATAATGCATAAAAAAGAATTTGTGTTATTTGTTCCTTCGAAGGAATCGTTTGTTCGTCCTGAAAACAGAAAAAAATTTCTAATATCTAAAACACATGTCAGAGAAGTACTTTTTCTTTAATTGTTTAAAGTAGCTCTACCCCTACCATAAATTCTTTAGGGATTATTATTTAGGGATTCACTTCATTTTTGGGATTTAGACGGATTGTTCGGGGAATTGTTGGTGGTTAATGTTTGTCAACAGGAGTTTTCAGGTTGCTGAAGGCTTTTTTATGGTTTTTTTAATGCTGGGAAATGAATTTAGAGTCCCATTGCGGAAGAGAAAACTATTTTTGAAGACAATTTCTTGAAAATAATTCTTAGAAAACTGTTTTCGATTGCAATCGTGAGAAAACTTGTATTAATTCATTAGGTTTTATCATGTTTATGCAGTGGTATTGTAGAATGAATGAATAAATGGAAATTCCATGAATATGAAACGAAGTTTAATTTTGAAATGAAATAATGCATAAAAAAGAATTTGTGTTATTTGTTCCATCGAATGAATCGTTTGTTTGTCCTGAACACAGAAAACAATTTCTAATATCTAAAACACATTTGAGAGAAGTAATTTTTCTTCAATTGTTTAAAGTAGCTCTACCCCTACCATAAATTCAAAGATTATTGGAAACGGCGAAAAATAGCAGAAAACTCGATTAGATTCGGAATTCAAATTGTTTTTCTCAATTCAATTATCGTTTTGGTTTTTCAAAGAAGAAATGTTTAAATGTTTTAATCCGATTAATCCACTCGGACCGCTTATTTTTTCTTAAAATCCAACGATGCCAGTACGTAGGTGTTTTCCAACGAGGAATCGTCGTCGAATAAACGCGCGATGAGAATCGAATGCCCATTTGACCTCACGAGTCTCATGTCAACGAGCCTTAACTCCGACCATTGGGAGAAGAGACTCCTAAACCATCACTCCGCTGTCCTCCAAAAAAAATCAAACGATCACTCATCGCCAGCTAAACTCCGCTCACTCCCCCGACATTTTCCAATGTTTCATTTTTCCCCGAGAGTTCCACCGAAGTGAGATTGCCGGGTGGTGAACAGAGCACCGAGATGAGCGGAGAGACGTGCAAATAAAAGCCCCTGGATTCTATTAGCGACCCGAGAGCGTCTCTCTTATTTTTTATATTATTTTTTCTTCATTTTTATTTCAAGAGGATGCAAAGCAACGACAGTGAGACCCGGAGGAGATGCCACTGGCTAATCTCTCTTCGTCTCCTCCCACCTTCTGCGGTTTCTCCTTTCTTTTCTCGCAAACACAAACTTCCCCTCTCCTCGCGTCGCCCCCACCCCCTCGGAGGTACTTCTCAACATCTTTCTGGCGTCTTCTCTCTTTGCGGCCGACAAGAGTCCTTGGGGCAATTACCCAGTCGTGGTTTTTGTACTCCTTTCCCCCCAATTTATTCCCCTCTGTCACTCCCCCTCGGCAGCCTGTCTTTCCTCGAGACTCACCAAACTTGATTTTTCTTCGATATTCCGTGGAATAACGTGTTTCGCTAGATCAATTTATAATAATGTTATTGGGAGTGAGTGACATTTTTTTGGTGTGGAAATTTATGAGAGTTTATGGATATTTGAAGAACGATTGAAATTGGAAAATTGTTTTTCAATTTTCAGGATTTTTTTTTGTGAAATTTAAAGGGATTTTGTCACTGAGAATTCAAATTCTCATGGGACAATCTATGGAAACTGTAAATTTCAGTTCAATTATTCCAAGGAAATTAATAGAAATGAGAAAAATTCAGGAAAATATATTTTTTAATTTTTAATTAATTGAAATTTCAACATAATTTTGGTACTGAATATTCATGTTTTGATTGAAAATTCAAGTCATTTTCAACAATTCCCCGCTTCCTGCTGCTTAAAAATTTAGAATTTCATTAAATTTCTAGAAAAATAAGAAATTTCTTGACTTTATTCCCAACTTGGAAATTTATTTCTTGGCGAATTGCAGATTTATTCCAAAATATTCTGCTTAAACTCCCGTTTTCCACCTAAATAAACCAAATTTCCCTCTAAAATTAAACAATTGCAAAAAAACCCAAGTTTTCCTGAAAATTCACAAAAAAAACTAATGCAAATCTCTAAATTAACGAATACTTTCCCTGAAAAAACCCTTCATAGCTCAAATAAACTGTATTTAAACCAACTAAATCATTTCTTTAAAAAAATCAGTCACCGCAATTAAATAAATCACTCATAACCTTTTTTCATTAATAACTGCACTAATCATTTTCTATCGTGAACCGACTTAATAATTCATTCGAATAATTGAATAATCCATTTTTTGCAACTCTTTTTTGTATATTTTTTTATCCGACTCAATTGCATGTTCAACACTCGACACGACGACCCCTCCCGATAAAAAAGTGGCTTTATCCAATAAACGAAATAATTTCATCCCGCAAATGTCGTAATTCCAGGCCAAAATAAGAATCGTAAAAATTACAAGAATTGAGGACACGAGTCAGTGGGCACGATCTCTACGTTATATTCATTACCCCCCCCCCCCCCCCCCCCCCCCCCCCCCCCCCCCCCCCCCCCCCCC
>NW_021680364.1:888977-897543 GCF_001412515.2 Diachasma alloeum
CCGACGTTGCAATTTAACGCGACGATAGGGTCATTATTCCCGCACCAACGGACGTTCAATTACACGCGTGTGGTACACGTCTATATGAATGCTCTACCTGTATGGCATTAACTAGAATGAGTGAATCGTTTATGCTCAGCGCTGATTTCAGGCCTCAAATAATTTCTCACTGAATAATAAAAACAAAACTGCTTAATGATCATGAGATTAAACAAACACACTTGGAAATATTAACGGGAGTTTTATCGTTTCATTGATTGAACGACGAGAAATTATAGTTCTCTTATAAATCAATCGTGCATGCATAAGCAACCGGTGATTGATGATTATGGGTTCTAGGTGGAGGGAAAATAAAACTGGGGCGGAGGAAAAAATGGGAAAAAAACTGGTGAAGAAAATCGGAAAAAATTGATTAACGCAGAAAAATAAATAGTGGGATTTCCAAGTTTTTGGAAGCTTGTTAATAGGTTAATTGAGGGGTTAACGACATGCCCGTGTCCTTGGTGAAGCCCTAATACAAGGTTAAGCAGTGTTCTTCGGGCTGTTGAAATTCCAAGTATTCGGAATTCAGGGCATGCGGTAGGGGGTTATGTATTCAGCTTTAATGGGGAACCGTTTCACGTGGTACCATAGATACATACGAGGAGATTACGCGCTGTTACGATGGTATTAAATACAAATCTATGGGCCTGCACCTTCTCCAGTCTCTATTTAACTCGCGAATAAACAATAAAATGGAGATGAAGTAAAGTATTCGTTTTAGTTTGCATTTCAGTTTTAAACAAAAATATTCGTTTGGAATTTTTTAATTTGTTATGTGAAAGAAATAATTCATTCATTTCAAGTAAATAATTATTCCATTTCAACAAAGTCGTTATTTCGACATTTATTAACATTAAAAAAATATCCAATTGAAATGAACAATTGAATATTTTCTCTGAGTGGACACATCGGTGAATGTTTAGAGAGAAATAATTCCTGAAAGTCATCAACAAATGATCCATTATTTTTCAATGAAACATTAGTATTCACAATAGCAAAATTACATATAGTATAGTTATTTTTGCTAATAAATTAGAAATATACTTCCGAATGGTTATTCTGCACATCACTTCCTTCTATCATGTACAATTCATTGTTTATTTCATTTTATTAAATTGAATAAGATTTCTTTTCAACTAATTTTGTCAGATTTTCAACTTAATTGAATGTTATCATCATCATTATTATTACTATCCCTTTCTTCTACACAACCGATTGTCTTTTTACGGTTCTATCTCTCCCCTCAGCCCTTCGATAAAATGTTAATAGAAAAATTTTATTTACACATACTTGAATGAATTTGAAACATCACATTTGAAGATCTTTTAACTTCGACTTAATGGCATTAAAACAAACATTTTAAGCTATGATTAAATTCATTTAAAGCATGATATTCGAAGATATCCCCGGAATTCTGATTTTCAAAAAATACAAAATTTTTGCAAATTTTTTTTTTATTTATATTTTTAATTTTTTTTTTATAAATCAAAATAACGAGTATTGCTATCGCCTTCATCTTCGAACTCGGTCGAAAGGGCATCCAAACAAATTTTTTAAGCCATCATTCCTTCAATCAATTCAGAATAGTATATTTCGTAACGAGTACAAAATAGTATATTTCGTTACGAGTGCGGAAAAGTGTTTTTTGGCTCGCGGGAGGTTTATAGCATGAGCCGAAGGCGAGTGATATAATCCCACGAGCCAAAAAACACTTTTCCCACGAGTATCGAACGATATTTTTCATCACAATGTGTGGAAAAGGGACGGTTTAGGCACGCGAAGCGTGCCTAAATAGTTACTTTTTCGCACAGCGTGATGAAAAAGTATTTTTTGACGAGTGGGAGGTTTATATCACGAGCCGAAGCCGAGTGATATAATCCCACGAGCCAAAAAACACTTTTCCCACGAGTATCGAACGATATTTTTCATCACAATATGGCGGAAATTGGACTTTTAGGCACGCGGAGCGTGCCGAAAAGTTCACTTTTCATCACAGCGTGATGAAACATTTTTTTCGTTATCGTGGGACAACCGATTGTCGAAAAAATTCGAAAATTTAAAAACACTAGACCCAAAAAATCCAAAACTTGAATTTAAACGATTGCAAAGCTTCCATTCGGAAGGAGTAAACAAAATGTCAGTCAGCAGTAACACTGGATAAGTGCAACGAGACGCAACGAGACACTCAACATTCACCGCGAAATAATTTGACACAGCAACCCGATGAAAAATAAACCAACAACGGCGGAAGGAAATTGAAGGTGTTAAATCGACGATAGTGAGTATACTTTTAAACCACAACAGCACAACCTAACGATCTCGTATAACCCACCCAGCACATACGTTATGTATATAAGCATTGGCACAGCGCAATACGTCCGGTCTCTGGGTGTACCGTGTACCCCCGGGGTCCCTGGCCGGTGATTACGCGGGACGATTGCGATGTAAATCGTATACCTACGTTCAATCACGTACACGAAGGACCTCAGCGGCCTTCGACTGCACGCCTTAGGGGCGATACCAGTCGTGTACCTAGGAATATCCTACGTACTGCTGCCCCCGCCCGCCCCCCGCGTCGCAACCCCTTTCTCCGATTATTTTTTTCTTCTCCCTCATCTTGTTCGTGAACTGATGCTTCTTTTCTACCGCGAGTTACGAGCAACCACTGCCGCGTGATCGTGGCATAAAATCATTTGGCTACTTCGTACCATCAAATCTACATGAGACTAATTGTACTTCCGTACAGTTTTAAATTTAAATTTATTTTTTTCAGTTTTTTCGTTCGCACTATTGTAGATTTTTATTTAGACTTTCACTGAAATTTCAAGGGATTTCATCATTGGAAATTCACGATTTCGTGGAGAAGCCAATGGAAACTGTAAACTTCAGATCAATTATTCCGTAAAAATTCACGGAAATCAGGAAAATTTAGATAAATATTTTGTTTGAATCTTCTATTTATTGACAATTTAGAATGACTGATTATGAATAACTGCGAAAATACGAATTTACTCAACTCTTAAATAAAAAATAAAATGGAAATCAACAGAAATTCTCGTTTTATTCGCCGTTGCAATTTCAAATAAAAATCTTTATTTTGAATTTTTCTATTCATTTCAATGAGCTTCTTTTCTATGGCGAGTTAAGAGCAACTACTTTCACAATTTCATGAAAAAATCCCTGCAAATTGTAAATTTCAGTTCAATTATTCCATTATTAATTCCAAAATTTATAGAAATCAGAAAAATTCAGATAAATATTTTTTTTAATCTTCTGTTCAGTGCAAATTCAGTGTAATTTGATACTGAATATTCGTTTTCATTGAAAATTATGGAATTCTCGTCTTCTTGCCACTCAAAACTTACGAATTTCCTTATATTTTCAAGGAAATCTTCAATTCAATGTCACTGTCCAAAAAATTACTAGTCCCTGCTCCAGAAAATTTCATTTTTTTTCCATCACCTCGATTATTATTCACGTTTTCACATTAAACGACCAATTTTTTTAGATAAACACATTCAAATTCCGTGATCATGAATTACTTATTTGGGCTGAATGAATTTATAATTTCACGAAATCAAAGATTTTCAATGAAATAAAAATGAGTTTACTCATTGCCCTAAAAAATATTGATGAAACAAATAAAGAAAATTTCAAATAGATAATTTTCTTCAATCCTAATGCGTCATTTCTCTGGTTCCAGCCCTCACCAAGTGCCGGCACGAACCATTCCCCACGTTTCTTGTTCGACTTTTCCCAGTATCATCCCGTCGCCAGGCCTACATAAGGCGACATTAAACGCAGGGAGGCCTCGTCTCACCGAACCGCCGTGAATTCCACTTTTTTCCTCATCGATACTTATCCCTCTCTCATCGGGGCACCCGCGACTCCACACGCCAGCATCTCCTCACTCACCAGTTCGATCGCATCCCGTCCACATCGGGATGTTCCAGTTTATCGTTTCCCGTCATTTCACGCTTCGTTTCCTCTCGTATAATTTTCATTATTTTTTCCATCGTCCTATTGCCATTTTTTCTCACTCGTAAAATCCTCGGAAACGAGAAATCCGTCATTGTGATTGAAAATTGTCATTGAATCTTTTTTTTACCCAAACTGAATTTAATGCCACTGCCCTAAAAATGAATACTATTCCCCCATTCATTTATTGAAGATTTAAGTTGTAATATTTAGCACCAATTCCTATTTTTCCAAGGGAATAAACCCATTGTCATAACAGAATCTCAAAATTACAAAAAAAACATTTTTTCCTGAAGTATTTAATATAAAAATATAATGAACCTCAACATTAACAAATGATTCCCATAAACAAATCGAATTATATATTTTTTTAAACTGAATCAACTTTATTTTAATTAATTATTCATCAATTTTTTCAATTAACTAATGCACACTTCATTTCCTTCCATATGATTCCCATTATTTTCCTCATTACTCCACCAGTCACTTTCCCTTCCTCGTAAAAACCACCGAAAAGTGAAAAAAAAAATTGTTTGAATCCTCTGAATAAAAAAAACATTAAATTTGTCATTGCGATTAAAAATTATTATTGAGAGGCGAAATTTAATACTCATCACAGATGAATTCCTAAATCTTTCTAATCTAAAAGTCGAAAGTCTATTTATTATTAATCACTTAAACTTTAAGTAATTAATAATAAATAGCGTATCGACAAGTAGTTTAAGTCTTAAACTATAAATATATCGAGCTGAAAGCACCAGAAGATGAAACTATGTAACTTCCCTAAATAAAAATCCACGTACAACTGAATGTCTCTAAACAATAATCATTTGTATAATTTCTCACAAAATAACTATACTTTTACTACAGAATAAACCGTAACGTCTAAATTCATTTAAATTATCAACTCAAATTACTCAACATGAAAGCATAATAAAAACCTCAATACCAATGACTGCCTTTCACTCAACAATTCATTTATGTATTTTCTATTCAAAGTAAATGAAATTAAATGAAAAAAATTGAATTTAATTAAAACAATCGACCAAAACGTCCATTTTCCCCTCCTCGTAAAATCCTCGCAAACGACAAATTTGTCATTGCGATTAAAAATGATTATTGAAAAGCGAAATGACCGGAAAAAAAAGCAGTGATGCGCAGTGATGAGGGGAAACCGGATCGACCTGCTGAGACTCCTAGACGGCAGGACGCTCCGAGCTATCGGAAAAACACTGCTAAGGAGTCGAGGCACGCGTGGGAAACTCGGTGGTGGGAGAATGACTATTGCCATGAATTTCTTTCTTATTCAATCCACAGGGCATTGCGCGTGGATTCATGAATAATCCTCATGCCTCCCTGGAAAACGGATCAGTGACCTTTCAGCATTTAACAGGGGGAATTGAAATAAAACTAAAGCGAATGCGAGTGAGGAGATGTTTGTTGATTTCGTTTGTTTGGGGTCAGAGCATGTAAGTCCAATTAATAGTCAGTCAGGCTACCCCATCGGCCAGGCCGTTAGGCTCAGCGATCATGCACTATGTACGTTCGGCCTCAATTAATCCTGCGATAATCGTGTGTATGGGGCTTCCTCGGGGGCTATGGAGATGTTGGCGGTTTTGCTGATATGAGTTGGTGGATTTTTTCGGGTTTTGATGGAAATACAGGGTCAGGTTCAAGTGACAAGGGGTGAATGTACACTGTTGGAGTGTTCGGGGAGGGAGGGGTAAAATGGACACTTTCGACTTTTTTTCAATTATCCATAACTCAGAAACGAATTTATCAACTGAGCTAGGTTTAGGCTCGTCCCAAAGGGAAAAGGGAGTTGTTATTTGTATTTTTAAAAAATTATTAAATTTTATCAACATTTCAACCCCGCATTAACATTTAAAAAAAAGTCAAGTGTCCGTTTTACCCCAATCTCTCCTACGCCTCAAATTTCAAGCAAGATTATGTCATTATGACATTTTTATCGTATTTATATCAGATTGGGCACATTCAGAGTCATTTAAATTACGTTTGCACAGAATTATTATTTTTTTAAACATTCAGCGTTTGTAAATAAATAATTCAATTTCTTTAAACTCTCGGAAACGTTATTTTTTTAGACATGAAATCGATTTCTGGTAAAATTCTGAATGGGAATGAATTTGTTATGATCCCAAACAAATGATTTTTATGGTAGAAAATTGATTGTTTATGAATTATTTATAGAAAATACTCGTAATTTTAAAAAATTGCAATTTTTATCTGTGTTATCCCCGGGCTATTTTACACGGTCAACACCTTAGATGTTCTTAAGGCATAAATTACTTGGAAAGCGGGATGCTGTATGCTATCGATGGACTTTGCGGACCTCTATATGGGGGAAATAATTAAATAATTATCAATGCACAAATTAAAAATGATAATTTAAAAACTCAAAACTCTTTATTTTTTTTTTTAATTTGAGTTTTTTTGGATTTAATTTGTGCATTGATAATTATTTAATTCTATCTAATTTAAATTTCGCAAAATATTGATGTTTTCAAACATTTCCCTCTTATAAATAAATAACAAAACTTGTTTGCAAAACGGTGGATTATTTTTTATGAGTTGTCAAAAAATTCTTGATTTTTTCACATCCAATAAAACAATTCAGATTTTAATTTTTGATTACAATGGAAATGTTGATTTTCACATAAGACAGTGGGTTAAATCCTGATTTTTAAACATTTCTTCTTCTTTGAAAAGCCAAAACGATAATTAAATTGTGAAAAAATTAGAATTCCGAATCTAATCGAGTTTTCTGCAATTTTTTTGCAGTCTTCAATAATCTTTCATTTCTTCTTTGAAAAACCAAAACGATAATTAAATTGAAAAAAATTAGAATTCCGAATCTAATCGAGTTTTCTGCAATTTTTTTGCAGTCTTCAATAATCTTTGAATTTACCGTAAGGGTAGAACTACTTTAAATACTCTGAGCCACCAGTGAAAGGTCCATCGAAAGATAATCAAGCCACCTTGCACTATGAGACCATGACATCCGGAAATGACAGTGAACGCACACTGGGCACCCTCTCCTGACTCACCGAAGTCATCGAAAAATCCGGCAGTTTCTCAAGCTTTCACCGAGTCCAGCATCATGAGTAACAGCTCGAGTAACAGACCTCGCCCCGACTCACCTATTCCTTCACTTATTTCTCCCGTCGCTCTTTATGTACACGATAACGGTCCTCTCGCGTATGCACGTAAGTCCAAGTACCCCAGAGAGAACAAAAAAAATATTGCCGGAGAAAAAAAAATAATGGAAAGGTGGAGGAGAGGCAAAAATTCAGAACTATCGAGCACTCTCTGGGTTTCGCAGGGGCAGCCATGCGAGAAGTGACACGGTGCATATACCCAGAGTGTTTTCTCCGGGCGATTAGCTGTCGTGCCAATTTCTTGGGCGTGACCTGAGATATTAGGAGTGATAAGAGCTCGGGAAATATCGGCTTCGCACATTCAGGGAATTCTAGTGATTTAGAAATTCATTTTTCAATTGATTTTACGTTCTACTGCATTTAAAAGTGCATTATAAAAATGTTTGGATTCAATCGTTAATATCTCGTGACTGAATGATGCGATTTTGATAAATCGAGGCTCATTTCAAAGTTTGAGAAAATATCTTGAGAATAAATGAAAAACTGAGGAATTTCAGTCTGCCATTCCAGAGTTATTGAAAATGAAAGCCGATGTATTTTTCAAAACATAATTAGATGATTGAAAAAATTAGTTTGGCTTCAATCGATGATTTCTCCTGACCAAATGCTACGATTTGAATAAATCGAGGCCGGTTTTAAAGTTTGAAAAAATACCTTAAAAATGAAAAAAAAAATCCCAAATTTCACTTTGCCACTTCAGAGTTATTGAAAATGAAAGCCGATGCATTTCGCAAAACATAATTTGATGATTGAAAAAATTGTTTGTTTTCAATCAATGATATCTCCCGACCAAATGATGCGATTTGAATAAATCGAGGCTCATTTCAAAGTTTGAAAAAATATCTTAATAATGAAAAAATAAAAAATAAATAAAAAATTCACTCTGCCATTCCCGAGTTATGTTCAACGAAAGCCGATGCATTTCGCAAAATATAATAATTTGATGCTTGAAAAAATTGTTTGTTTTCAATCAATGATATCTCCCGACCAAATGATGCGATTTGAATAAATCGAGGCTCATTTCAAAGTTGAAAACAATATCTTGAAAATGAAAAAAAAACCTCACAAATTTCGCTCTGCCATTTCAGAGTTATATCCAATGAAACACAATCCCTTTCGCAAAATATAATTTGACAAAAAGTTTAAAATCGGTGGCCTTAAATAATTCAAATAACAAAAACAGGTTCAAATTGACAAGAACCTGAAATGCAAAAAGAGAAAATAATCGGGGTCACCTGCATCGCCAATGAATCACGTAGACATTGCGATGGAATTCTGAGGCCTAATTCACCCATTCGATGAATAAAAACGAAACGTGCTACATCGTTGTATCCGTATCACAAGCCATATAGTCTGGGGGGGGGGGG
>NW_021680364.1:897556-902607 GCF_001412515.2 Diachasma alloeum
GGGGGGGGGGGGCGAGGAGGAGGAGGAGGAGGAAGAGGAGGGAAATACACTGTGGAGCACTCAAGGAGTTTTCGATATATCCCTTTGGCCGGTTGGGTAAGGGGTATCATTACCATAATCGCTGGGGCACACGGCATATGGGAGATGGCGCGCGGACTCACCGGGGGCCTAATCGCGATAATGGCCCAGAGGAATCGGGCTCGTGACCGCAGAAATCGGAAAGTATCATCGCTATGAGACACTGTGGGGAATACATAAACGACACAGCTCGCGGATGATGGCTTTGAGAATTGAGAGAAATGAGGGACAAGTGGTAAAAATTATCAATCGTATGGTGTTTTGTGGCGCGTATTGAGGGGAAAATAGATATCTACGGCTGTGGTAATTCGAATCAATCGTGGGTGATGGATTTGACGCAGGAATGAGCACGAAAAGAAAATTAGTCACTCATTTTTTTGGGGTAAAGACATCGTGAAAACTGTCGTGGGCTGTTATTTTTTATTTTGCTTGAGGATGAATTGCTTTTTATTGTGAGGGGATAATTAATTTTTATCAAGGGAGATTGAATATGTTGTTTTTATCGATTGTTTTTCGAGGATCACAAATAATAGTTTTAATGAATCCAACTGTGATTTAAGATATTGATTCCATCGTCTGTTGTTGAAACAGTTTATTTTGAAACTAATATGGAGGGAAAGGTAAATTAAAAAAATTAATGTCGGGGCAATGTTGGGGCAATGCTGGCACAATGTTGGCTGCCAGTGTTGAAGAAATATTAGCTGTTAACGTTAAAGCAACGTTGGGACAATGTTGACTTCAATGAATCATTGAATTTAATTTAAAATACATCGTCACAGAAATTCCATTCAGAAGCAAATTGCTAATTTATTTAAAAAAATATGTAGATTATGTTGGGACGAAAGCAATTTCCACCTTTTGTTATTTTTGTTTAATAATTGACGCCTGAACATTGCATTTCAATAATTTCTTGCTAAAAAAATTGTAGAAAACATGATTTTCCATGAGTTTTCTCATGCAACATCATAAAAAAAATCGCGATGTAAAATCATAAATATTCACATGAACTCAATTAAAGTCAAAACTCCAATGTCGAATAACAGAAATTACTTATTGGAATGCCTGACAAAATTAGCTGCTGGCATTATAATTTAAAATAAAGTTCAATGAAAAAATTCACAAATTGACGCATTGGCGAAGTGGATCTATGGGTTTTTATCGCAACGAATGGTAGACGAAAGGTTAAAAACTTGTTTCTTAAGATGAAAAGAAAACAGAAGATGCGAAAATACATTTGAGACCCCTCGAGGCCTCTTTATAATAACACGTCGAGAGGCCGTCGGGTATGCGGTATACGTCTCGAGGGTTCCAGTTTCGGTGTTTAGAGTATGGGATGCGGAGAACTCCACTCGGCCGATGTTACACACCGAACACCGAAAAGAAGTGCCTTCTTTTAGACTTCCATGAAGGACAAGGACGATAGCGCTCTTACCAACGAGGATATCTGGACTCGTTGGTGAACAGGTGAGGCTGGAGATTCCATCGCGTGTGGCAAAAAAATGAGAATTCTCTCTTCTAATTTCTTTTTATTCTTTTCAAACTGGAGATAATGCTCGTATGCAGAAGTGCTCTTTTCGGTGGTTACGTATAGTTGTGGCTTCGAGGTCAGATGCTTGAATGAAATCTCGTCAGGTTTGGAATGTTTTTTTTTTTGGTTTTGGACAGGGTCCGCGGGGCATTATTTGGTAGCCCGGTAGTTGGAAATTATCCGGAGAGGAGGAAAAGGAGAAACTGGCACGCGATCCCACTGGGCTGCCAGGGCTTGCTCGACGCAATGGCCAGGATGAAATCTCGATGTCGAAATTAAATGGTTCTGAGAGGATTTTGCGGGAGATTCGAGTGAGACAGATGAAAAAAAACGTTGAGGAAAAATTACTGAAGAATTCATGGTAGCGTGAAGGCAAATTGCGGTGTAGATAGTACAAAATTTCTAATAAAAATTTAATTTTTCGATTGTAATATTGTGTTCTAATAATGAAAAATAAGAAATATAAGGTGAGAATTGAGATTTAATCATTATTTTCAGGAATCTGGGGAGAATTTTAATTGAAATATCAGGAAATGTTTTATTAATTGAAAATTCCAATAAAAATCGCGAATAAGTAATGTATTTATCGCGACCAATTTTAAAACGACATTAATTATATTATTCAAGGGAAAGAGTCGAAAACAATTGTGAATTTTATCCACTTGTACCAAAAATCTAGTAACTTTCATGTAATTTTGTCTTGAGAATCAAAATTGAGAATAAAAATTTGATCATTATTTTGTAAAATTAATTAATTGATTGTCAATAATTTCATTGCTTCAAAAATACAATGAAAATGGCAAATAAATAATACACTCATCGCGAATTATTTTAAAACGACATTAATTCAACATTAATTATATTATCCACTGTACATCAAGGAAAAAAATGGGAAAAAAATCATTTGTTTGTGATTTTGCCCTGCAATTGTGAATTTCATCCACAATTAATTTCCAACATAAAAAAAAATAAAAATTGAAAATCACTCGCATTATTTTCCACAAATTGCGGAAGAATTTCCTTAAAAATTTCAAAATTATCTCAATTAAAAAATTCCCCAAAAATCCCATAAAAATCATGAATAAATAACATCTTCATCGTCAACAAATTTTAAGACATGGTCCATTCAGTATTAATTATCAGCACTTGCACCAAACATACGAAATCCAATTTTATAGCAGTGCCTGTCCTTAAAAATCGCAGTCTCCAAACACCATGTACTTAATTCGACTGAATCGACCGAGAGAGCGTGAATCAGACCCCAAAATTATCAGATGTTGGTTTCGTACATACTCCTGTAATAAATATTTCACAGGAGAACGAGAGGGAGAGAGAGAGAGAGAGAGAGAGAGACAGAGAGCCCAAAAGAGATGAGGAACAGGAGCAAACGCTGTTGGACGAAGACTGGAGGTTTCTCGCCTAATCACACCCAGTGATGAGGGGGGATTTAGCATGCGGGACCCCGGAGGGCATTCGTCGACGTGTAATCAGCACGTTCCACACCCGTCCCTCTTGAATACCATCGTCAATGGCCGAGAACTTCTCCAGGGTGCACATTGAGATTCCGCAAACTCCCCCCAACTCTCATTTGTTACGAGCATTTTATGCTGATCCGATGACTCACACCGACTCATCTCAATTGTAATAATCAGAACTTCTCATTGAGAATTAAAAAAAATATTCGCTATTTTTGTAATCATCCTCTTGGATAAATATGGGTGCAAAAAATATATGAGTCCTTTACAATTCATACGTCTTTTTTAAAAATGAATGAATAAAAATAAACATGGACAAATCAAAGAATAAAAAGTGAATTAAACCAATTGAGGGTTAAAGAAAGATTTTAAATAAGAGAATTAAAAAATTACGATCTTTTTATCATCCTCTTGGATAAATATGTGTGCCTTATTTTTTTTAATGAATCAAGGAAGATGGATGTGGAAATGGAAAAATCGAAGAATAAAAAATTAACAAAATGACTTAATTAAAACTCAAGAATGTAAGATTTTTATCAATAAATAAATAGCGATGTTAGTAAATTTGATATTTATTAACTACATGGAGTGATGAATTTGCGGCTGAAATTCTTATAAACTTCTTGGGAATTTTTATCACATTATACTTCACTTGAGTTTAAAGGAATTTCGGCATTGAAAATTCAAAATTTTATGAAAAATTCAATGGAAAGTGTAATTTTTAGCTCAATTATTCATAAAAGTTCTTAAAAATCAGGGGAATTTATTTAGAGATATTCTTAAATTTTCAATTAATTTAAAATTCATAAAAAATTTGCAACTTCATTAAATAATCAGGAAGAGAAATTTCATGATTTCCCTAAAATCGACTTAAATGTCGCTCTTCATGAAATCAATAGAATCCACAGACAAAAATTAATTGAATTGGTCATTGAAAATTCAAAACTTAATGAAAAAATCAATGGAAACTGTAAATTTTAGTTTAATTATTCATGGAAGTTAATGAAAATCAGGAAAATGTAGGTAAATATATTTTTCAATTAATTTAAAATTCATAAAAAATTTGCAACTTCATTAAATTATCAGGAAGAAGAGAAATTTCATGACTTTTTTCCCCCTAAGATCGAATTGAAATCGAATTAAATGTCACTCTGTCTATGAAATCAATAGAATCCATTGCCGTAAATTAATTCCATTCCGTCATTAAAAATTCAAAATTCAATTCAAAAAATAATTGAAAACTGTAAATTTCAGTTCAATTATTCCACAAAAATTAATAACAAACCGTAAGATGCATTCCCGAACCCTCAATTAATTTCAACTTTATAAAAAAATTGGAATTCCATTGAATTATCAGGAAAACCTGAAATTTCATATTTTCCTTCTCTCTAATTTCAGCTTTATATCTCCCCCTACATTTTCTCACGCCCTTCCATGCAAAAATATATTTACTGTAAAATTCCTCACGCACCTCATCCCCTTTCATTCATATATTCCCTCCTACGGACCCCAAACCCGAAAACGACTGATCAAAATTGGCGAATGCATTTAGTCCACTTCACGATGGCAATTATCGCCGATCCCGAGGCTGTTCAGTTCCTTTTTCATTATTTTTCGGTCCATTGCAGATGCCGTCCCCCATCCTCAGACCCCCTAACTGGAGCATCACCCATTCATCCCCCTGACTCTTGATTATTGCTCTCTGACTTGAATTCGCATTCCCGCAGAGGTTTGAAAAACTTCTTGTCCAGTGGCTGGACAGCACCACCTGGCATACACCTCTCTCAATTATTTTTACTCACTCTCCCTCCCCCCAATTTTCGATTTTATTTTTACATTGGAAACCCCTCAATCACGTGGAATGCTCTTAATTGTCTTTAATTATCACTCGAGGCAGTGAGTTTCGGTTTTAAATTCAGTTTCTCTTCTTTGAATTCGTTTACTCGAGACTCTCGATGTCAGCGGAGGGA
>NW_021680364.1:902866-913804 GCF_001412515.2 Diachasma alloeum
GGGGGGGGGGGGGGGGGGGGGGGGAGGGAATACGTTGGCGCACAGTAGTTGTACATAAAATATCGACTTTACAGTGTCATTTTTCGCCGGTTAAACTCACTCGGGCAGTTTGATCCGCTGGTTTAAATGGACCGGTGGTCGATGGAGAAATGTGATAAGGGGAGGAGGGGTTAGGTGGATTAACGAGGCGTGGGAGGGAAAGGAGATATGGAGAAAAGTGGAATTAACATTTGAAAGGGAACCGTCTGTTCCAAAACGTTATGTTTATTTCAATTACCGGTTGAGATGGACTGCACTCGTATTTAAGAACTCTCGAAAAACTCGGGAAAGAACAAACTACTGAAATGCGGAAAAAACTTGCGGCAAAAGAGGATGACAAAATGTAAAAGATAGATTATTTTCAGGTGGTTGATAGGTGGGCCCTGCCATCTTGCTGGGACACTCCCTCTCTCCGCCGCTAGGGGATTCAAAATGGCTCCACCTCCACCTCGTGTTTTTAAACATTTTTTAAAATTATTTATTGGCTTCAGATCATCTCCAACTCGCGTCATCCGATTTCTGTAGATTGAACAAATTTTTTAAACCATTTTTCAAATTTGTTCATCACTTTTTGGGTGAAAATTCATGGCGCAAAGCTTTCCCCGTATTTCATTAGTTTTTTTAGGCCGGAGCGCTCTCGAGGGATATAGTAATGGCGGGGCTTCGCGGAAGGAATGATTTTTAGTTTTCTTCACTGGAAATGAGTGATAAAAAAATTTACTATCAATTTTTTAAATATGAAAAAATAAATGAAGTTGAAATAAAATTTCCTGCATTTTACAAAAATGTATTGTAAAAATTCAGGATGAATGCATTACTTAAAGAAAAATTATCATAGGGGTCTGTAGAGTTTATTAAGATGGCTGCGCATCCACCACGTGATTTTGAACATTTAAAAAAATTATTTATCCGCTTCAGATCATCCTCAACTCACTTCATCTAATTTCCGTAGATTGAACAAATTTTTTAAGCCATTTTTCAGATTTTTTCATCACTTTTTGGGTGAGAATTCATGGCGCAAAGTTTTCCCAGCATTTCAATATTTTTTTTTACTACAAATGAGTCATAAAAATTCTATTATCAATTTTTTTTTTATATGAAAAAATAGAGCTGAAGTAAAATTTCCTCTATTTTGCGGAAAAATATTGTAAAAATGAAGGAAAAATTGATTATTCAACGTAAAATTTATAATAGGGATCAGGAAACTCCGATATACTTTGATCTAAAACAACTTTATAATGAAAAATTAAAATTTTTTATTGTAAAATCATTATTTGCTCTTTCGAAACAGGCTTTTATCCATCGGTATTTAACCAGAGCGATTCACAGGGAATAAGTATAGCCCCGATTACGGCTCTGAGGATCGAACGAGCGTCTCCCCTACCCCTCGGCCATTTTGTTGTATCCTTGTGTGTAAATGGTTCCACTATATGGCGCCAAGTTATTACCCTCACGTACATAAAAGCCCTCGCATACGCGCTAATGCGGTTTTCTGTTAGGCGTCGTATGAATATGTTACACGGGGAGATAAATAGACAACACGTAGGGTATCTATACCAGAACTCCAACACTGGATATTCTTCAGCGAGCCGCAGGACCAGCGATGCCAGTATTCCATCGTTATTTCCATTTCGATCCAAGGATTATTGAGTTCAGATTCATTCGCGTGATAGAATTATCGTAATTTATGGAGACGTTGAAAAATATGTGGAATGATTTCATATTCATGGTGAAAAATGAATCAAGGAAAACTATTTGGAATGTTTCTGTGCAATTCAATGATATTTGTGATATTAGATGATCTATCGCCTCATTTATTTGTGATTATTTGTGAAAAGCTTCGTTTTCTTCATTTATATTTCAAGTAAAAAACAACAATGCATGGAAAAAAACAATCGGTGGCAAACATGAATTGTGAA
This sequence comes from Diachasma alloeum, assembly GCF_001412515.2. Lineage (NCBI taxonomy): Eukaryota > Metazoa > Arthropoda > Insecta > Hymenoptera > Braconidae > Diachasma > Diachasma alloeum. The sequence continues at coordinate 904,825 of NW_021680364.1, forward strand.
AGAAAAATTAATGAATAATTTTAAATCCTTCATCAATTTCCTTTCATTTTTCAAGATCAACAACAACAAGATCAGCACCCGTAATTGTTCAAAAATAGGGGAAGTGTTACGAATCGATTTTTTTTAAACAAAAAACCAATATTGATATAAAAAAACTTCACATAACTTCCATCTTTTGTAAATAAGAGATTAAAATTTGTTTTTTAATTTTTGAAAAATCGTTAATCCTCAATTAATCTATTATTCTTCATTTTCTCATTTTTCTTAATTCCTAAAACTGTGAAAAATCCCGTAATAAAGATGTCTCGCCCCGAAAAAATTCCCTTTCAAAGTGTTAATCCATTAACAACTGCTAAATGATTTTTAGAAACCACTCGTTTCTCCGAGAAAAACACAGCGGCTGTATGTCCCTCACATTCGCATTGGCAATAAGCACATGCATGCGAGGACAGTGAGTGGACAGGAGTCCCATCGGTATTTGCGCAAAAGTTGTGGTGAAAAATAAAACGTCTCCGCGAAATAAAAGAGTTGAGGGGGAAAAAAACCTCTCGTTTCTCTTCTCTCCTGTATTTCTTGTTTTTCGGGGAGTCCAGGTACATTCAGAGGTTTTGCAGGAGAAAGGGGTGGAGAGGAGGGATGCTACCGCCTATGAGTGGCCTACCAGTCGCTCTGCAAAGCAAATAACGCCTGGAATACAGTAGGTGCTCAAGTTGTGCCTACCGTTTGCAATTTGCATGCTCCGGTTCGACGCATTTTCTTCGGGGCCCGTTTTTTTTTATCACCGATTCCCTCTGGTTTTCTCTCTTTGTCCATAACCCGTCGACCTTCGGGGATTCCTCGAGTGATTCTGGGATGAATGTCGTGAACCCAGCGAGAGAGGTGCATAAATTTTGTGGCGAGGAAAAAATGTATCGATGTGATGGAAAATTTTTAATCTGATTTGAGGATATTCAAGTAGTTTGAATATTTTTTGCTATGAATGGAAGCTTTGTAATCGTTCAAATTTAAGTTTCGGATTTTTTGTGAATGGATGGAATTGAATCGTTTTATTTCAAATGTAGGTATTGTTGAGCCCTATCGATCGCCATTAATTCAATTTTAATTCATCGATTAGTTTTTTTAATTTTCGAATTTTTTCGAAAATCGGTTGTCCCACGATAACTAAAAAAAATTTTTGAATTGATTGAATGGTGGCTTAAAAAATTTGTTTGGATGTCCTTTTGACCGAGTCGAAGATCAAGGCGATAGCAATAATCGTTATTTTGATTTATTTGAAAATTTGAAGAATTTTGTATTTTTTGAAAATCAGAATTCCGGGGATATCTTTGAATATCATGCTTCAAATGAATTCAATCATAGTTTAAGATGTTTGTTTTAATGCCATTAAGTCGAAGTTGAAAGATGATTACGATAGCTACATTGGTTGATTCGATTTTTATGATGATTGTTGAAAATTTCGACTTTTTCATGAATTTCCCTGAAAGTGAGCTTTCTGATGGTTTCTTCAAATGTGATGTTTCAAATTCATTCAAGTATGTGTAAATAAAATTTTTCTATTAACATTTTATCGACGGGCTGAGGGGAGAGACAGAACCGTTAAAAAGACAATCGGTTGTATAGCAGAAAGGGATAATAAGAATAATGATGACAATAACATTCAACTAAGTTGAAAATCTGACAAACCTAGTTGAAAAGAAATCTCATTCAATTTAATAAAATGAAATAAACAATGAACTATTTGTTTATAATCAACGAATCTTAAAAAAAAATAATTCCGCGCAAAATGTAATTTGAATGGCGCTGAATATTCATGATTTCCTTCAAATTTCTCTCACGCAATTCAGTCGACAAATTTGATGATTGAAAATGATTGAATCTATAGTGTAGTCTGTACCAAACTGTAAAAATACTTGGACATCCTTAAAAAATGGGACTAAATGCGAAAATGGTTCAACAGTTCTTCAACTGAAATTGAAATGTCTCTATTCTCTCGACGAAATCACTCGGAATGTTCTGATATTCGAGAATAATGCTCTCCAATATCTCATTATTCTCTCAATTTTGTGGTGATTCGAATGGAAATTCCGTGATTACTTTCTTCCTGGCATCGAACCAATCGACCGTGTCCCCCGCACAACAATCATTATTTAATTCGCCCAACTCTATTTTCTCTATTTCCAATCCGCAGCCACACCTGAATCATCCAGCCTCGCGGAAACTCCGACTCCCAGCGAATGAAATTCCTAGATAGAAGAATAAAAGCCGGAGAGTGAGAGAGAGAAAGAAAAAATTGAACGAAAAATTGACGCTGGGTTTTTACCCTGGGGAGGTGAGTGAAACGCCAGTGGTTGGAGTGAGAAGGCGACCGGGAATAATGGGGCGACGCTGAGGGTGAGGGGAGGGGAGTCTGTCCCCCGGGGGTGGGGATCTAAGGCGCATGCGCGGCATGCGTGGGAACGTCGCGCGCCCGGGACACAATCTCTCGCGGACATGCGCTGCTCCCGCAGAACCGATTCCGCCCGAAGTCTCTACGAAGTATCACGGAAATTCTCGATTTAGGGGGGAGGGGGAAGATTTAGACAGGGGCTCTCAATGGGCCTTCATCCCCCGTAGCATCATATGTCAAAAACATTGCTACAATTTTTTTTATTGAGAAATTATCGAAATTCGACCATTTTGTAGTGTCTTATTCAACAAAAATTATCGCAGGGAGGGACTAATGACGTCACAGGTCCGCAGACTTGGTACTTGACTCACTACGAGGCACTGATTTAATTTCTGAAGAGAGATGGCGCTGCCGGACCGGAGTTGTGACGTAATCAAAGTCATCAGAGCGCTCTGAAAGTATAATTTTTAAACCGGTTTCTTTATTTTAAAACAAGTGGGCAAGGTTATTTGCACATCATTTCCTTCTATCATGGATAATTCATTGTTTTTTTAATTTTATTAAATTGAATAAGATTTCTTTTCAACTAATTTTGTCAGATTTTCAACTTAATTGAATGTTATCATCATCATTATTCTTGTTATCTCTTTCTTCTATACAACCGATTGTCTTTTTTACGGTTCTACCCTCCCCTCAGTCCTTCGATAAAATGTTAATAGAAAAATTTTAACAATCATCATCATTTAATTTTTTACAATCATTATAAAAATCAAATCAATCAATAGAGCTATCGTAATAATTTTTGAACTTCGACTTAATGGCATTAAAACAAACATTTTAAGCTATGATTGAATTCATTCGAAGCATTATATTCAAAGATATCTCCGGAATTCTGATTTTAAAAAAATACAAAATTTTTGCAAATTTCCAAATAAAACAAAATAACGATTATTGCTATCGCCTTCATCTTCGAACTCGGTCAAAGGGACATCCGAACAAATTTTTGAAGCCATCGTTCAATCAATTCAGAACATTTTTTTAGCTATCGGGGACAACCTATTTTCGAAAAAATTCGAAAATTAAAAAAAATAACCGATAAATTGAATTTTAATTAATGGCGATCGATAGAGCTCAATAATACCTACATTTGAAAAAAAGATTCAGTTCCTTTCATTCATGAACGAACACAAGTACGGACGAGGTCTAAAAATTGCATTTAAATCATCAAGACAAAAATCCAAAATTTAAATTTAAATGATTAGAAAGCTTCCATTCGGAAGCAAAAAATTCCAGGATTTTACTTCGAATTTAGACTGAAGAAAAAAACTTCCGGAATCACTCTAATGAAAAAACCTCGAAAAAAACTCGATAAACATGTCGATTTTTTAAAACGTGCGTAATAAAACCGGAAAAAAATCGAATTAATTTTGTTTTTTACAGATAAACTTTTGTTGAAGAGTAAAGTGCCAACCCCTGAATAGTGAAAATTGAATGGTGCACGTGCGAAAGAAGTTTGCCATCTGTGCACCGAGGGATTCACCGGATGTTGAATTGACACAGACAGTACACAAATGTGCACTGAGGGGGGGATAAATCCGGGGGCCAATTGTGGTCTCTTCGGCTGTGCATATAGTTAACCCCGCTTCCCCCCCCCCCCCCCCNCCCCTCCCGAAAAAAAAAATCCCCCTCCCCTCCCCCGTACCCAACCCACTCTTATCATAGTATCAAATCCGCTGTTAATCCCATTAATTGACACAAATTATTTATAGTAAGATTGAGGGACACGTGGCGTTGGCTGAATGAGTGAATGACGCCTGGAATTTCTTTGAAGACACCCGCATGAAGGGCAAACAATAATCATCCAATTGTATTTAAAATATGATATGTTTAATGAATTTATTCTTCGACTCGTGTGGGCACTTTTCGGACGCCCCCGGTGGGGACAATCGCGAGTTGTTGAGCGACGACACACAGCGTCGAGATCACAGCGGGACACCGTTCGTTGAATAGAAAAGTATATTTTGACAAGAACCGGGCAACATAACCTTCGTCATCGCGCGGGTTTATAATCTCAGGAGGCGCGGCCTTCGAAGTTTATAACCCCATTCTTTTTTTTCGGTTCTTCTCGAGAAGAAGTGAACGAAAATTTTCAGATTTTTTATTTAATATTCTCGTTAAATGGTCAATAATCTTGAACTTGATGCACTGAGAGAAAAAATTCTCCCCTGAAGAGATCTTTTGTCGTGCCGAGTCAATTTAATTGTGGACAAAAAAGAAAGTTTCCACCGAAACATGATAACTTTCGTAGTTGTAATTGTTCTCGTGAGACATTTATGTCTTTCGGGTGAATACGTTCGCTCTACAGAGAATTATATGAGGCTCCGGTTTTATCAAGTGAATGTTATTGAGTAGTTTACATCTTTGTCCAATAAACACTTATAATTTCCGTGGAACAAATGATAATGTCAAGAGGAAAATACAATTCTCTTGCCGATAACTGTGTTATTGGCAAAACTAAATAATTTCGAGGGGACAATTTTTTTTGGGAAAAAAATATTCTTTCCTCGTCAATGTATTCTTTCTATGGTATAAACCTGTGTTCTCTCAGATCAAATGACTGTCGTACAATAGATTATATTTTTTCCTGCAGACAGTTGAAATTCTTCTAGGGATATTTCTGATGATCACGACGAAAATTTAATTTTTGTGGAAGATGTTAAATTTCCTTCTGTCAAGTTGGTTAATTTACCTCAAGTAAATCTGTTCCACTCCATCAAATATTCTCACTTGAAATGCAATGGATAGTTTTCTAAAAAAACTAAACATTCTTTCATTTGTGTGGAATAAGAGGGAAATGAATAAATAAACTGTTAATTCTTCGTGAAAACCTGAAAATAGTGAGACCTCAACTGAATTCTAAACATCTTTGTGAAGTTTGTTCCGGCCAATAGTTTCCCGGTCTGAGTCTAAAGCGTAAATAATAAAAAAGATATACGTTTATACCGATGGAACGCGCACTGGGATCTCGTCATGTCCTCGACCCCCCGTTGACAGGAGACTCACCGGGCGCCCATTCCCCCCTCCGCTCCCAGCATCACGAACTATTCGACGATTCTCAACGACGCCCCGCGCAGTTTTTCGATGATAAAAGTCAGTTTTTGAATAACATTATTTCAGGGAGAGCGAATATATTTTTTATTATTTTTCGGGAATCCTCAGTTTCACCTTGGGATCGCGTTTTTTCGGGGATAGGAGAAATTAATCAGAGAGTTTATTCGATTCGATGGATATCTATAACTGATATTCTCTAGAATTTGCATTCGTGGGATTATAATTTAAAGAGATTGCGATAATAGTTGATATTCACTGGAGAAATTTTTGCTTTCTTTCATTTGATTGTTCATCTCAATTCGTGGCTAAACTCGAGATAAAACTTTGCAAATTGTCTTTTTTTATAGTAAAGAAAATTGTTTTAAAAAAAGCATGGGCAAGATCTGCAACGAATGGAGAAAGTAAGGCGGTTTTCATGAGTACAATCGTCTTGCGTCGAATTTTCATGAAGCCCGTCTAACAAACAAAAGAGAATTGAATACCACTCTATGAAATATGAATAAACGAATCATAATTGTCCAAATCATTTAGGTCAGAGAAAAATAGAATAATTCTACTTTCTTACTATTGCGTTTACTAAGGTTTTCTTCGAACAAAGTTGATTAGAATTAATAGCTAGAATTATGAGATTATCTCACATTTTTGACGTTAAGGATAGGAGAATCTGAATGCAATATAGTGAAAATGATGATCGATTTTTTCACTTTGAACAAATAATATTAATATCCAAATACAAAATTTCTGATATGAATAAAAAGAAGCTGTGACTCAATATTCCAAATGAAGTTTTAATTTTTAATTTGGTGCTGAAAACACGAGATGACAATATTCTAAGCACGGAATTATATTGATGAGATGAACAACAGATTAATTGAATTACCGTGTGAACTAACTAAAAATTGATAACAGTGTGGCCACGCACTTTTACCAGAGTATCAACAAACATTGAATTCCAGAAATCCACACTCGAAAGTGTGTTCTAGAAGAAACTGAATTGTAATTATGATTAAAATCTCATTCACCGGGCGTAGGAATTAGAACGCGAGCAAATCATTTATTGTAATATGAAAATTTAACAGCTGATAAATTGGGACTTGCAGTGAGAATGATCATAAACAATTAATTGAAAAACAGAATATCGAATCTGCCAGGCAAAAGGGCATATTTTGTTACTAATTTTTGTTGAATAAACACAATTATAAAATCGCACATTTCTCACGTATTTTGCTTCTCGAAGCCTCACCAACTAACTGCAATAATTTCTTCCTAAAAATTGCAGCAACATCCCTCTCCAAACAAAAAATTCTATCCATTCAATTTATATTCCATCACGATCTGAAATAACTCCCGAGAACGCGCACTCGCGGCTGAAATTCCCTCAGCAGAAGTATTTTATTCAACAAAATAAACCATTCCAACAAACAAATTCCCTAAAAACGATGGGTTAACGTCAATCCTTTATCCCGTATTCTCGGAAATAATGATAAAATGTTAGTACCACATGGCCCGACAATTTTGTACCGCTAATGTCAACCATCAATTGTACAGCCTCGCCAGTCCTTGGAGCCCATTACCCTGTCACAAGAATAGACGTACGCTCTTCACCGGTGGAAAAACGGAGTAGACATCTATCACCGCGGTTAGAGGACGTACGAAATCCAATAAAACGATTGCCCGCATCGGTAAAAAAGCCGGGATCAAGCCCATAATTTTTTCGTCCTCTATTATGAATAGAATGAAAAAAAAACAACTCCTGTGTTTGGAAAACACTTTCTGTCGGTTTATCATGAGATAAATGGAACGAATATTCATGGGGCTGCCACTGTTATAATTTTTTCTCATTCACTGGGGACAATGAGGGAGTACTCGAGAGCTTGAGGGGAGAAGTCTATCGCCATCCGTCATCGCACGCGCATATGTTACTTTTGTCAACTGCAATTCGCGGGTAAAACACACGGAAAATATGACAAACAAGGAGTAATTAATTTATTCAATTATTGATGTTTATTTAGTTATTATTCCAATATTAGGAAATTGGAATCATTGAAAATTGCGATAATTCAGGGGAGTATTGTGCGAAATTCAATTGGATGTTGTTAAGTTTTGTTGCATTGCTGTTGAGTCGAATTCAAATTAACGAAATAAAAAATATTACATAATATTCAGGGAGATTTTTAATTTTTCTTGTGCATTCACAGCTTTTCCTTTCTAATAAAAAACATGGGTAAATCGCGAATGAATGGAGAAAGTAAGGCGGTTTTCATGAGTGCAATCGTCTTGCGTCGAATTTTCATGAAGCCCGCAAACAAAAGAGAATTGAATACCATTCTATGAAACACGAATAAACGATTCATAATTGTCCAAATCATTTAGGTCAGAGGAAAACAGAATAATTCTACTTTCTTAATATTGCGTTTACTAAGGTTTTCTTCGAACAAAGTTGATTAGAATTAATAGCTAGAACTATGAGATTATCTCACATTTTTGACGTTAAGGATAGGAGAATCTGAATGCAATATAGTGAAAATGATGATCGATTTTTTCACTTTGAACAAATAATATTAATATCCAAATACAAAATTTCTGATATGAATAAAAATAAGCTGTGACTCAATATTCCAAATGAAGTTTTAATTTTTAATTTGGTGCTGAAAACACGAGACGACAATATTCTAAGCACGGAATTATATTGATGAGATGAACAACAGATTAATTGAATAACCGTGTGAACTAGCTAAAAACTGATAACAGTCTGGGCACGCACTTTTACCAGAGTATCAACAAACATTGAATTCCAGAAATTCACACTCTAGAGTGTGTTCTAGAAGGAATTGAATTGTAATTATTGTAATTGAATTGTAATTATAGAACCCGAGCAAATCATTTATTGCAACGCAAAAATTTAACAGCTGATAAATTGGGACCCGCAGTGAGAATGCTGATAAACAATTAATTGAAAAACGGAATATCGAATCTGACTGAAAAAAGAGCATAACGAAAGGGCGTCACCACCCGGCGCTACTATAACAAAAAATCTAACAAAACCGAAAAAAAAGAAATTTCCTCTATTTTTCTATCATCACCAGAATCAACAAGGAATAATAAATTTCAATAAAGCTAAGTACACACTTCTGTTTACATTGCGAAGATGTCAAGGGGTCCGAAAGGGGTAAAATCCCTCGAATTTCCGGAATTCGGGAATTGGACAAGCGACACGCGCGTCTTTTTCGAATCTTTTCGCCACCAAGTGGCATACTAGCTAAAGTAAATCACTCTTAATGCAGCTGTGAATGCCGAGAGAGAGAGAAGGAACACCAAAAGTGCGTACACACAGCAGAACTGGTCACGTGGCACAACGCGTGCGAACCGTAGCTCGCAAACGGGAAAGGGATGAAGGGGAGAGGCAGTTTCCGCCCCATTGTATGATGCCTGCACTCATCCCCCCGCGGATTCCCCCTCCACCCCCTGCCCCCCCCCCCCCCC
>NW_021680364.1:913821-918125 GCF_001412515.2 Diachasma alloeum
ACCTCCACCCCCTGCCCCCCCCTCCCCCCTCACCCGGAGGCAATGAGGGTGAAAGCCATGTAACGTCCAGTTTCATCGCTTGATAAGGCGGGGCTTTAGACTCGACATATTGTCAAGTGGCGATCGCACAAATTTGTTATTATATTGGATTACGGGCGCGTTAAACGCGTGCTTCTATTCCTCCTCCCCTCGTGCTCCATGAGTTGTTACAAAACCGCCCGCCCGGGGCTATTATATCCAATGTAGGGAGATATCAGTTGAGAGAAGAACGGAAATTACAATAGGAATATTATCTACAATTTTTTTTTGTGCTGGGAAAAGATTAATTAATTGAATTAATTTGAGATTAAGGTATTTATGGCGGGGTGGGCATGTAGGAGGTGAGAGGGAGGGGAACCTATTGTTCTGGCGCATAACATCAATCGGTGAACAAAAAAGGAGATTTCAGTTACAAATTTTCAATCTACTTCGACCATTTTTGACCAAATAAATCATCAATTTTTTTTCGAGCCCGTTGATCGCGCCATAAATACCTTGATAATCAAATGAAAGAAGAATAAAAGGCAGGAAATATCCCTATAAACCTTGTTGATGAAATAATGAATATTCGTATGAAACTGAAATGATTCAATTCAGTAGCGAAGTGGTAAATCGGTACCAATTTCGACTATTGACCAGTTTTCAATGAATATCTCGGAATCTGAGGGAGATAGCGAAGTTTTTGTTATAACCTTTTTTGTAGAACCGATTGAGTGCTACAACAAATGTAATTACCAAAATTTTGCGATCTCCCTTAGATTCGGAAATATTCCAAAAAAACTCAAGTGGGAGACAAGTCGACTTAAACCGTTTTACCACTTCACTACTGTATTTATTCAATCGATACTTGAAAATTGTTTAGATAAAAAAACGCCAATTCTTTTATCAAAACATGAAATATAAATTTATGCGTAGGGGTTTTGAAACAATGGAAGAATTTATAAAAAAACATCAATTCAGTAGCGAAGCGGTAAACCGAGTTGAGTCAATTTTGACTATTGGCTAGTTTTTGACAAATATCTCGGAATCTAAAAGAGATACAAAAATTTTTGTCACGACCTTTTTTGTAGAGCCAACTGAGGGTTATAAAAAAGGTCATGAGCAAAATTTTGCCATCTCTCCTAGATTCCGAGATATTCATCAAAAGATGACCAAAATTCAAAATCGACTTAACCCGGTTTATCGCTTCGCTACTGAATTCCTTGATTTTTTTTTCGAAAGAGGAATAAAATTGCAGGAAAAAATCCCCATAAATCTGGCTAATGAAACAATGAATATTCATATGAAATTGAAATAATAATTCAATCTATTCAATAGAAACTTGAAAATTGTTTAGTTAAAAAAAGAACTTCAATTCTTTTATCAAAACATGAAATATAAATTTACGCGATCGAAAAAAGGCGGAGTATATGAGACAAGTGGGTGGGGTAAAATCCCGGCGAACGGTGGGTCCTCGGTAAATTACTTTGGCGGTTTGTCCGGGTTCGGGAACCGCACGTTTCACAACGGAATTACGCGGTGCTAATGGACTATCTCGGTCGCTCGGTTGTGAGTGCCCGGTGAGAGGGTTAAATTGGTAAAAGAAGCGAGAATGGAGGATGGTGGCGACGCCGTACGGGATCGCGAGGCCTCTCGTAATAGATTCATACCGCCAATTCCAGGGGGGGGGTCATTAAAAACATTATGTTGCTGACACAAACGGTCAAGTGAGCGTTTTATAACAAAATGAAAACACGAATTTCCCCGGAATAAATAGCAAAATAATTGCGAAAAAATTGTTACTCACTAGCAAAATGTCTTTATTATCAACCAATCTGTTTTATCAACTGCGATAAAATATTCCGAATATTTTTTCTATTTAAAACAATATTAATTGGACATTAAAAACGATTGAAACAGTTGTGAAAATTTTTCTGAAGGGAAATAAATTCATTTTCATCGTAAAATGTTTTCATTTGAAAAATATTTTTCACTTGAAATCGCACGGAGAGAAATATTCAATAAAAATTACGTATCTTTTCCGTAATTCCGGAGCGAAATGTATTTGTAGGAAATTTTACGGAACTGTTACGGACTTTTTCCGGAGCGTTCCGTAATTTTTATCTGAATCTCCTGTGAAAAATTACGATACCGTCACTTAAATTTTCTGAGTCGATTCCGTAATCGGCAAGTGAATTGTGAGTTCCGTAATTTTTACTGAACATTTCTCTCTGTGCGATTAAAGTTTTTTATTCTGAGGGAAATGCGTGTTGACTTAATTTCAATGCTGGAACAAAAATTGAACCGGAAAGTGAAACCATTGCCAAAGGATCCCGCGATAAATGCTATTTAAATGTGTCCCTGGATCACGAACTCGTTCGTTCGAAGGAAATTATCTATTTTTTCTCTTCATTTCCTCGTTTCACCCTCTCACGGTCCCGCTGTCCCGATGTCGCGACGATTCGTCCAGGATAATTGATAAATGAATGCAATGGATCGATTTGTCCGGTCATTGATGACAGTACCATAATGCGCGTTATGTGCTCATGACTGTTTGAATTGACTTCGGGAAGAATTTATGATGGCCCGGGGGCACGCATCGGAACACGAGATACTCACTCGTGCGATTACTCTCGCACTTTGCGGAGAAATGACGGAATGCAATGATGCAAATGCAGAGATATACACTAGACCTATCATTACGCTCGGATGATTTCCTCTTTGAGATGTGGATTCGCCGATTTTTTGGGCTACTTCGCTTTTTGTGAGAATCTTCGCACGTGTGTTCAATGATTTTATGGTATTTTAACCCGGTTTTTGGGTCTATAAATATGAGATTGCGCACATCACAGGGTTTCAGAAAGTATTTCATGACTAATGTTTTTATAATTCGGGTTGAAGGCACTGTTGGAAGATTACTCGTTACATTTTTAGGGAAAAATAGTGAAATAACTTGATGTTTATTCAAGTAAGGTGAACAGTTCGATCAACAGAAAAAAATTATTGGAAGTGAAAATAACAAAATAAAGAATAATTGAATTAAGAAATAGTTGAATACAGCCGAAATCCCTAATTTCTGGAGGACTGGGTCATATTTTATTTATTTATTAAATGTCGATGAATAGAAGAAATGATTGATCACATGATTATTCACGAGTAATATTATTGAAAGGTGAATTAATCAGCACAATTTTTATTTTATTTTATCTGTTTACCCTATACGAAATTACATTAACGTTTCCGTATGGTATTTAGTCCATATGCAGTTGCTATTTTTTTTTCAGTTGCTGACATTCGTCAGAAAATACTTTCTGGACCTGTGGCGATTTAATCTGTTATTATTAGTTGATGGGGACTTACTTGCACTGGGATTCACCCCGTGGTGTTGTTACACAGACGCCGGCGTTTAGGCACGGGGTCGGTGAACATGATTCAAAACCTGTAACAGATGAAATTAATCAAATTAGTTGATTGAAGATTAAGTCACAAAGGGTCATGAAGGACTTGTTGAAACTGTTTGGCTTCAATCGTCGATAACTCTAGAACGGCAGAGTGAATTTTTCCGAGTTTTTTTTATTCTCAAGGAAATTTTTCAAGCTTTAAAATGAGAGCTGACTCATCCAAATTGTATCATTTGGTGGGGAGATATTGACGATTAAAGACAATAAAAAAATACAAAATTTTCATTTTTTGAAGATTATGACTTTTTCCCTAAATAATTCGTAAACAATTATTTATTTTAAAATTATTCTAAATCATCATTCATTATGGAGGAGAAGGAAATCTTTAAAAAATCAATTCTCCGCAAAATAATAATTTTTTCCCATTTTTCCAAATTTTCCTGACGCAATTAAATTCCAAAAATGCGAATAATTGAAATCCCCGATAAAAAACTTTTGGAAGATTACAACCGTCTTCAAACATAATTTGTAAACAATTGTTTTCTCGACCTTATTCACAATTATGATTCCTTATTGACAAGGAAATCTTGAAAAAAAAAACAATTCTTCGCAAAAAATAATGTTTGCTTACTCTCCAAATTTTCCTCACGCAATGAATTCCAAAAATGATTGAAATTCCCCACAAAAATCACGCTTTCGCCAATCTAAATATCCAGCAGGCATCCGATGCCCGTGAAGTCCCGAGGTCCCGTCTTATCGAGCAATTAGCTTCTCCTACGTATCGAGTTCCGCGAGTCCTTTGACAATGCCGAGATAAAGTGAACTTTCGTGTCGAAGCCCAAACGCCTCGAGCCCCCAACGCCACCAAAAACACCCCCCCCCCCC
>NW_021680364.1:918140-938669 GCF_001412515.2 Diachasma alloeum
CCCCCCCCCCCCCAAAGCCATGCGAAATAAATAAAAAGTGGAGCGAGTGTGTCGCGCAATTCAGTTTTTGGCCTCTCATGTGAGAAAATATTTCAACGAAACAGCGAGGAGAATGAAGTCAGTGAACGAGAAACTCGCTGTGCGACAAGTACGACGGCAGCATCGCGCTCGCAAACGTCCAACTTGCAAGACGGATGAGATCAGTTAAACCAAACTGCCTTCGTGACAAATCCTCCGCTTCCTCTCTCGCAAAAGCCTTCACGCGTTCATCTCTCTCGGTCTTTCTCACTATTGAGGAGAGACCCGAGGGGGAGACAGAGTCACTTGGCTTGAGTGCAAGTGCGTGACAGACTTTGTACTTTTTATCCAGGAGTTTTTTTTCTACTCGCAATCCTCTCTCTCTCTCTCTCTCTCTCTCTCTCTCTCTCTCTCTCTCTCTCTCTCTCTCTCTGCGCGGGCCAATTTGAGATGATGATTTTTATTCGGAGACTGGGGGAACAAATTGGAGTTTAGCTAAATTCATTCATTTACTCGAATACTTTTCTATTCGAGTGGTCTATCTGCACTCGTTTGAATAGCTAATTATAATCGGGATTTAACGAGTGGAGGTGATTGTTATCCGCATTTTACATGCAAATCTTTGATTGGGAGAATTAATACTACGATGGAACTGATGATATTTTCTGCAATGTTTTTATGAGAATTTATTAGCGAAAATATATGTCGACTGTATTTTGACGACAGCAATTTTTTAAATTGTTTATGAAGAAATTATCTCTCTATACTGTAAAAATCCAAATCGACTTGTGGTGTTGAAAAATTGGGTTTTGAAATTAAGACTCGAGAATTAAGGGTCAGAAAAAAAAGATCAGAAACTAAGGGTCACAAGGGCCAAAATAAGGGTCACGGGGGTTATAATGAGGGTTGTAAGGGTCAGAATAAGGGTCTAAATAAAGGTCATGGTCAAAATGAGGGTCATGGGGTTCAAATGGATCACAAGGGTCAGATTAAGGGTTAAAAGGGTCCGAATAAGGGTCTAAATAAAGGTTCTGGTCCAAATAAGGGCCTTGAAGGCTAAAATAAGGGTCTAAATAAGAGTAATGAGGGTCAAAATGAGGATCAGAATCAAGCTAAATAAAGATTATGGTCAAAATAAGGGTCACAAGGGTCCGAATAAGAGCCTAAATAAAGATTCTGGTCCAAATAAGGGCCATGGAGGTCAAAATAAGGCTCTAAATAAGGGTAATTAGGCTGAAAATAAGGATCAGAATCAAGCTAAATAAAGGTTATGGTCAAAATAAGGGTCACAAGGGTCAGATTAAGGGTTACAAGGCACCGAATAAGGGTCTAAATAAAGATTCTGGTCAAAATAAGGGCCATGGAAGTCAGAATAAGGGTTTAAATAAGGGTAATGAGGCTCAAAATAAGGGTCAGAATCAGGGCCATGAGGGACCAAATAAGGGTCAGAATAGGGGTCTAAATAAGGGTCATGTGGGTCAAAATAAGACGCAGAATAAGGTTCATGGAGGTCATATGGGGGTTAGCGGGCGGAGCGAGCAGGGGGCGTAGCTCCCTAGTTGAATAAAAAAATAAATATTAAAAATATAAACCGTCAATTTTCTTCATTACTTTTATCATAAACAATTTGCAAACTTTAACTTCGAATTTAGACATAATTCGACATAAATAATTGAATGAAAGCCGAAAAAATGCATACGGAAGTGTAAACGAAATAAATAAACACATTGTTCCCCCCCCCAGACTAAAATAAAAGCGCTAATTGCTTTAATTCGCCGAGTAAATTGCCCCGTGGAATTGTGGCTTCCTTCCTGCACTGGCGCTGACACTAAATTTATTCACGTATGTACAAGCCACAGAACTCGTTCATCTTCAAACAATTCTCCATACTGAAATCTCGGTGAAATCAAATCACTCGGCAGTTTAATTACGAATTACGTGCTCGGTGCGGGGCGCGTAGATTTATCGCCCGAGGTGATTGGAAGGGGAAAAGGGCGGGTTAGACACGAGATATGTACTTCCAATCAGCGTGGGCGAGGATTTAAAACCCGAGTGGATGAGGATGAATCAAATAAAATAATTTCTTTTTGGCTTTTGGATCGCGCGAGATCTCTCGCCCACGTCATGCATAATCGGCGAGTTTTCGATTCGCCAATTCTCTCATTAAATTGACAATTACACGCCTGTTTCAGATATTATGATTGAAGAAATAAAGATAAATTGCGGGAGACGGAGAGATAATCGAGAGTGATTTTCGACGATTTTTAATAACAATTCGTAATTAATCGATTGATTGAAAGGAATTTTAATGCAAATAATTTATATTGCATCAGCGTCATTCAAATTTCATTTTGCAAATAATTTTTTTTGGAAACATTCCCTTATTGTAAATAAATAATAATGATTGTTTAAACATTTGAATTTTTTATGAATCAATTTAATTTCATATGAATAATTATTTATGAATGTTCTCCATTAGTTTATAATTCATTAGCTGAATTTTAAAACGTTTTCCAACAGTTTAAAAGGAAGATGAAAATTCAAAATTTCATGACAGAATAATAAAGATTTTTTAAACATTTAAAAGATGTCTCTTTTCTTCATAAAATCGAATTTTGCGAAATTTTCAAAATGCAGAAAAATTGTTATGATGTTGAAAACATTATTTTTGGAATATACCGTTAATTTACTCATGAATCAGGTCGATTTTAGATGAATAATTATTATTAATCTTTTGCAAAATTTTCAAAATCTTTCCCAACAGTGCAAAATGAAGAATTAAATTCAAAACTTCAACGTTTGAATAATAAAATCGAACGGAAAAAAATGACAGATGAATGACAATTTTGATTTCAATAATTGCATTCGATCAATTAAATCCATCATTCCCCCCAAATTAAATTTTCAAAATTTTCCCCAACAGTTCAAAATGAAGAATTAAATTCAAAACTTCAACGTTTGAATAATAAAATCGATCGGAAAAAAATGACAGATGAATGACAATTTTGATTTCAATAATTGCATTCGATCAATTAAATCCATCATTCCCCCCAAATTAAATTTTCAAAATTTTCCCCAACAGTTCAAAATGAAGAATTAAATTCAAAACTTCAACGTTTGAATAATAAAATCGATCGGAAAAAAATGACAGATGAATGACAATTTTGATTTCAATAATTGCATTCGATCAATTAAATCCATCATTCCCCCCAAATTAAATTTTCAAAATTTTCCCCAACAGTTCAAAATGAAGAATTAAATTCAAAACTTCAACGTTTGAATAATAAAATCGATCGGAAAAAAATGACAGATGAATGACAATTTTGATTTCAATAATTGCATTCGATCAATTAAATCCATCATTCCCCCCAAATTAAATTTTCAAAATTTTCCCCAACAGTTCAAAATGAAGAATTAAATTCAAAACTTCAACGTTTGAATAATAAAATCGATCGGAAAAAAATGACAGATGAATAATAATTTTGATTTCAATAATTGCATTCGATTAATTAAATCCATCATTTCCCTCGACTTCATGAATATCTGTGGGATACAGACTTAACCGTGAAGATCGGCACGCGCTCCGCCATTGCGTCTTCACAACCTCAGTTTTATATATACGTAGCCAGTGTTGACCCCCGCGGGTAGAGCATCCTTCCCAAGAGAACCGGTCGCAGGGTCGAGACGAGAGAAAACGGTAGTCATAATTCACTGGTGCTCGCGGTGGTTTGAGACCGATCTCGTGTTTAATAGTATTTGTATGTAACACACTGAGGTTAGGCTATGTTTAAATTTAAGCTTTTTTGTTTCTGCGTACGGACAGGAAACCGATCAGACTCGATGGAAAAACTGGATGATGCTACTTTCATTCTATTCCTATTTTCTCGTCTTTTGTATTTTGCCTCGCGGAGTAATCGGATGCCATGTGTTTGTACAATTGAAACTTGTATGGCAGAAATTATTGGGAAATGAAAAAAAAAGGCGAAGAGTTGGGTTTTGTGAGTATGTGTTTCTTTGTTGGGAGAATTTAATGAAAGAGCAGGTTTGAGGGGAATAATATACTATTGATGAATTACTATGCGTAACTATTGATACTTTAAATACTTTTCGTCGTTGAAAATTAAAAATTTCAGGGAAAAATCAATAGCAACTGCAATTTTCAGATTAATTATTCCGTGATAATTTATGGAAGTCAGGAAAATTCAGGATAATATACTCCTGAATTCTTAATTAATTGGAAATTCGAGGAATGAGCGTTACGCTACAACTTAGGGTGTATGTTCTTTTTAGAATAGGATACTTTTGAGAGTTCTGAATAGCCCGTCGCTTAAATAGTTGGAATCAACGTTCACCCGGCTAAAAAATTCGATTTTGACGAAAGTCGACTTTCCCCCCTGGAAAAACGGAAAATCTGACCCTTTGAAAATCTGAAAAAAAAAACTTTTTCAGTTTTCACTTTTTCCACATACTTTTAAGAGCTCTGGATAGCTCGTCGCTTAAATAGTTGGAATCAACGTTCACCCGGCTAAAAAATTCGATTTTGACGAAAGTCGACTTTCCCCCCTGGAAAAACGGAAAATCTGACCCTTTGAAAATCTGAAAAAAAAAACTTTTTCAGTTTTCACTTTTTCCACATACTTTTAAGAGCTCTGGATAGCTCGTCGCTTAAATAGTTGGAATCAACGTTCACCCGGCTAAAAAATTCGATTTTGACGAAAGTCGACTTTCCCCCCTGGAAAAACGGAAAATCTGACCCTTTGAAAATCTGAAAAAAAAAACTTTTTCAGTTTTCACTTTTTCCACATACTTTTAAGAGCTCTGGATAGCTCGTCGCTTAAATAGTTGGAATCAACGTTCACCCGGCTAAAAAATTCGATTTTGACGAAAGTCGACTTTCCCCCCTGGAAAAACGGAAAATCTGACCCTTTGAAAATCTGAAAAAAAAAACTTTTTCAGTTTTCACTTTTTCCACATACTTTTAAGAGCTCTGGATAGCTCGTCGCTTAAATAGTTGGAATCAACGTTCACCCGGCTAAAAAATTCGATTTTGACGAAAGTCGACTTTCCCCCCTGGAAAAACGGAAAATCTGACCCTTTGAAAATCTGAAAAAAAAAACTTTTTCAGTTTTCACTTTTTCCACATACTTTTAAGAGCTCTGGATAGCTCGTCGCTTAAATAGTTGGAATCAACGTTCACCCGGCTAAAAAATTCGATTTTGACGAAAGTCGACTTTCCCCCCTGGAAAAACGGAAAATCTGACCCTTTGAAAATTTGAAAAAAAAAAACTTTTTCAGTTTTCACTTTTTCCACATACTTTTAAGAGCTCTGGATAGCTCGTCGCTTAAATAGTTGGAATCAACCTTCACCCGGCTAAAAAAATCGATTTTGGCGAAAGTCGAGTTTCCCCCTGGAAAAATTCAAGATGTGACACTTTGGCCCTCGTGACCCTTGTGGCCCTTTGGCCGACTTTCCCCCTGAAATAATCCAAGATCTGACACTTTGGCCCCCGGTGAAAAAATTTGTTTTTCAGTTTTCACTGTTTCCACAATTCATGTTCTGATTTAAAATTCAAGTGGAGTAAAGGCTCCTCGTTTTTCTGCTGCTCCCTCAATTCCTCCATCAATAGTACTATTAAATAATACGAATAAAATACAATTAACCCATAATGACCCACAATCCCCTTCCCCCACAATTCACCTCCCCAACCACAATCACTAGAATGTATTTATACAATTCACCCATGTTAGCAAGAAATAATTATAAAATACCACTTGCAGCTGAATAAGGTGGACAAGCCAATTGCATAACATTGGAGGATATTTCACACACACACAGTGCCACCGTTGAATTTTTCCAACATCAGCGGGATACCTGAATCAACTAATTTCCTACCACTCCGCCGACATTTTCATTTATTTTTATTCCTCCCTCATCCACCACTTGTTTTCATTTATTTTTATTCTCAGGCATTTCGTCCTGACCGGAATAACCGGTGGGAGTAGTGCGCAAGGAAATAGTTTCTGGTTTGTAATTCCACGACAGAATAGCCCTCCCCGAGATCCTCTTTTATCACTTTTCGTTGTTTTTTTTTTATATTCATTATTTTTCCCTTCGGCTACTTTGCTTTTAGCCAGTGATATGCCCGGGCATTTTGAAAATTCACCCGCAATTTTCCCTCGCTATAAATAACCCGAGGGTTGCACTACTGTTTACACTGGGCTTCGAGAAACTCGTAAAATTCCAACAAACGATTTGAGGAATTTTTCATTTCAAGGGGAACTGAGACTCTCCGCTGCTGGAGTCGATCGTTTTGAATTTCGTTCGAGAGAAAATCACGTGAATTTTTCCATCGACCTCAACCCTCAGCATTGAACAGTCTTCAGTTTTACGATTTGCTAAAGCAAACCAGTTAACGCCCCCTTGTTTGGATTTCGTTGCGAGCGAAATTGCTGGGAGTTTCGCACTGAGTTTGAGAGCGCTGTTGCACAATTGAAAAAATGGTTTTACCGGGAGGAGCAAATAAAATTTTGTTCATACGTGGATTCCTCTCTGTCTTAGAGTTGCATTGTTGGAGAAAAAGTGAAATTCCAGGGACAGTTGATGAGTAGTTTTCAGGAAAGTGAGTTTTGAGGCGGTTTGAGGGGACAAAAATCATGAAATTTCAGTTTTTATTGAAAGTTCAAGGACGTTACAATTTTTTGAGCAATAAATAGTCGAGAATTCTTCAACTTATTTGCATTTTCAATGAAGAGATGAATATTCAGTACCAAATTACACTGAATTTTCCTCATTTCTACCAATTTTCATGAAATAAATGAGTAAAATTTACTGTTTTTGTTTTGAAATTTTTACTTTTGAATGAGGAAATTGAGAATTCTTCAGCTTATTTCCAGTTCCGATGAGAAGATGAATATTCAGTACCAAATTATAATGAATGTTCAATGAACTAAAAAATTCAAGAATATATCTACCTGAATTTTCCTGATTTCTATCGATTTCCATTAATTTACAGTTTTTATTTTGAAATTTTCAATTTTCAATGACGAAATTCTTTGAATATTTAGTGTAATCATAGTGTGCTAAAAATTTTCAACAAGTCCACCGAAAGATTTTGATAAATTAGTGCTTCTGATTAGCATCATCCCCAGAATGAAAAATAATTCACTGAATTCCAGAAAAAAAAATCTCTACAAATAAGGGCCAAAAGCCTCTTATTCCGATTAAAAAATCTTTTCAAAATAAAACCAGATGTTCCTATTTTCAAAACATATCAATTCAAGACTGAGAGTACACTAAAGACCTCTTCCCTCGATTCTCGCCTGAAATATTCCGAGAACAGCCGGCGATTTCCCTGAAACCTAGAAACTTTTTGTCCCTCTCCCAACTGAAATCACTCTGAAAGGATTAAAATTTCCACAATTCCCCGGAATGATCGAAAAATCCTAGCTGATTGCAATTTATAGTCCCCACACATGCAATTTCTTCTCTCCTATCGGTTCATTAAGTCCCAGCAACCCGCCCAAGATATTTTATACGTCCTCCCTCCCGAGACATTTCCCGTCGTCCATCAGGTGATCTCCACAATCAATGGATTTATGTATCGACGCCCCACGTAACAACAATCTTCAATTCCAAAGAGAGGACTGTCAAACACTCACGGATTGAGAAAACAAAATTAAACAAGAGTCAAAATGCACACGTTGAAGTGATCTTTTGTATTCACCTTCTGTATATTCTCAACATCAGAGGAGGAGGAGTAGGAGGAGGAGGGCAGGTCCCGTTCTGTTCTGTTCTGTCATTCCGTTGTACGAATAAAGGGTTTGTATTGTTTTTCGGTGGCCGGCCAGCCGACGTGACAAAAGAAAAAATAAGGAGGAAACAAAAACTCGGGAGTTTGGATCCCTTCTATTGTATTGTAATGGGCATTACCAGACATTCAGAGTGGACGCTTGAAGCAAGTCCTCTCGTGAATCTTCCCCCCGATCCCCATTATATCTCGCAACTTGCGGGCTCTTGGTTAGAGTTCGGGCGTTCGCTTCCCCCTCGCACTATTTTATTTTTCATTTCCATCTCTCATCTCAACATTTTTTTTTATAGAATGAGTGCGCGAGGAAGAATGGGATTATGCGAGGGTACCTGGATGTATCCTTCGTTGATCGGAAGAGAACTGCATATTGATGAAGTAATGTGGAATACTGTTAGTTTATAGCAGTGAATAAAAGATGATGAATATGTTCTTGAATGGTCAATTAATTGAAAATTCAGCGTCATTCGATGCTAATTTTTCTATCAAGTTATGCATTTCTAACGAGGGAATTCCGGGAAATTTCTGTGAAACTCATTTGATAAAAATTGTCACATTACATTGCTAAAAATTTTGGCTGAAATTTCAAAGAATTTGGTCATTAAAAATGCAAAATTGTATTCAAAAATATGGAAACTGTGACCTACAGTTCAATTATTCCAGGAAAATTAGTAAACATACGGAAAATTCAGGTGGATATATTCATAAATTTTTCATTAATTAAAAATTCAGCGTGATTCGATTGTAAATATGCCGGTTTTAACTAAAAACTCACGTAAATTAAGGGATTCCCGTTCTTTCGGCTGCACAAGAATACGGAAACTCATCGAATTTCCAGGGAAATCCCAAATTTCATGATTTTTCTCCTCAAAAATAGAATTTTATGACAGTCCCTTCAAAATTACGACTTGACTGTCAATGAAATTTCAGTGAAACTGTCACTTGATAAAAATTTCTAGATGCACACGGCTAAAAATTTTTGGCTGAAATTTCAAGGAATTTAGCATTTGAAAATACAAAATTTAATGGAGAACTATCGAAGCTGTGAACTACAGTTCAACTATTCCATGAAAATTAGTACATTATGGAAATTCACGTGGATATATCCATAAATTTCTAATCACTTAAAAATTCAGTGTGATTCGATACTAAATATTCATGTTTTGATTGAAAATTCTAGTAACTTGAGAAAATCCCGTTCTTTCTGCTGTTAAAGTATACGAAAATTCCAGTGAAATCTAAAATTCCATGATTTTTTCCTTAAATTAAATCCAATATCACTCTATTCACTGAATATAACCCGTTACTTCTTCCTCGGGTGTCATTTCACCGTCCGTACTATTTCATACTATGAATAATAGTGACAATAAAAATTGATAAACAAAGAAAAGAAGTGAAAAATAAAAATAATGAACAAAAGCCGAAAAAAAGGAATGAAAGAATGAGGAAATTGATGAACAAGGTACGTATAATGAGTACAGCTGACATCTTCCCACCAAACAGTATTTAAAAATCAGCCTGTACCTGTCCCAACAGGACTGCGACCGTTGGTTTTGTGCCCGGGGGGCGCGGGCGGCAGAGCGGCAGGACGAAATGAAACATCTGCCGCGGTGGGTATGGTTCGACGGTTTCCCCTCTACCTACAGCGGCCCATCTCGCTCTAAACACCACCACCTTGCACTACATTACATCGGGACGTTGCTCGGTGAGGCCTATTCCCCTCTCACTCCCCAGCCGTGTGCCGTCTACTGGCCATTCTAAAAACATCGGCGACGAGGAACTATGTGCACCGGGAGATACTGTGCGTGCCGGCATTCGAATCTCCGATGACTTCGATGCCTCTCTTCTACTGTTAAAAAATTTTCACGGAAGTTTCCAGGCTTTACTGTTGAAATATGAAACCAGTGACAGTTTCATTGAAATTTCAGGGGATTTTATCGTCGAAAATTCGTGGAAAATTCATGGGAATTTTAAATTTCAGTTAAATTGTTCCATGAAAATTAATGGAAACTGGGAAAACTCAAGCAAAAATATCGTTGAATTTTCAATTTTTTGACATTTCAGAGCAATTTCTTATCGAATTATCATGTTTACATTGAAAATTCATGGAAATTTCGGAATTTTCATGGTTCTTCAACTGAAAAATCAGGAATTTCCTTGAATCTTCAGGGAAACTTGAAGTTTCATAGACTTTTTTCCGTTAAATTGAATTCAGTGTCATTTTCTGGAAAATTCAGTTAAATTTTTTTAACAGTGTACGTGAAAACCAAGACTTGTCTCGGGATTTTTACGATTGCTGTCGAACCCGAACGATTGAGTGGACGAAACGGGTGGATTGGAATGAATATTATTTTGTATTTGTTTCAATAAAGTGGGAAAGAGACGAGTTGCTCTCTATTTATTGAAGAAACTTGGTAATTAGACATCGGCGTAATCATAAATTTTAAGTAAAGTTAAATTTTTGGAAGTGAATTGGTTAATGTTACTCAACAATTTTGAAATTATTAAATTAAGCATCAACTGAATATTCAAATTCTGAATTATTTTATCAATCGATAATTGAGTTCGCACTAATCGAAAATCCTTTTTGTGTCCAATTATTTTATTGTTTTTCAAATTTCAATGAAGATATGTAAACCTAATTGTTTAACCACATAAATTATTGTTTTCCCTTCTATTCTATGCGAAACCAAGTCTAATTTCCCTCTTTTATTTTCCGAACAAAATTTTCTAAACAAATATTTCCAGATTTTTTCCTCCTTTTATGCGATTAAGTATTTTAAATTATCCTTTATTCAAAAAATAGAGTAAATAATTGAAATTAGTAAATTTAGTTAAATTATGTTCCTCTACAATGCTCAGATGACTACAGAATGATAACGTCTTCATAAAAAAACAGTAGTAAACATCCCCATTATCACCAAAAATAAAAAAAAACTGAAGCAAAATCAATTTGTCGATAAAGATCGTCGAAACAAATCGATCAATCCGCCGACACATTCAGTACCCAATCGTTACTTAATTACCATTCATCGCGAGGAGAAATCAATCCATCATCTCTACCCGATGACCTGAATCGCGACCGGAAGCTCGTCATTCCCGAAAAAAAAGCTGAATAAATAAATAAAAAATTGCAGCGTAAGCCCAGATGGTGGATTCTTCGTATGTCGTGTCCGTGACAACGGGCAGGGGCCAAGTGGGCCGAAAATTCAGGAGAGACCTCATCACGACACCGACAGAAATCAATCGTTGCCCACCAAACTCGTTAACTGGAAGGATTTATGATGGCAGTATCCGTCGATCTCGTTAGCCCCGGTCCGACCACTTTTTTTTATTCATTTCGCTCTTCGGCTCTCCCTCACCTTTCTTACCGCAATATTTTCCGTCTCACCCGCTAATTTCAATCACACGTGTGGCAATAAAATCACTGCATTTGGTGTTGAAATATTGTAGAAGCGTGGAAGACATAATCTGACATATTTGGAGGGGAAATGGAGAATGAGAGTGGGTATTTATGTCAAAAGTTATCATCGCAGAAATTGGAAATTAAATTAGATTAACGCGATTGAGGAAAACAAGTGGGAAATTGCTTTTGTCGGAACATTCTGACAAAAAATGGGAAATTTCGGATTTGACGAATCTAATGTTTTTTTTTTAATAATATAAAACGGTAAATGCTATACGACAGAAGCAAAGGATGTGCAAAATGACCACTCGTGAGCAAATTTCCAATTCCTTTCCCCCATGTTTTTCTAAAAAATTGAGCATAAAAATCCACAAAAACCCTGGACAACACTGTTAGAAAATTACTCTTGAAATTTCAAGTGAAAACGCTTGAAATTTTTAACAACGACAAAGTTACATGAAATTTCTGTAGAATTCCTCACGAATCAGTTAATTCCTTGTATATTCAAGTAATTCTCGATTTTCAGGTTCATAAGGCACTGAAAACCCTCAAAAATTTTGAAAAATCAGGCAATACTCCTCTGAATTTCCAATCTACTGAAAATTGAATTGTATGCGATGTTCAATTTTCACGATAAGTTTGGAAATGCAAGCTTTCATTGAAAAATCAATGATCGTTTAACACGAAAGGCCCAATTTTCTTTAATTTTCAAAATGAATGAGAAATGTAGTGACCGTTTTCATTCGACATTGAATTCAAACTCACAGCATTGAAAATTCAGATGACGTTGTGACTGAAATTTCAAGAAATCTCTACCAGTGAATTCACGGACACATTTTATTCCAAGAGACGAGAAACCCTGAGAAAAAAGGGGGTGGGAAGACAAAGGCTGCCGACTAATTTCTCCAGGTTCTGCGATCGGAGCTCTCCCGCGTGTTCTAATGTGCAGACCCGCGTGTAATTACACCAACCCATAATTCGTAATTAATTGTAATTCTCGCGCGTACACTGGAAAACGAGCGAGCGCTTAATTTGCCCCCTCCCCCCCCCTGGGTATGAAACGGTAACGATACGCTTCCGAGATCCCCTGAATTACCCGAGAGCCCAGCGTCATACATCGAACCTAATCATTCAATCTCCCTGGTTTATTGTTTTTTCAAATTTCTTATTATCGAGAAGGAATTTTCAAAAGAACACGGGAGGAATAAAAAAAAACTCAATGTTGAAAAATAAATACTGTCGAAGGGTGAGTTAGGGATGTTATCGAGTATCATCTTGGCATGGTTTTTATCTACGTGGAGATCGCGCTACCGAGTCTCCTCGTTTATACTCTCGTTCTTTCTATATTCCCGGATCTTCCACCGGGCAAAAGGACTCGCCTTTGTCCTCACGCTACTCCATGCCTTTCGTACTATAATTCTTTTCACAATGTTTCGAGGAAAAGGTAAATACAGCCCTCCCTATTTCATATTAAATTGGACGAAACTTGCATTGTTGGAAATTTATTGAAAATTAAGCAATAGTTGCAGTTGAACTCTCAATATTGTGAAGTTGAATTCAATTTAAGATGAAATCGTGGAAATTCAGGATAATTGGATTTTCCGGGTTAGATTGTCACTGATATTTCAATGACATCTTGAATTTTCAGATTCATTGCGGAAATCGAACATCACATCCAAGTGAATTTTCCGTGGATTGAAAGTTCAGAGAAATTATTAATTGATGTTGCAAATTGTTTGATAATTTTCATCATGTGAGCTTGCAGATTACAATTCCATTGAGTACTCCAGAATTCAACTGATTTTTTAGTAACAAAATACATGAGAATTTCGGGTGAATGAGTAATTGTTGAAAATTTTGAGATTTTTACAAATTTATACTTGAAATTTCAGGAGTAATTTTTATAACAGCGTGCGGAATTTTAACGGATATTATTTTCTATGCAGTTTAGTAAATTGTGAAAACTTACATAGAATAAATGAAATTTCAAGGAATTTCGTCACTGAAAACTTGAAATTCAATGGAAAAATCAATGAAAACTGTAAATTTGACTTCAATTATCCCCAAAAAATTGCTAAAAATCCGAAAAATTCAAGTAAACCTATTTTTAAATCTGTGATCAACATAAAATTCAGTGCAATTCGGAACTGAGTGTTCACATTTGATTGAAAATTCAAGTAATTTTAGTAATTATCGTTTTTCCGCAGCTCAAAAATATCGAATCTCATTAAATTTCCATTGAACCCCGAAATTTCATGATTCCCCCCAACGCACCATTCAAAATAAACGAGGCACACAAAAATTCATAACAATTCCTTCATTCCTCGTCATTTAATCGTAAAAATTATTGGAAACCCGTAAAATTACGCCGCCCCAATGTACATTAACAATTACCAACTTATGAAAACTTATGAAAACGAAAATGTCGAGTCCAAATATTTGCCCTCCCACATCCAAATGATTTTCCCCCGATTTCTCCTCATGATGAGCAAGAGTAAACAGAGGCGCACGACCACCTCAGTCCATCAACACCCGCTTACCCGCTCGTTTTACCGCTCGCCATGCGTATCCACCGTAAAACTATATGCATGTGTGCATTTGGGTGCAGGGAGAATTGTTACGGCTATTCCATCACCGACACCGGAAACTAGGGGGGTCCGTGGCAGCCCCTACAGAACTCCCCTCCACTCAAACGCCGACACAGCCCCAGGGGCTCTCAACTCGTTCTGACAATCGCAATCTATCACGCGGACAAAAAAAGTTGGAGAAAAAATTACCGAACAAGTCGAAAAATCGTGGAGCGAACTCAATTGTCAGTACTTTTTCACACGATAACGGGGGAAAATGCGAGACAAATTATTTATCAATTATTAATTATTATTTATTAATCATTTTAATCATCTTTCTCCGTTGACCCCGGAAAATTTACTGAACGCGACAATAATATTTCATATTTTATTAAATATCTCATAAACTACTGAATGGATTTGATTTTTTCAAAAAAACTTTTTCGCAGTGAACAGTAAAATTTGCCACGATTTTCTGGGTAATTTTTATTCAACTTCTCTCTCCGTCCACAGCAATGTCCCATTGTACTTTATTCTCCGTTTCTTCTCGATCCTTTTTCTCCGTAATTTTTGAAGAAAAACACGGTATCGCGGAGGGGTGGGGCGGGGGGGGGGGGGNGGGGGGGGGGGGGGGGGGGGGGGGGGGGGGGGGGGGGGGGGGGGGGGGGGGGGGGGGGGGGGGGGGGGGGGGGGGGGGGGGGGGGGGGGGGGGGGGGGGGGGGGGGGGGGGGGGGGGGGGGGGGGGGGGGGGGGGGGGGGGGGGGGGGGGGGGGGGGGGGGGGGGGGGGGGGGGGGGGGGGGGGGGGGAGGTAGGGGAAAGAAGCCGGCAACAAGTTGCAGTTAATGCGCGTCGGACATACTCAGAGGTAGAAGTATACACGCCCCAACCACGAAGAACAATAGAGTTGAAGTACCCCGTAGCTTGGGTTATCCCTGGCTTTCGTGGTAAGACTGCAATTATGCAAAAGGACACTCTTAAAACCGCGAAGTTAATTAGTTCGGTACGCGAATCCGCACGATCTGAGGTTTTACGAAGCAACCGGAACGAGACGAAAATTATATTGCTTTCATATTCAATCTCCAACTAAATTATTTTTATCCCCTAATTGATGTAAAAATAAAGAATACTCTGATGATAAGAATGGGAGACGAAATAATGTGAATAATTTCACTGCAGTATTTTTTTTTGCAGCTCTTTATAAAAACTTGAGAATTTTGGGATGAAATTTTTGAAAATTTTCATCACATGAAATTTTAATGGATTTTGTAAATGAAAATTCAAAAATTCACTGAAAAATCAGGAGAAACTCTGAATTTTAGTTTAATTGCTCTATGAAAAATTGGGGAATATCAGGAAAATTCATGTGAATATATTCTTCAGTTTTAAATTAATTAAAAATTTTTAATTTCAGTGGAATCCAAATAAATAATAGAAATTGTGAATTTAAATTTTATTATTCTATGAAAAACTGATGAATATCAGTAAAATTCATGTGAATAAATTCTTCAGTTTGAAATAAATGAAAACTTTTGAATTTCACTGAATTTCCAGTGAAATCTGAAATTGCATAATTTTTCCTCCCAGTGATAAATACAATCTTGAAATTGTCGAATGAAAATTTTGATGTCTGAAGGAATGTACTCCAACACCGTGCGAATCGTCGCAAAGTCGTAGTTCCACCGTTAAAGGTCAGTCTATACAGGAGTATTGCATAATTAACGCCGATGCAAAGGTTTTATCCAGGATCATGAAATTAGAAAGGATATGTGTCCCTTGTAGCATTAATTCACTAATAACAGATGATTAATTGTACCTCCATTATCGAAATATTATTCGTTTCGTATTGAGTAAACACTTTGATACGAGTTTGTGGAGGGAACTGAAGGTCGGATTATTCCCTGTGCATTTCCCACCCAGAAATATGTCAAAGCACGTACCGGCGTCTCGCACCTGCCGTTGACCCATCCAACATCTTTTTTCCCTTTTTTATAACGCTCTTTCTTCGGATGCTTGATGGAATCTTTTTTCATTTTCTTTGTGAAGTGTTGAAAATGTTCAATTTTGAATAGAGATATTTCCTACAATTTTTTTTATCAAGAAATTGTTGAGATGAATTGTTTACGCTTCGAGAAACTCAATGCGTGGAAAATTCCACATTTTTATCATTTTGTTTATTGAACAAAAATTATGAAATTAATTATGAAATTATGAAAAATTATGAATTATCCTCTCCGTGAAGAGGATAATGACGTCAGATGTCACCGTCAGATGACCCCCATATGATCCACATGACCCTTAACTTGATCCTCGTGACTCTTATCCTGACCCTC
Organism: Diachasma alloeum; assembly: GCF_001412515.2. Classification (NCBI taxonomy): domain Eukaryota; kingdom Metazoa; phylum Arthropoda; class Insecta; order Hymenoptera; family Braconidae; genus Diachasma; species Diachasma alloeum. The sequence continues at coordinate 934,268 of NW_021680364.1, forward strand.
ATGACACTTGTGACCCTTACTCTGACTCTCATGACTCTTATTTTGATCCTCATGACCCGTTATTTGATCCTCGTGACCCTTACGACCCTTAATCTGACACTTGTGACCCTTATTCTGCTCTCGTGAACCTTATTCTGACTCTCATGACCCTTATTCTGATTCTCATGAGCCTTAATTTGATCTTTGTGACCCTTATTCTACTCATGAATCTTAATCTGACACTCGTGACCCATATTCTGACCCTCATGACCCAAATTTTCATCACCAGAAGTCGATTGGATTTTTCATAATGAAAAGAGATAACATATTTATGATGTTGCATCGTGATTTTAGAAATATATCGCTTTTTTTCAATTTTTGATTAGATTTTTTTTTAATATGACATTCTAAAGTTGCATAATATTCAATAGAAATGGCGCAAAAAAAAACAATAGAATTATTTCCAATAGACTTATAGAGTTTAAACAGAAATTCCGTAGATTTTTTAAATGAAAGTGTTAGATTTTTCTTGCGTTTTTTTTAACCTGACAAAATGTACAAATTGCATTCTCTTTTCTATTTTTTTTCCTGTTGTGTAGTTGGATTTTCGTCAGCAGGGGGTTTAGCCCCCCCAATGGGGGCTGCGCCCCTCAGACTCCGCGTTCAAAATTTCTCTTTACGCACAAGTGATGAAAAAGCCATTTAACACTCATAATCAAACGAAAGAAAAAAAAATCCGGAAATTACGTTGCTCCATCTCTCGTTGACATTCGTCCCCCACGTGTACAAGTTGAGTTCTCAACCCATTAATTGCACCCAACGTATGAAAAAACAAGCGCACAAGAAGGTGAGTCTTCACAAGTGCTCGCAAAGATGATGATATTCCATACCTAGTGCAATTATCTCTTCCTACGTTGAACGTTGGCAAGACAACGATTCGTTCTCCACTCGTAATAGCCCCAAGTTTTTCAGTGTCTGTTAACTCCCCCTGAATAACACATTTACTTTTCCCAACACGTAATATTGAGTGGCTGGATGATTCGTGTATGTTATGCGAGTAGTTTACATTCCCCATTTCCATCCTGCATCCTCGACGGAAATAGGAGAACATTTGGGTGGACTTATTCCAATTGCCTTCTCAGAAATTTACAAATGCATCAGCAATTCCATATTTGTATTTTTTCCCCCCCGAGGATACAATCAGATTTTATCAATTTCTCCTTATTCCGAGTCATCAGAATTCAAATGCTGACACATACTCGTGACATATTGTTTTTCTAAAACAATTTATCCATTAGAAAAAAACAATTATTAAATTTTTTGTGTCTCCACGTGAATGTAACCGACAAAAGAGTCATTCCAAGAGGCAGTCCCCCAAAAAAAAAAATCCAAAATAATAGGTTACCCACTCCCCATTCCCATTTCTAAACTTTTTGCTTCCGACTTAAGTGATGACAATTATCCAGACTTATCGTTGCGGGCGAGAATTTCGTGGAATCTAGACTCTAATAATGGTACCTTATTATTTTTTACAAATAGTCATTGATTCTTCTCCCCCTCTTTCACCGTAACATTCGGGGTCAACTTCTGGTCAGCTCATAAATTCCCAGCTTGTCTCCGCTCCCTCACCCCTTGCCATCCTCATTGTCCCTCTTTTTTTATTCCCATTTGTATCATATAACCCTTCTATGCAAGCACCCAGGATACATCCCAATGGTATATACCGTAGGTAATTACGGTAGCCGGTTAACTATCCAACTTGGTTGGAAGAATAATTAGGTACATGGTAATGCCGAACGATCGACTGTGTACCCATGCTCGCCTCTCCTATTCTCAAGCACTTCTGCTTGCACTTTTACCATTGAATGGAGAATTTAAAAATTATTTATAATGACCAGAGACGTCCCCGTCGCCATTATCCACCCAGATAGCGTCACGTTATTGCAGTCTGCGCTATGGCCCTCTATTAAAAAATAGGGGAAAGATTTTTGGTCGGCAATATATTTCGCCAAGCACATGCTAATAGACTTGGGATAATTCAAGTTTATCTTCGTTTATGAATAAAAAATTCTTATTTTTGTATAATATAAATGTAAAGTGGATAAAATCATGATAATGTTATTAATAATAATAGCAAAATTTATGTATTATGTGTAATGTATTATTATTTTATATATTTTATATATAATTAAGTTTTTTTATTCACAAACTAAGATAAATTGAAGTATTCTTAAGTCTGGCGTAGGCTGGGCCACACTGTTAGAAAAAAATTATGATTTTCTATTCGTTTTCAGGGAAAAATGGAACTGAAATTTACAGTTCTCTTTGATTTTTCCACGAAATTCTAAATTTTCTATGGCGAAATTCCTGATTTCACTAAAAATTAAATTTCTTAGCACCAGAAAGACGAGAATTTTCCAATTTACTTGGGTTTTCAATCAAAATGTCAACATTCAGTACAAAATTACACTGAATTTTCAGACTTTCCTGTTTCCCACTAATTTTCATGGACTAATTAAACTGAAATTCACAGTTTCCATTAACGGTCATGAAATTTCAGTGGAATTACAGTATAAAATGCAAATTTCAAACAGATGTACTGGAAATTTCAGCCCAAAATTATGAATTGTTTGGATAATTGTTTCACGTCTGCATGTGTCACAATGTTCAAAAGCCCGACCTTGGAAAGGAGCTCTGGGGAGTTTTAGGCGCCATCAGGAAGGGGGCACCCCTCGTTTTTTTTTTGGCAAACCAGTCCCCGGGAATTTATCCGCTACTAACCGGTCTGAAAACAGTCGACCCTTTCTGCGAGTTCCCCCAGGAGTTATCGGTAAACACCTGGCAATCGATAGTTTGTACAAAAGGGGTTTAAAACGGACACGTTGGGGAGTCATTGGACAGAACGAAATCTTGATAGTAAAGAGTGGGGCAGAACGGACCGGTTTTTATTGTAAAAAATTCTTATTATTTAAATCCCATCAAAAATTTATTTAATCATTCATTTGACGTGAAAAATATACTTCATTATTTTTAAATACAACTAATTTAATCGATATAAAACATTTGTCTCGTTGCCTGGAAGTCAAATTTATTTCTTTATTTTAAAACATTCACAAAATATTATAATCAACTTTAAATTGTTGAATGTTTTAAAAAATCGCCAAAGCACTTGGATATCCTCAAATATCTCCGGACGAAACGATGCGATTGGGCTAAGTCAGGTCTCATTTTGAAGATATTTTTTTGAACTTCAAAATGAAAGAAAAATGGTCTAATTTCACTCTGCCGATCTCCAGTTATTGGCGCTTAAAACCGATTTATTTTTCATGAATCAATAATCCTCTTCATTCACAGCAATAATTCCTGTAATTCTCGTAATTTCTATTTTGTCATCATAAAATTACGTAATACAAACATACAATAGAGTAAACATATCACCTATTCATGACATTTTCCCCGCTAAATCGACTGGAGTGCTCCCCTCCCTACGTATTTCCCCAGTAAACAGGAAATTTCAATTTCCCCCGCAAATTCTATCCCCGAGAAAATGAGACGTCTCCTTGTGTCACTTCATTCATACGACACTCTGTATTCAGTGTATTTGCAGCTTTCGTGTCTTGTCCCACCTCGCAAGTAATCATTCACGAACAAAAGGGCCCTTTTGTTTACCGTTCATGAGATATCGCGTGCCCCCCCCCCGGGCCCAACTAGCTTTTGTGTATCTTTCGATACACAGATGCGGAATGACGAGAGAAGAGAGACCTTCGCACAGCCCGATATGTCCACATCCGTTCCACAATCCACGTGAACTCTTTCTTACTTTTTCATCTGTCTTCAATGGGGTTTTCGATGTACGATGGGGGCATGAAGATAACGGTAACGGAACTGCTGATGACGGGGGTAGGGGTGGGGCAAATTATTCGTTCAAGTTTTTTTTTAAATAACAGCTTAAGCTGTTGATAAATAGACGACATAATTGTTCTATTCAACGTTTGTATTATATAATTGGCTGTGACTATTCGCACCATTGCGTGAATCACTCCCGTACACTCCATACACTCCACGCATACGTGAAGTTTGTGTGTTTCACGCAGCCGAATTTTCATACTGCTGTGTATTTCACGCAGTTGAAGTTTCATACTACTGTGTGTTTCACGCAGTTGAAGTTTTATACTACTGTGTGTTTCACNGTGTGTTTCACGCAGTTGTATTTTTATACACCTGTGTGTTTCACGCAGTTGCATTTTGATACGCCTGTGTGTTTCACGGAGTTGAAGTTTTATACACCTGTGTGTTTATACACACAGGAGTGTGAAATACACAGGGGTATCTGAATACGACTGCGTGAAACACACATTGAAAACCCAAGTTGAAGACCCGAGTTTGTAGCAAAGATGTCAGACAAGATATGAATGTTTTTTTG
>NW_021680364.1:953873-1028355 GCF_001412515.2 Diachasma alloeum
AAAAAAAATTAATTTAATTCATCTTGTATAAGGCCTAGGAAGTGGAAAAACGCAATTCTGAGCCATCCCTCAGAAATGCGCGCGCACAAGTCTAATAATTAAAAAACCTTGATGTCCCCTGCTCATTAAAAAACCCCCCGAATTAAAATAAAACTCTCTCTGTTTAAATTTTCAAGCGCCCAATGATCCTCAGCAAACATCCCACCGCCTCACCTCTTTCTTCTAAATCCCCGTCCGTTCATTGGTCGCCTCCACGCCAATCCCCGATCTCAAAATAAACCTCACGAAAACCGTTCATTTTCACACGTTTCCATCTCTCCCCCTCGATAATCGATCAAATTATCCTAAAAAAAACTCCAAACAAGCGCTAGTTGTTGCTGGTTGGTTGAGCCAGTGTTTGTTGATTCACCAATCAGGGAATTTTTTTTCTCATGCGTCTGGAGCCAGCCAATCCGGAAATGGATCCCTCAGTACCTTCGGAGAATACTTAACATAGTGATGCTAATGTACACCGATCGATACACAGAGATCGTGCGGCGCTTTGGTACCATTTCGAATGGCTTGCGCAATCGATTAGACAATGAATCCCAATGTGTTTTAAAAATGTTGAAGTGAATGTCGATGTACCATGAAAGATTCTTTCAATGAAAGATTCTTCCACTCGGTTATTAGTTAACGTGGGCGTTTTCAAGCACTGTCGCTCGCCGGTTGGACAATCGGTTGATGTATTTACATTAATACATGCAAGACGTGTGCGATGATTTATCGAGGGAATTTGTATTCTCAATGCCATGAAAAAAACGATAAATGAGCAGTTCTTTCCAGCGTTAAGTGTAAAAATCATTGAATATTTAATGGACTTGTGAATCAATAAGTTGAATTGAGTGAGAATGCTCTCGTGTGCTGGTCGATTCTTTCATCTTTTCATGTTTACAGTCACAGATTGCAAATCACGAGCGATAAATCACCGGCTGTGTAGCTCCATTGCCGTGAAAATTCGAAATAGACGATCGATGTGTCAATCCCCTATCGATCGATGCGGGGATTCAACTGAATGAAAGTATGTCTCATTGAGATGGAGAATACACTGTTTATGTTTTTTTGCACACGTCTTGGGAATTTTTATTACATTATAAGGCCATCGAAATTTCAAGGAATTTTGTCGTTGAAACTGACAAGTTCAGTTCAATTATTCGAGGAAAATTAATTTATTTAAAATGTTTAATTTAATTAATTTATCTCTCTATATTATAAAAATCCAAATCGACTACTGGTGATAAAAATTTAATACTCGAAATGAACTCCAAAATTAAGGATTATGAGGGTTGGAATGAGGGTCACGAGGGTCAAAATAAGGGCCACAAGGGTCAGAATAACGATCATGGGGGTCATGTGGTGGGTGGCCAGCGGGGCGAGCAGGGGGCGTAGCCCCCTAGTTCAATATATTTTTGATTATTTCAAGATTTCCTTCAACTAATCAAAAATATAATTAATTCAAACAAACAAAATCTTGAAATGAGCGGAAATTTCTCGTTTCAATGGTTTAATAAAAACGAAAAACTTCATTTCTCAGTGAGCATACTCTCCAACTTGTGAATAAGCTAGAGATGTTTTGCATGAACGCCGCTGCTATGCCTCTTTTATTCCCCAGTGTTAATTAATTTTTCACGCGCACAAATCACCGGTGCATTGAAACTTACCACGACACGGCCCGTTGGCTCATATTACACGCTCGCACGACGGAACGTGTGTACACCCATGCCATCACGTCTCCTCACTTCACGTGAAACCGACAATGTAACGAAATTCCGTAATAAGAGAGGGTCTTATTCTTATTCTTTTTTTTTCGCGAGTTTGGTTCAATTATTGTTTGGATTCGAGTGCTATTTCAATGCGAAAATAATTTTCTCGAGATATTTGTGAAGATTGTTTCCTCAAAGAAGTTTTCCACTCTGAATTCTAACAGTGAATTTTTTTTACTTGAATTTTTCCGTTCATGTCGAAGAATTTTACAATACAGTCCAATTTTCTGAGCAAAGAAAAAATTCCCCTAGACACTGCTCGCATTTCCTTATTTTTTTGAATAACTGTAGTGATAAAATAATGTAACGGTCTTCCGGAAATTGTGCAACAAACTTCCCAGCATCGGATGAATATAAGAAGACCCGGGAATGTGGCAATTGCCAAGTGAGAAACCTGCGATTCTCGGGATCTCATAGTTTCTGAATTTTCTCTCTGCACAATACGTTAAAAAATAATATTCGAATTAATTGAATTCACTTGCAGTGTTGAAAATTGTTGGCTAAAATTTTACTAAACTTTAAAATTTATGGACAGTTGATTAGATTTAGGGTAGAAATTTCGGATTTTCCTGAAAATGAATGAAATTTAAAATTTTGCAGCTGCAAGAAGACGAAAATTCCTCAATCTGCTTAAATTGTCAATGGAAACGTAAATATTCAGTGCCAAATTACTCTAAATTGCCAATTAATTGACAATTCAACGATATGTTCACCTGAATTCTCTAATTTTGTAATCCTCAGTAATTTTTGCCTAAAACTAGCGGAAATGTACTTGAATTTCTAATTTTTCTTGTTCTAAAATGAATCTATTCATGTTTCAAGTATTTTCCCTAAATACCTTTGAAATTTATAATCTATTCCACCACAATTCGTAACAATTTTATTATCAAGAAATCCATAACTCGAAAAAAGCAATCGAAAAAAGAATAATTTTTAAGAAAAACTATTTTTCACTCGAAATTGAGTGAAATAAGTTTCTCCCGAATCCCCAGTACTATGAGAAACCGTTGAATTCAGAGATAAATAAATGTTTTGTACAAAAGCACATGGCAATTGATTGATAAAATGCATCGCATCATTGACCCCATCCCCCTCGAACAGACTGTGGATTCACGATTCATTCTACAAATTATCTTAAAAAATTAGACACAAAGTTGTAATCTCTAATAATTTTTGCCTAAAACCAGCTGAAATGTCCTTGAATGTCTAATTTTTCTTGTTCTAAAATGAATCTATTCATGTTTCAAGTATTTTCCCTAAATACCTTTGAAATTTATAATCTATTCCACCACAATTCGTAACAATTTTATTATCAAGAAATCCATAACTCGAAAAAAGCACTCAAAAAAAGAATAATTTTCAATAAAAACTATTTCTCACTCGAAATTGAGTGAAATAAGTTTCTCCCGAATCCCCAGTACTGTGAGAAACCGTTGAATTCAGAGATAAATAAATGTTTTGTACAAAAGCACATGGCAATTGATTGATAAAATGCATCGCATCATTGACCCCATCCCCCTCGAACAGACTGTGGATTCACGATTCATTCTACAAATTATCTTAAAAAATTAGACACAAAGTTGTAATCTCTAATAATTTTTGCCTAAAACCAGCTGAAATGTCCTTGAATGTCTAATTTTTCTTGTTCTAAAATGAATCTATTCATGTTTCAAGTATTTTCCCTAAATACCTTTGAAATTTATAATCTATTCCACCACAATTCGTAACAATTTTATTATCAAGAAATCCATAACTCGAAAAAAGCAATCGAAAAAAGAATAATTTTTAAGAAAAACTATTTTTCACTCGAAATTGAGTGAAATAAGTTTCTCCCGAATCCCCAGTACTATGAGAAACCGTTGAATTCAGAGATAAATAAATGTTTTGTACAAAAGCACATGGCAATTGATTGATAAAATGCATCGCATCATTGACCCCATCCCCCTCGAACAGACTGTGGATTTACCACGAAATCGTTTGCAGATGCTTCAGACTTTTAAAAAGAATGTAAACGTCCCTCAGTGAATCCGCGAAAGATCGTCCGGAGAATCTGCATGCTGGCTAGATGTGGTCTTTGCTTTATAAGGGGGCGCCCCCCGACCTGTCCCCCGTCTGACTGACGGCACAATCCTTGATCTTTTCCATCGATACTCCACTGGCTATCTTCGTTTCGAGCCTTCGAACTTGGACAAGGCCCAGCGACTCAGGAGGAAACATTCTCAATCGCCGATGGAGTTTCTTTAAAAAAAAAAACGACTTCTTTTTTTTTAGGAATGAATAAAAGAAAATCAACGACAACACGATGCAGAGGACTCGGGATCGACGTGTGCCTCGAACGTTTTAGCTTGCGGCATGTGAGGGCCCTTAATTATGCACGTTTTACGCGCATCTATAAGAAAGCTAGAGTCATCGATATCCGTGAATCACAGACTGTGGATGGATGGACGGACAGGGGGGCGGGGGAGGCAGAGGGGAAGATGCATCGCTGGATTAAGAGGGAAAATGAGGTAGAACTGAGGAGGGGAATATATACGTCGTTGTCTCGGCAATCACCCGACGTTCAATGGTGATTCTTAAAACAGGAGAAGATGGACGCAATGCAAATGGCCAGCAGTCACTGGTTATGGGAGATGGGGGATGTGGCGTGCCCTTCAGATCGAACCCTTCTAGTTAGCAGATGCCGCGGTGATATTCAGTGCTTTCGAGATTTCACGGAGCTATCGGTGAGGGTTTGATTTTTAGAGTTAATTGTTGGGTCTGATTGTTGGGTAATTATGAATGCACGTTTTTAGGGATTGAGAGGGATTGAGAGGTTGGTGGGATTGAAGTGAAATTATTTAACATGAAATTTATAATTTTCAGAAATTATTCCAACGTAATGCATTGGTAAGAATTTTTGCCCGCAATTTTTGATAGTTTTTGAAAATTTTATGGAACACATTCAATTATTCCATGAGAATGAATAAAAATCAGGAAAGTTCAGGGATATTTACTCTTGAGTTTCAGATTAATTGGAAATTCAGCATTATTTGAGATTAGATATTTATATTTTTATTGAAAATGCAAGTAAATTCGAAAATAATCTTCGTCCTGCAGCTTAAAAATTTGAAATTTTATTCCATTTTTAATGAAAATCTGACATTTCATCATTTTATTCCCTTTTAAAACGAATTCAATGTCATTGTCCTGAAAATTACTGATCAACTGTCCATGAAATTTCAATTTTCTGTACCAGTGTTCAACTGAAAAATGCTGTCAACATAAAGAGTTGAGTTCTTAAATTAATAACACTTATGTTTTGAAATTGAGAACAGTCGAAAGGAATAAAATTAATTCAATATTGGCTGAGAAATTTACTTTCAATAACAAATGAGGTCTGAATTACACTGAAATAGCATTATAAATTGCAGAAATATTTCCAAAAATACTTGAAATTCAAGTAGCTGATTTCAGAGCAGGAAAAATTATCAATTCAAAAATCCAAATGTTCGGAATTCCAAACGTACAATTATATTGTCTCTTTTTTATAATGTGTAAAGGAATAAAATGTAAAAAGTCAAGAGGATATAAATCTCAAATAATAAATAAATAAGAAAGTACAATTATAGGTTTAATCAAAAATTAATGAGAATTCAAACTCTTCTGTCTAATTTTTACTGAAAATCTTCTTAAAATGAGTTAAATTCATGGTTCTAGTGCTGAGTTTTGATGTTCTGTTGGCAATTATTTACTTCAATTACCCCATCATGATAAATATTAATTCATAATATCAAAAAATGCAATGAAATTTACACATTCTGGAGCAAAATAACTGATCCTTTTTCAATTCAGCATGAAATTTCCCTCTCCAACCTTCCAAGACCCCATAAAATCCCCATTTCCTCCATTCCAAGCATCACCCAAACGACAATTTGTCATTCCCAGATTATTTTCCCCAATAAATGATAATGCACTCAAATCAATTGAATATACTGGAAACCCCAGAAGAAATTTCCTCCTCTCAAATCCCACCGAAAAAATTCATGAAAATAATTCTCAATTAAAATGAGAGTAGACAGTATCTATGTGATCCCATTACTAAACATCGATAATTTGTTGTGAATCATTAACCCTAGTTGCTTTATCATGATAAATATTCACTCGTCCTATCAAAGAATTTCATGAGATTCATAAATTCCGGGGGAAAACAGCTCGTCATTTGTCAATTCAGCACGAAATTTCTCTATTGAACATTCCAAGGTCCCATAAAATCCCCATTTCCTCCATTCCAAGCATCACCCAAACGACAATTTCCCATTCTCAAATTATTTTCACCAATAAGTGATAATGCACTCAAATCAATTGAATATACTGGAAACCCCAGAAGAAATTTCCTCCTCTCAAATCCCACCGAAAAAAATCATGAAAATAATTCTCAATTAAAATGAGAGTAGACAGTATCTATGTGATTCCATTACTAAACATTGATATTTTGTTGTCAATCATTAACCCTAGTTGCTTTATCATGATAAATATTCACTCGTCCTATCAAAGAATTTCATGAGATTCATAAATTCCGGGGGAAAACAGCTCGTCATTTGTCAATTCAGCACGAAATTTCTCTATTGAACATTCCAAGGTCCCATAAAATCCCCATTTCCTCCATTCCAAGCATCACCCAAACGACAATTTCCCATTCTCAAATTATTTTCACCAATAAGTGATAATGCACTCAAATCAATTGAATATACTGGAAACCCCAGGAGAAATTTCCTCCTCTCAAATCCCACCGAAAATAATTCTCAATTAAAATCGGAGTATGACAGTATCTATGTGTGCACGCGTCGTTCAGGATTTCGTCTCGTGTGAAAGCACGTCTGGATACATCGGGGGGGCCGAGGATCGGTTTTCTAAGGAGTTGAAGAGAAAGCCTGAGAACATAACTGACGAAGAGGCCAAACGCCAACCAGAGATATACCTCCCATTCTGTATAAACCAGAGTGCACGCCAACAGTGTGTCTAGATGCAGACCTTCCGAGTCGGGAGCGGCTACCACACCACACGTAACCCATGACTCCTTTTCTTACTCCTTCCCCTCGTCATTTTCCATCACCCCATTGAGCTGTGAATTTCATACGAGAAGGCATTGCTGTCTCTGTGCGCCTCATGTATTCCCTGTCTGCACGAATTGCAATTAAACCATATGTTTTTTGCGGAGTTAATGCACACGTGAAATTATTATTCCAGAATTATTCAGGAGATCCAGAATGTTCGAGATGCAGAAGCTAAACTAAACCAGGAAAATAATTTTGCGAAAACATCAGAATTTGAATTTGAAGAGACGAATTTCTTGTTTTAATTGTAATGAGACATCAAATTTTCATTTAATTATGGGAGAAGAATTTAAAACAATTGACTTTCGATCATGGAAATTGGTTAAACTGCAGATTATTTTCTAATGTAAATAAATTTATTATTAATTTATTATTTTATTAATTGTTCAGGGAATTTTTTTTCATCTCAATGTTAAAATCAAGTTTAGCTTTCAGGGAAATTTAATCATGAATAATTGTCTAGTGTAAAATTGGATGTGAATAAGAAACGGAAACGTATTTTATAACAAATTATTTGTTCGATATTTCACCAGGCATTACTTTTCTCATTTTTCATTTTTCTAATTTTTAAAAATGTAAATAAATTGATTAGGAATTAAAAAAAATATTTCTACGATAGAGACTTCTTCTTTTTCTGAATAATTCAGGGGAGAAAGGTCTCAAGTCTCAATAAAAACTATTGAAATTTAAACTAAAATTCAATTTTAGACTTCAAAGAATTTCAATAATGAAATAATAGCAAAAATAAAACGATTCGAATACAAAAATTCTAAAAACACTTGAATACTGAAACGAAACGTATTTTATAACAAATAATTTGTTCATTTCATTCCCAGTTTTCATGTTTCTAATTTTTAAAAATGTAAATAAATTGATTAGGAATTAAGAAAAATATTTCTACGATAGAAACTTCTTCTTTTTTTGAATAATTCACGGGAGAAAGGTCTTAAGTCTTAATAAAAACTGTTGAAATTTAAATTAAAATTCAATTTTCGACTTCAAAGAATTTCAATAATGAAATAATAGCAAAAATAAAACGATTCGAGTACAAAAATTCTGAAAATACTTGAATACTGAAACGACACGTATTTTCATCCCAAATAATTGCCCGTGTATTTTTCCCTCTCATTTCCATACCCATTTTCAATTTTTATTGTACCTCTCAATACTGAACCTCGAGTCCAGGTGCAGCTGTTACGTCACCTCTCGCCCCCCAAGTGACTCCTCTTCTACATCCGTTAAAGAGTGAATGTATCCGAGGTGAGCGCATAAATAAATACAGAAAACTCATGGAATGAAAGATCGTAAACATTTGAGGTGAATAGATAAAATGTCACAGTACAAATAAATCCAACGGTTGAGACCACATATTTATTTCCCTCACTTCGCAGCTCGAGACGATGGAATTCCCTGAAAAATCCACACTGAATTCATAAGTTCTGTTAAACAATACAGAACAACGAGATAACGAAATATATTTCGGCATCCGGTGTGGAAAAAAATGAAGGACCATGCGACCTACACAAGTTTCTCTCGGATTTGTACACGCGTATGGGGAAAAGACTGGCTTCCTGGAAAGAGGGGTTGGACACCTGTCCCTCAGTGAGCGTCAACTTTATTTTTCGAATGGATTGGCGGGATTGAGAGCCACTGGGCGTGCATCCTTCTGTCACGTGTTGGCGGGTCAGATGATGTCAAAAATTTTCTTGAAGAGCTCATTCATGTCAACAGTTCTTCTAGTTAATTTTACAAGTTTAAATGAAAAGAAGAGATGAAAAATGAGAAAGATGAAGTAAAAAGGATTTTTGAACCGTCAATAATTGAAGATCTGCAGAGTGAAATTTGACAATTTTTTTTTCATTTTGAAGATATTTTTTCAAGCTTGAAAATGAGTTGTGACTTGGGTCAATCGCTTCATTTGGTTGAGAGATATTGATGATTTAAGGAGTCTTTTTATGCTCCGAAATATTCTGAATGTTTACATCCGCAGAATCATCAGAAAAATGAACATTAAAAAATAACAAAATTTTGGGGAGGTCAGAAATCTTCTTTAATAGTTCATCAACCTCAATAATTTTTCTAATTAATCTTCTCCATTAAGTAAAAAGAAAAGAGAAAAAACAACGACAGTATTCAATCGTCAATAACTCAACATCGGCAGAGTGCAATTTGACGATTTTTTCCCATTTCAAAGCCGTTTTTAAAATCTTCAAAATGAAATTTGAATCATCTCAATCGTTTCATTCCATCCAGAGATCCCAAAGATTCAAGAACCCTCAATTTCTGCTCCAAAATATCTCGAACATTTACCTCCCCTAACCATCATCAAATCCCCCCCCAAAAAACCAAAAAATCCTGACTAAAAATGCCCTCGAAGCCCCTCGAAATCGCAGTTGAGGACTACCACAAGACCCCGTTTCCTCGAATTGTTTAAACAAATTTCCTGCCCGAATTTGTTAACATTTTTCAAAACCGAAGCACAATGATCTTCCCCATCACCTCCTGAAGATTAACGTGCTTCGATTCCTAAAATTAGGGGAGTGCGGGGTAAAATGGGTACTTTTGAAATTATTTTAAATATTCATAACTCAGAAGCAGATTTATCAATTGAGTTCAGCCTAAGCTCATCCCAAATCTTCATTATTGTTCTCTGTATTAAAAAATAAAATTAGGGGAGGGTGGGGTAAAATGGACACTTTAGACTTTCTTTAAATATTCATAACTCAGAAACAAATTTATCAATTGAGCTCAATTTAGGCTCAACACAAAGGGAAAGAGTTGTTCTTTGTATTGAAAAAAAAAAAAATTAAATTTTATCACCATTTCAACCCCTCATTAACATTTAAAAAAAGTCAAAAGTGTCCGTTTTACCCCAATCTCCCCTATTCCATTTCACGAACAATTCAACACGTCATGAACATTAAAAAAAAACCCTCTGCCCAATCGATACTTTCCGCCGGAAATTTGTTAAAAAATTTGTAAAATTTTCAGCCTTCTGTTACCCCTTAAACCGACCACAAAATGGAATGGCAGCGTGAAGGAGGCAGCCGGGCCGGGCCCAATGTTTTCAGAAAGGGCCCCACCAGCAATGTCGGACGCGACACAAGAATACTAATGCCCCGGAGCGGCATTGGCCCCCCAAAACCGTCAAAACCCCGGTGATATCGCCCCCAAACCCCCAAAACCCACCACAAAAAGATATTTCGAATGCCCCAAGACGCAGCGCAGGCGTCATCGCGAAAAAACCGACGAATGCGCCGGCGCTGAGCGTCGTTCCTCGACCTGTTGCCTAGCAGCAGCGTCTTTAAACCCTCCGAAATAATGCACCAACAAATAAAAAACCGGCAACAACACTCACCGGATGCTGATGGCAGGGCCGAGATGACTATGAGCGACAGGACGCTTGCACACAGTGCGTAATCCAAATAGAAACGTCGCTGCATCTCGGAGTATTTATCCAAAAAATCACAACGAAATAACGACAATCACACACACATAGCCCCGGGTACACCGTGGCAACGGGCAACTGCCTCACTATCCCTCATCTGACCAAAACTCGCTTGACATTCGTAACAAACAACTCTAGTATCCAAAATAAAACAAATCACACAATTATCGTCGGGGGAAAAATCACTCGGTTCTGCTCTCACCACACAAATTACTCTAATTCACAATCACTGAATTGTTTGCATTCATTACGTACACGAAATTCGGGTTTAAGTGAGCAGGAGATTGATAAAAATAAACAAACGACACGCGGTTAAGCCGTATACGAGCACGATCGCGCACGAAACACGTCTGGGGTTCTATTGTTCGCTTAACGCGCTGAAAGTAGTGCCGCGGTGCGCGCGCACCTGCCCGCCGGCTTGGGTATCACTGCGCGGGGCAAAATGGCCGGCGGGTCGACCAATGGGCGCTCGGGGCCGGGGGAATGCTCGGTGGATACAGGGGAATTGGAGGGTTGCTCGGCCCCGGGTCTCGGGGAGTTTGAATAATTTTTTAGGGGAGGCTTCGGGGACAGACAACAGATGGTCCCGTCGGCGGAGGGCGGGGGGAGCTTCGGGTGTGCGGATGCTTTGGAGAATTTCTACGCGGACATCCGGGATTCCTTTTTAATTTTGGAGGTTGATGGAATGGGGAGGGACGTTCGAGTTTTTTTTACAGCTTGGTACGGACCACGTTGTAGATTCAAACATTTTCAGTCAGGAAATTTGGTAATTAAATTGCGTGGGGAGTTTGAAAATAATTAGGAATATTCAGCGTTATTCTAGCTACGTTTTGCAGTGTCATTGCTTCCGAATGGAGGCTTCGGCATCGTTCTAATTTAGGTTTTGGATTTTTTCGGTTGTAAAGACATAGGATGATCCAAAAAGTCAGAAAATGCCATTTTAGGGCTCGTTCGTACGTGTCTGTGTGTAACAAAGTTTCTGTTCAATTGTTCGCTAATGAATGAACGGAATTGAATCTTTTTTTCAAATGTAGGTATTGTTGAACCCCATCAATCGCCATTAATTGAAATTTAATTCATCGATTAGTTTTTTCAATTTTCGATTTTTTTCGAAAATCGATTGGCCCACGATGACTAAAAAAACGTTCTGAATTGATTGAATGATGGCTTAAAAAATTTGTTTGGATGTCCTTTTGACCGAGTTCGAAGATGAAGGCGATCGCAAAAATCGTTATTTCGATTTATTTGAGAATTTGCAAAAATTTTGGATTTTTTGAAAATTAGAGTTCCGGGGATATCTTTGAATTATACATGACAGAAGGAAATGATGTGCAAAATATCCATTCGGAAGCATTTTGCTAATTTATTATCAAAAATAACTGTACTAAATGCAATATAAAAGCAATTTCCCATTTATTTTTTATAATCTTATTATTATCAATATTATAATTTTATTGTTAACATTGAATCAATATTCAATGATTTTTAATTGCTGATGAAATGAAAGTAATGAATCGATTTATGAAAATGAGAAATTAATAAATTGTGTGTAAAAAATACGCATTACGACAATTAAAAAAATATATTAGCTAAAACATTTTTATTCCCATTCAGTTGAATTACTGATTGCAAATGGACTCCCCTCAGATAAGAAGTATAAATCGTTATAGATGACGCGAAAATTCCCGCATCCTTTCAACTAACGAATACAAATGCAGCATTACAATTTGTTGAATGAGTACGACGATTAATATTTTTGTTCAACGTATATTTTTACACGAGCGTATTATCCCCCTTGGAATTTCACCGAATGATCTGCGTTGCATCCAAGTTGGAATACACGAGCCTGAGTCATTAGTTCTTATTAATGAAGCCGTTAACCCTATCGTGGGCAACAACAAACCATGCTGCACGAGTTGTCTTCGCTAATTAATGCCGCGTCGTACATCAACGGAATAAATTGACACTCTTGAAATAAGTGTTTGGGTTATTTTATTGTGTGATTGGAGGAATTTTTACTGGCGTGATCTTCATGTTGAGGGAAAAATTAATGGATTTGTTTTTTTGGGTTTTTGAGGACTTGAACTGTTCATTTTTTATTTATAATTAATTAGGTCTGCAAAACTGTTCATTTAATGAAATTCAATAAAATAAATGGCGTGTTCTTTTTTTTCATTATTCTATTTACACAAGAATTTGAGTAAAAATTAACATGAATTTGTGTAATTTTAATTTTTGTTCAATCATTTATTGAATAAAAAAGGAAGAGTTCATGTAACTGTGGAATTTTTAAGCACTTGAAGTGTTTATTTTTAATTTATAATCAATTACTATTGTAAAAATGTTCTTTTAATGGAATTCAATAAAATGAATGAATTAATCCTTCAGTTTGTACTCATTTACTGCATAATTTTGTTAATTAATCTATTTTCACAACAATTTCATAATAAAAAATCACAAAAAAATTGAAAAACTTCAATTAGTACTTAATCATCCATTAAATAAAAATGGGAGAGTTCCTACGATTCTAGTATTTGTGTCTATTTCTAATTTATAATTAACTATTATAGCAAAAATATTTCTTCACTAAAATTCAACGAAACCTAATTATTCCGTCAGTGTTTATTCATTTATTGAAAGAGTTAAAAAATTAAATTCCATCAATAAATTCTTTGTTCTATACCGTCCCAACAATTTTAAAAAATATAAATGACACAAAATTGAAATAATTATCATTTTTATTTGGTTATTTACCAAATAAATTTTTTTTTAATTATTAATGAATGAAATTTCATTGATACTATGTCGTCAAGGAGATTGAACTCCCCGTTACATCGATACTGCCCAGCACTCCTCAAAAAAATGGCTGATCCTCTCGTATCCTCGATTCAGGACAATAAACTGACGACTCTCAATCGAAAAATCATCGAGATAAAGAAGAAGATCCAGCTGTCTGGTGAGTCTCCACATTTTTATTCTCCGCTGGAATGAAGCATTCGAAGAAGTTGAGTGTTACGCGAGTGGCCAAGACAATTGTTCTCATCAGGCTGATGATTTCACTTGCTCCGGAGCTCCTCATCGCCTACAATTTCCCCTCGTTTTCATTGTCGCTGTCTCGTGGCATCTCAAGCAATACAACTGGGGGCCTCATGTGCTCCGTTCGCTGTACACGCTCGGTGAATGAGCGGCGTTGCTAATTCAACCGCTAACTGGACCTCCACAGAGGGGGTCAAGTTTTACGATTCCACGAAGTCTCATGGGCTCGGGGTTTATGGTTTTCTCTTATTGATAAGTTAAATGCATTCTATTGCCTTCAATTAGAGAAAAGTTGGGGTTTTATTTTTATTGTTGGAGAGAGAATTTCGGTGGGTTATTATTGTTTTTCGGTAATTATTAGGTAATAATGAGGAACAATTAATTTTGTTGCATGAGAAATTGATGATTCATTTGATTCCGTAGTTTTTGGAATTGAATTAATGTAATTGATGGGTTTTTAAATGCATGAAGTCAATTATTAAAAAATTGTTGTAAAAATTGCTTTGTCGTATTGTTTTTAAAATTATTGGATAATTTATCTCAATAAATTATTTGAATTTTATTCATTTAATTTACAAAATTGAAGAATGTTTGATAATAATTAGTAATAAATAATTCTTTCTTGTATGAGGAAATGATGTCTGGAGCGCAATTTCATGTGAAATTATTTTTTTAAAATCGTTTTTATCCAATGGATTTAAAAATAATTAGAAAATGTATCCTGCTAATTTCTTCGAAATCGCATGTAAAATTTTTTTTATCCTAGTGTCTTATAGAGTTGCCGATTCACAAGGAAATTAAATTTTACTATCAATCATAAACGTTGAAGAAGTTTAGAGTTCAATGTCGAGAAGTTAATTCTCGCCATGAATTGACGAAAAAAATGAAGAATGTTTGATAATCTACTGACCCACATATCTTTTCTACTTGAATTATTCAATAATAACGAGTAGCAAATAGTTTTCTTGCTTGAAGAATTGACGTCTGTCGAGAAATTTTATTTGAAATTAATAAATAAATGAATAAATAAAATAATTAGAGGATTTATTTTGCTAATTTCTTTCAAATTTCATCAAAAATTTTCTCAATTCCAATATCTTATAACTTTTCCACTCTACAATGAAATTAAATTTTATTATCAACTATAAACACTGAGGAAGTTTAGAGTTCGAGGTCGAGAAGTTGATTCTCGTCATCAATTGACGAAAAAAATTGAAGAATGTTTGATAATAACTAATAACAAATAATTTTTTTGTATGAGAAATTGATGTCCAGAGGAAAATTTTATGCGCAATTATTTTTAACAAATCATCTTTATCCAATAGTTTTCAAAATAATTAGAAGACTCATTCCGCTAATTTATTGAAATTTCATATGAAATTCCCTCAATTCTAATATCTTATAACCTTTCCACTCTACAATGAAATTAAATTTTATTATCAATCATAAACATGGAGGAAGTTTAGAGTTCAATGCCGAGAAGTCGATTCTCGTCATTAACTGACGAAAAAAAATTGAAGAATGTTAATCCATTGACCCACATATCCATTTTATTCGACCATCATTTCGCAATAAAATAACTTCTGAAGTTATCGATGATGAAACTCTCCGGCGGATGAAGCCAGGCGATTGAAATTAAATTCTCGTAAGAATGAGAAGAAAATATGATCGTAATAGAATAGACATTTGGAATTACTCGGGCGATTGGAGGGGAACAGATTCGAGCGAGAATTCTTGTTCAACGCGTTCTCTACTATTCATCAGGAATGTAAAGTGAGGATTCAATAGTTCTTGGATATTTGCGATGCTCTCTTGAATAGAGCAGTAATGCTTTATTCATGAAGATTGATAGTATTCGGTTGATGCAAATTTAACGCTCCCCACGATCTCTCAAGTCTCTAATAATAATTAATAATCTAACAGATTTTTTAATTAATGCCCGTTTCATCGCGGTTTCAGAGGGGCAACGAAAAGCGAATTTTGAGGAATGCGATGCTAAGAAACACGAGAGTTCGGATAAACTTGGAAATCTTAAGAAGGAGATTAAAACGCTTCAGATTAAATACGCGAAAGCCAAAAATGTAAGTTTAATAATTAATTTATTTTCTTAATTAATGATATCTGAGTACTTTTTACAGTGGAAAAAATAATTCTATTATTCAACATTCCCTTTTTATAAACTATAAATGATCGAAATCGTTATAAAATCGTCATAAAATAATCAATTGAAATAAGATTGATAGAAATCTGTTTGAGCGATGAAAATCAGTCTGAGTTTTCGACGAATATCTCCGAATCTAAAGGAGATAGCTAAATTATTGTAATCACCTTTTTTGTGGCCCTTAATTCGCTCTACAAAAAAAGTTATAACATAAATTTTGCTATCTGCCTTAGATTTTGAGATATTCATTGAAAACTGTTCTAAAGCGTTTTACCGCTTCACTACTGAAATAATTGCATCAATAGAATAAAACGAGAAAAAAATTGGTGAATTGGATTTCAACGAAGCAAATGAAACTCAATTCGTCGATAATTATATTTTAAACATTCCCTATTTATAAAAAATACATTATGTAAATTATTTGGACTTTTAGTTGGAAAAAATATTTTTAAGGTAAAAAATTGATTTAGAAAACCTATCACAATAAAATTAACATAACATAATTAATTGAAATAAAATGGGGAGAATAATTGTAATAATAAAATAAAAGAATAAAAAAGTTGTCACAAAAAATTGTTGAAAGAGATTTCAACGAAAAAAATTAAAATTAATTCGTCGATTCGTAATTCGTAATTCTGTTTCTCATAATTTTGCGCTCCAGAATGAAGAAGCTGCGGAGAAGGTGGCACTCACAAGCCGCGAGTCCTCCGCCTGTGTGAGAAAACGTGGCCTGGAGCAGGCCATTGCCAGAGTCGATGAAGACAATATTCGATTGCGAAAAAAACTCGATCTCGTCAAGTATGAGAGTGATAAGGTAATCATCATAAATCCATCAGTTTTTATTATGATTACGACTCAATATCCAATCAATTTCTTGCTCATTCCAGCAACAGGACAGACTCTCCAAACTGCTCGGCGAGTATGAGCAGTATGTCAATGGGAAGGTGCAAAAATTTGTTGAGAGGAAATTGGATAATCCGTTGAAAAAGGTTTAACCATAGTAAGACGATCTGATTATTAATTTACCTATCGTTTTTTTTTTATACGTTTCGGGAAGCATTGAAAATTCGAGGGAATTCCTAAGTGAGACGACGTGTATTGCATTTCGCCACTATTTTAAATATATCTGAACATAAATTGTTGTCACGTTATGGATCAGCCGAAATTTCAAGAAATTTAATGATTCAAAATTACAAATTTTATGGGAAAAGCCATAGAAACTGGAAACTTTTGTTTAATTGCTCCATAAAAATCAATAGGAATCAGGAAAATTTAGGTGAATAAGTTCTTCAATTTCCAATTAATTGAACATTCGGCGTAATTTGGTATCGAATATTCACAGTTTGCTGCTCAAAAATTTAGAAATTCATTGAGTTTTCAGTGAGATCTGAAATTTCATGACTCTTTCCCCCTAAATTGACTTTAATGTCATACTTGAAAATTAATAGTCAATTGCCCATGAAATTTCAATTTTTTCCCAACAATGTATTCTTTAAAAATTAATATAAATCATAAAAATTCAGATAAATAATCTGTTAATCTTCAATAAATTGAAAAATTTGCATAATTTCGTCCTGAATATTCCAGTTTTGACTGAAAATTCAAGTAAGTTAAGGAATTTTCTCTCTCTTACTGCTCAAAATTTAAAAATTCATTAAACTTTCAATAAAATATGAAATTTCAATTTTTCTCTACCAATGCATTTATAAAATATAAATGGAAATCATGAAAATTCAGATGAATATATCTTTAAACCTCCAATTAATTAAAAATTCTGCGTAACTTCGTCTTGAATATTCCAGTTTTGCCTGAAAATTCAAGTAAATTGTGGAATTCTCGTCTTCCCTCTGCTCAAAAATTCAAAATTCCATTGAATCATCACGGAAATCTGCAAATCCACCAGTTTCCTCCCTCAAACGAGCGCAACGTCCATGAAATTAAAATCTTTTCGTAACAATGAATGAAAAAAAAAACGGAATTGACCATTCCAGAAAGTAATAAGCCTGGAGAATCATTTGCATCGAATAAGTGTAATGCAGATGGAAGCGGACACTGTCCGCAAGAAATACAGATCAGTCAGAACGAGTCTCAAGTCAGACGCAGCCTTCTACGTGTCTCAAT
Organism: Diachasma alloeum; assembly: GCF_001412515.2. Taxonomy (NCBI): domain Eukaryota; kingdom Metazoa; phylum Arthropoda; class Insecta; order Hymenoptera; family Braconidae; genus Diachasma; species Diachasma alloeum. Next base: position 971,535 of record NW_021680364.1, read on the forward strand.
TGAAGAATCTGGAGCAGAGTATAAAGGACCAAGATGCCGAGATAAAGCAGCTCCAGGTAAATCCCCAAATGCCCCGATTTCCCCAATTAATTAACATTGAAATCTAAAATAGGAGGTTAAAACCGAAGCCGTCGACTTGAGGGACATCACAAAGGAGACGCTGACGAAACAGGAGATCGAGGCGATGCATACGAGTAAAGAGCGGGAGAACGTCATTCTGGATTACAGACAGCGGGTGGAGGACCGGCGATTGGAGCTGGAGAGGCTCGAGAGGATGATATTTCCTGCGGTCCGACTGCCGCCGAGGGAGGACGACTTCGAGGGTGTGGAAAAAACCGAGGGCTTGAGGACTGCGGTGGCTGACAAACCCAAGGATGAAATTACATTTTTGGAGGAAGCCTTCGCGAAATTGAGGAGTGCCACGGGGGTGACGAGAAATGATGACGTTCTCGACCGGTTTCTCGCACAACGCGCCACTAAGGAGAACCTCCAGAGGATGAGGACGGTTACTGAGGACGAGAAAATGGGGCTGGAGAAACAGAGGCAGAAGTTCACGGCTGAAATCGAAATGCAGAAGTTCTCGGAGACTAAAGATGCTGATCAGTTAGTTTCCCGTTGCTAATGGTTTAGTTCATTTCGTTAAGCACGACACATTGAGAGAAACAAGTGGGAAATTGCGCTTGTATTGCATGTAGTATAGTTATGTTTAGTAATAAATTAGCCATTTGCTTCCGAATGGTTATTTTACACGTCATTTCCTTCTATCATGTATAATTCATTGTTCATTTCATTTTGGTAAATCGAGTAGGATTTCTTTTTAGATACTTTTGTGAGATTTTGAAGTCAATTCAGAACATTTTTCAAGTTATCGTGAGATAACCGACTTTCGAAATAATTCGAAAATTGAAAAAACTAATCGATGAACGAAATTTTAATTAATGATTTGAAAGAAAAGATTCAATTCCATTCATTCATTAGCGAGCACTTGAAGAAAAACTTTGTTACATACGTACAAAAATGAATTGAAAATTTATTCTATTAAAATCGAAATTAAATTGCGTGAAAAAGATAGGAAATTGTTAAGATTAAAACATTTTTTGTTTCGTATTAAATTCATGGAGTTTTCAACTGCATTATCTTGTTCGAAATATAAAATTTGAGAAATGACCATTTCAATTGTTGAATATAAATTAAAATAAAAAATGACTTAAATATTTTTTAAATTAAATAATATTACGTGAAAAAAATTGGAAAATTCGTTGCGGCTGGCACATTTTTTTATTTCCACTTTATGAAGACTTCAACAGAATAAAATTACTTTAAGTGAACACCTCAACATTGTTCGGCAAACTTGAATTGCAGAAATGCCGAGGAACTTGCCCAACTGAACGAGCGAATCGAAGGTGAAATCCAACGTCAGAGTGCAGCTGAGGTGGAAAAGAAGCGGATCCAGGGGACACTCAGCGAGGTAGCGAAGATCCTATGGAAATTTTGTGACAGACTCAGGGTGAGTTATCGAGACGACTCAATGCACATTACTTAAACTGTCTGTCGAAAGCGCAAAGTTATCGAAATTCAGTTGACAGGGGAACGGTTCAACAGAATATTGCTAGTGTTAGTTTATCGAGGACTGAAGTCGTGAAATTTCTGCCGACGACAATTTTTTTTCACTAATTGGGGCAAAACGAGAAAATTTTTGGAGTTCTCACATGATGAAAAATTAGTTGATTAATCTTCTCGTTTTGTTTTTGTTTTTTTTGCTTTTGAAATTTTTTTGAACTCGCTCAAAATGACATTCCAACGAATTTTTTAAGCCGTCATTCACTAAATTTATAACATCTTTTTAAGTTCTCGTCTTACGAATGTTTGAAAAAATTAAAAAATTAAAAAAATGAATCAATGCATTAAATTTTAATTGATGGCGATGGATAGGGCTCAGCAAAACCTACATTTGCGGGAAAAAATGATTCAGATCCATCTATTCATTAGCGAGAAATTGACGGAAAAATGCATTTTCGGGCTTTTGGAATCATAATTCGTCGATATAAAAAATCGAAAACTTGAAAAAAGAACAATTTCCCACTTGTTCCAGGACGTGAACGAGACATTCGTTCCAATGACCCCAGAAAACCTGGAAGATCCGTATTGCTACCTAAAACTCCTGGACGAGAAGATGGAGTCGCTCATTGATATGATGGGCGGCCACGAGGAGTACAATCAGTGGATCCAGGAAACGTTCGTTGATAAATTCGAAACCCTATCGACTGGATCTGCATCGGAGGCTGTTAAGGTAGTTGATGCGGAGGCACGACCACTTTTTCCACGATTCCCTGGTGCACCGACCCCAGCCGCGCAGCCCATTCCATCTGAGGACGAGGAGGAAGTGCCCACTCGAAGTGTTCTCAAGAGACAGGCACAATTGCTTGTTGATACCAAGAGCAGGAGGAAGGGATTTAATTTCAGGAGATAACGCTCTTTTGTTTGGTGTTCGGAAGGATTTTGTTTTCCTTGTTTTTCATGACAGGTTTAATAAAAAAAATTGAGAATGAGTCGCAAGGTTTTTTTGGCTACTCCTGACGATGATCAGGTCGATGCGGATTCTGGGGGTGAGGGTGGAGGTGACGAGATCGTTGAAGCTGGGAAGGGAGAGAATAATTGGAGAAGAGAGTCTCTGCCAACGGAATTTAGTATAAAAATCTCCTCCTTCCATCACATAAAAGAATTCAGTAGTGAAGTGGTAAACGGAAATAAGTCGACTCATCTCCATTTTGAGTTTTTGAGGAATATTTCCGAATCTAAGGGAGATAGCGAAATTTTCGTAATTACATTTGTTGTAGCACTCAATCAGCTCCACAAAAAAGGTTATGACAAAAATTTTGCTATCTCCCTTAGTTTCCGAGATTTTCATTGAAAACTGGTCAATAATCAAAATTGACTCATCTCCTTTTACCAATTCGCTACTGAATTTTACCTGGGGGAGAGTCGGGCAAATTGGGACGTTTCGTGATCTTCTCTAATTGTCAATCTCTTCAATTATAAATGAAGATAGTGACAATTGGATAAGATCTCAACACGTCCCATTTTGCCTGACCCTCCCCTATTGTTAATCCTTCAGTAATGAATGTTTATCACTCGTTAGAAAGCGTTTCAGTTCCATCTCGAGTAGTTCAACATCTTCTAGAGAAGAAACGAAACATGCACGAAGCCACTCTCAAGGAAATGCAACAAGAGCTTATATCCATTCAGGAAAAATGTCGAGATGAATTTGAAGCGCTCGGAGATAAATTGAAATCCGAGATCGATGAAATTCGAGGGGAAATTCGGGGCGTGCAGGAGAATTTTGAGAGTGATGTAGGGGCGGATGCGGCAAAATGGACATTTTAACATTTTTCGATGTTCATAACTCAAATTCATTAATCGAGATCAGTTTACTTTATTTCCGATGGAAACAAAAATTGTCCTGTTTCATTAACAAGTCAATGAACTATTGACATTGAAAGTCAATAATCAATTGACAAGATAGTCTTGTCAATGAGCTATTGACAAAAAAAGTGAAAAGTGTCCATTTTACCCCCCTCACCCTAGTTTTCCATGACTCGTGTCTAAATAAAGCAGAAGAAATTCAGTGGCATTTCATTTATCAGATCAAACGATTCAATCCTGCCGAACGTCGGAAGGTGGACGTCAGACTGACTGCTCTACTCGCAGCGGAAGAATGTCTGATTAATCAGTTTCACGCAGAAATACGCAAAAATGAGAGGAAGCGAACGGCATCTGTCAGGAAAACATTCAAAAAATTCGGGAGAAAATTGAGGTGCATTGCACATGTGCCACCTGGAAGTCTAGAAATTCCGACGGATGAGGAAATTGAAGTAAAGCGAACGAAATTAGAGAATCAAAAAACAGGCATCCATTCGGAAGCAAAAAATAGCGAAACGTTTCCTAGAAATTTATCAGTTATTTTTACAGGAATACAACGAAAAAATTAGAAGAAATTGGGCAATTTATGAAGAATTGTGTTCAATGCTGCATTTGAGGACAAGTAATCTAGAATCAGAGATACATGATTGGCTGGAGGAAATAAAAATCTTCAAATCATGAGTATCGTGAACTGGAAAGAATCTCCGATTAATCAATTTCGTGAAAAAAATAGGGAAAAAATAGAGATTTATTAGGAGATGTCTCTAAATTAAAAATCTAACAAATATAATATCATATTTTATTGTAAAAATATAATCAGATATAAAAAAAAACAAAAAATAAAAAAATTATGGAATATTGGGTTTGAATTTTATATATTTCATTTTTTTATTTTAAAAATTTTTGTTTTTTTTTTTTCATTATAAAAATATAATAAAATATAATCGGAGTAAAAATTAAAAAAACTGTCATTGAAAAATCCATGAAAATAGCGAAATTTACGAAGAATTGTGTTTAATATTGCATTTGAGTACAAGTAATTTAGAATCTGAGATGGACGATTCGCTGGAAGAAGTAAAAATCTTGAAAACATAAATATCATGAACTAGACTAGAGAGAGAATGGACTCCGGTCTCCGCAGCTCGTCATAAATCTTGAAATCCGTTGGATCATCGGGATCGAATTCTACATCCTCTGGTTTTATTTCCTCCTTCGGTTTTCGAATACGAGGAGGAGCAGATGGAGCTCGGCTCAAACACGATTCTACCTTTTCTTTAACATTTCTCTCACTGACCGTACCATCCACCGTGATCGCAGATTCACCTGCATACCGAAGCAGTGATTCGAGATTTGCGAAGTATTCTTTGAGCTTGAAAATAAATAATAGAGTTGATTTAGGGAGAGGGCGAACATGGTTTGATATTCGTGAATATTTTTTGTGGCAGTTGATTTAAAATCAACATTTACAGACATTATTCGATAATTTTGTTAGCGAAATTGAGTATTGAATGAAATTTTAAAATTTTTTCTAGGAAACGATAGATTTTTATTTGGAAATTCAGTCATTTTTGAACGCAATTGCAAATAAAATATCATTTTTTGGAGGAATTTGCAAGTTCACTTTCATAATTATTTAAATGAACAACATTTGATGATATTATTCAATAATTCTGTCACTAAAAATGAACATTGAATGATGTTTTCAATTTTTTTTGGAAACAATAAATTTTTTCCAGAAAAATCAGTGTATTTATTTCATTTTTCTAGAAAAATTAACGAAATTCTACTGCACTATCTTAAAATTGCGAATAGAATGGATTGATTTAAAAGAATTTCCATTGAAAAAAATTTAAAAAACGCTTTAAAGTTCACTAAATGTAATGCCTTAAATTTTGATTAACAAAAATTTCATAATCCTTGAAATGAAACACATTTGATGACATAATTCCAGAATTTTTTCAACAAAATGAAATATCGAATGGAATTTTCAATATTTGTTTTCGAAAACAACAGATTTTTTATGAGAAAAATCAGTCAATTTGTCATTTTTCCAACTAAATTGAAGAAATTCCACTGCCCCGTCCCACAATTGCGAACAGAATTGATATTGATATTTGATTTTGATATTTTTGATTTTTTTATTTTAATATTTTTCTTTATTGATTGATATTTTTCGAGAAATTTCCACGGAAAATAAAAAATAAAAAATGCAGTTTACTAAATGTAATGCCTTACATTCTGATTAACAACAATTTCATAATCCTTGAAATGGACAGCAAGATTCGGATCACTCTGTTCCTCGTCACTCCGACCAGAGTTATGTTCACTCCCAGTAATAACATTAAATCTCCTCGAGAACAACCGCTCCCTGCATGTCGCTTCGTCGACATCAATGCAGATTATTCTGAGAAACAAAGAGAACGATTCGTCAAAATCGTGACATCATCGCTGAATATAAAATATCGCTTCTGATGAACCTGTTTGGAGGTGTAGCTAGTAAGTCGAGGAGTTTAAAGTCCTCAACAGTAATTGGATATCCGAACAATACCCACCCCTTCTTCAAACACTCGGCGCTCATCAGTTTTCTCTGGAACAAAGGGAATATCATTTTTTTTTCATGAGTCATTTGCGTCGGGAGAAAGCGATCTAAAATCGACACTTTGAGTTAAAGAAAAACAACACATTTTTTTCTCTTCCAATTTCCACTGAAATTTTACTAAACATTATTGTAATTTTGCAACATTATCACGTATTCAAAAAATTGCGAGAAGAGTTTTTTTCTCTCGGAGAATTCAGGAATAACAATTATAAAATCTTTATGAATGTTGTCAATTAAAAAATTGTTTTAATTGGAGATTCCAGTTAAAAATTTATAATAGACTTCCGTATTAATTATCTAAATCGTACTAATTATTATCCTTCGATATTTAGCTCAAGATATTGTAGAATTTTGTAAATTCATCTAGAAAAAAAAATTGAATCCGTTTTTTTCAGAAAAAAATTTAATTCTGTTAACAAAATTGGTCATTCGCATCATAAAATCGCAGATAAATTAAAATTATGAATATAAATATTATAATATAAATATTTCTTGAAAAGATCGAGATCAATATCAAGTGTCCCATCCAAAATGTTCAAAATTTCAAATGAAAAAAATCCTATTTCTAAAGTCATTAATTAACTTAAAAATTCATCAACAATTTAATTATTTTTCTCTGAAACAAAGGGAATATAATTTTTTTCATGCGCCATTTGCATCGGGAAAAGTGATCTTAAGTCCTGAATTTTATAAATTCATGTACAAAAAAAAATTGCTGGAAATACGAAATATTCAGTTCTTTCAAAAAAATTGTTGCATTATATCACAAAATTGCAGAAAAAATTTATATTCTTGAACAAATTGAGATCAATATCCAGTATTTCATCCAGAATGTTGGTTCATTTCTCGACAACTCTCAATAAAAACTGTGAAATTTCAAGCAATTTAATATTTAAAATCCTCAATTAAATTCCAAATTCCTAAAAAATATAACAAATTCATTTCCATTAACACCATTTCCATTGACATCTCACCTCAACAATTCTAATTTTAACACCAGAATCAACTCTAATTCCCCAGCGACCGAGACACCTCAACGACTCGCCAACCTTATTATTCTGCATTCTCGCCTGTGCCACTAGATAATCAAAATCAATGCACACAAGATTGTACCTCCGCGCGAGATATTCCGCCACGGATCGACGCCCTGAGCCTCTCGGCCCGACCAGAACTACCCGGAAATTATAACAAGGCGTCGGGTACTTTCTTCTCCTCGCGAGTGTGATACAGGCTCTTCCGAGTTCCTCGTACGTTCTCCCAGCGGTCTCAACCTGCTGTGGAATTATTAATGAATCCATTCAATACCTCTCCGCAATTAATTTTTATCCAACTAATTAATAATTGAATAATTACGATCAGAACGGCGGAGTAGGCCTCGCGCAGGTCGTGGAGATTATGCAAGTCGTTGGGTGTTTTGAGGGGAATTTTATCGTGAGAACTTTGGGTGGATGTTGTCGAGTAGAAGTGGCTGGGGGTGGACTGCGAGGTGGATTCCGATAGAAAGTCCGTCCAGATTATTTCGATTACGTGGGTGGGAATTATCCCGAGGGATTGCAGAGCACGAGCTTCTGATTTCGTTCTTGGGAAGTCTGTTGGGAGTTTATTCAATTTTATTCAACTGAATAAAATGCAGAATTATTGGTTTATTCCGAATGAAATTACATTTAATGATGATAATTATGTACTATTTTGTTATTATCATCACTATTGTAGAAATTTCGCATTTTATGTTGGTCGAAATGTGCATTATACGAATCAGAATAGAATGATAAAATACAATTTTTTTTTTTATTTCGAAAAAATAATACTGAATCATAATATTAATGATTAATTGATTATTGCATTATTATTAGATCAATTATTCGTTATTTATCCTCCATTCTTTATCCCGAAAAAAATCCCTTTCATCATTTTTTATTTCATTTTTCGCGAAATTTCAATGGCCCAGGGCCCAATTTATAATAAATTCCCCTCAAATATTGAAAATCTCGGTAAAGCCAGAATTATTGGTTCATTCCGAATGAAATAGCATTAAATGATGATAATTATGTATTATTTGTTTATTATCATTACTGTTGTATAAATGTCGTATTTGATGTTGATCGAAATGTGGATTATACGAATCAATTTGGAGAAGTGGAGAAGTATGTTGGAATTTATTTAATTTTATTCAACTAAATAAAATGATGAAATGCAAAATAATTTTTTTATATCGAAAAAAATAATACTGACTTATAATATTAATAATTTATTGATCCTCCATTCTCCATTCTTTATCACGAAAAAAAATCCCTTCAACATTTCTTATTTCATTTCTCGCGAAATTTCAATGCCCCGGACTCAATTTATAATAAATGCCCCTCAAGTATTGAAAATCGCGATAAATGCACTCATTAATAAACAAATTTTATTTTATTACCAATAAACAGCCAACCAGACTCTTCAAAATACAATTTCCTCAGGATTTTCCTGACATTCGCAGCAAACTCTTCACTCGAATTGAACGCCTCCACATCATCCAAACCTATCGCTTTTATCCCCAATTTCAGATCGAGATACTCAGCCAACAATTTTTTATCTGCGCAAAGGGATCGAAATAAGATAGTTGGGAATGTAGAATTGATTGACTGACTCACCGAAATCGGGTGGACAGATGAGAATGATCCTCGGTGCATCTCTGCTCCTAGCAGCATGTCGCAAACATTGCTTCACATAAAGAATGTGATCCGATGGCTTTTTAATTATCAATTGCCTCGCAATCTCCTAAAAAACCGAATATATCGAGTCACTAAAAAACTCGTTCCTCGCCTCTTTCCATAGATGGAGAATTCATAAATGTGAAATACAATTTGTCAATTTCTATTGCAATGGATAAAGTGCAGTGGATGGAATTTCTCATGAAACATTATTCATTCTGCCCCACATTATTTTTATCCAGGGTTCTGTTGAAAATGTATAGCTGAATTCAACAATAAGTATTAAATAATAATTATTGATTTTTTTTAAACACTGAATATTCTTATTAAGTCAGAAAATGTGAGATTCTCATCAATTTATGCGATATAATACGACAGTTTTGAATGATTACATCAAGTTGTGGATGAAATTACTCATTTTTCTAAAAAAAAATATTAATTTGCAGATTATTTTATTATTTTTCCACCACATTATTATGAAAATTGTGGAATTTTATAAATCTTTTGAATTAAATTTTTTTTTATTGCCAATTTCAATTAAAAACTTTGTTTTTACAATATTTATGCAATTAAATTGGTTTGCTGTCTACAACTACATCCCCTACTAATTTTTTGTCAAAATTGTGGGTGGGTGTCCGCTGATGAATTTGAACCTCTTTGAATCATTTCATATATTATTACGGATATTCATGCAAATGTACGAGACTTCCCATTCGCCACCTCCCTGCATAAGACAAAATTAGGGGAGGGTGGGGTAAAACGGACACTTTAGACTTTTTTAAAATGATTCATAACTCAGAAACAAATTGATCAATTGAGCTCAATTTAGGCTCGTCACACAGGGAAAGAATTGTTCTTTGTATTGAAAAGAAAATTATTAAATTTTATGAACATTTCAACCCCTCATTAACATTTTTAAAAAAGTCAAAAGTGTCCGTTTTACCCCAAGCTCCCCTATTAATTACTTCATTAAGATATAAAATTAAAATCAAAACTGGGAAAAGGCCTATATATCTGGCCTTCGCAACTGGTATGACCCCCAAAAAGGCCCACATTAAGAAAATTCAAAGATGATATACGAATTTGAAAAATGAATACGAAAATAAATTAATCGGAGATTATAATATTTCTGGCCGCCGTTGCAAACTGAAACCTTAAATTAAATCCAGAAATTCAATTTGAAACCTATTCACGAAAACTCTCTGTATTATTCACCCAAATAACATCAATAATTATCTTTCGATAGAAACATCTCTAATTGCAAAAATGTCTCACGACATTTTTTCCAAGAATTTTTTTTCAACATTTACGTAATTAACAGCAAATTAAATATCGACTTTACACGTCACTCACATAAAACAATTCATAAATCCGATGTTTTTCCATGTAAGGCACAAATTTCGGAGGGATCTTAAGAGGTCTTTTGGTTGCATCCACAGTCCCCAGCATCTTCCACCAAAATCCTCGATTCAAACGTCAAAAAATCCCTCGTTTACTCCCTCGATAAACAGTCCCCCTCGGCCCTTCCACGAGAGTTCGATAACCCCCGCAAGATGGCGACCCGCTGCACTTCCATGCGCTCCCATGCCGCACATTGCATGAGTGCAGGCAACGAGGCTAGAAGTTCCTGAGAGCTGCTGTACCACCTTGGAGCTCGTGGATAAATAATAAAAATGTCAGACAACGACAAAGACATCACAAACGAGATCTCCAACCTGGAGATCGAGGACACAGGCAAGAAGCTGACCCACAAGGAGAAGAAGAAACTCAAGAAGCAGCTGGAGTATGAGAGGACCATGGAGATGATGACCAAGGCTGGGGGACAGGGCCACAGTGAGTTGGAGTCGAATTTCACAGTTTCACAGAGTCAGACACAGACTCGTGGTCAACACACCCTCGACAATGCTGTTGATATCAAGGTCGAGAATTTTAGCATCGCTGCCAAGGGAAAGGAGCTCTTCACAAACGCCAGCTTGCTCATTGCCCAGGGGAGGAGATATGGTCTTGTTGGACCCAATGGGTATGGAGTAGTTTTTTTAGTCCCCATTTAATTTCAGTTTCGTTCTCATTTATTTTGTGAAGATCCAACACCACAAAAATAATTACAAGGGCAAATTTTTTGTTGTAAAAAACTGAATTTTCAATTCATAATTTATATCTCATTATAAATTTACTGTTTTTTATTCATTTATAATCCATAATTTATAATTCATTATGTTTTTTAAAACAAAATATGATTGAATTTATAATTTAGTTATAATTTGCTTAATTATAATAATAATTCAATTATATTTAAAGATTTGAAGAGCCAACAGCACAAAAATAATTACAAGGACAAATTTTTTGTTGTAAAAAACAATGAATTTTTAATTCATAATTTATAATTCATTCTAAATTCACTGTTTTCTATGAATTTATAATTCAGTTATAATTTGTTTAATTATAATCATAATTCAATTATATTTATTTATATTTTATTCATTTAATTATCACATGTAAAGTAAAGTTTCAATTATCATCTAGAAAGCAAGACAACAATTTTATTGTAGTTTTACTACAATTAAATCTTTGGAGGATTCCATTCGATAACGATGGACGATATTGGGGTTCTATTTTACGACAGTTTCCTTCTAGTTTAGCTCCAGTGAAACTTTCTCTTCCAACTACTTTCTACAGTTTGATATCTTTTTGTAATTTTTAGCGGAAAATTTTTTTGTATTTTAATTTAATGGTGAATACATCAGTGAGGTGGAGATTATGTTTCTTCAGGCTTTGAAATGAGGATTAATTCATTAAATTCAAAATAAATAAGCCACGTAAATTATTTTTGACAACCCCCTTAATTAATTACTGCCTTTCATTCAGCCATTTGATCTCTTTTCCCTCCAATACCAGTGGAAAGTAAAGCATAAAAAAATTAACGAAATCATGAGGATCTAATGGGAATGGATTGCTTAAAATAAGATTTAGGAAAACGAATAACTTCTAATCGACCCCACCAATTTCCATTCCAGGCACGGAAAAACCACACTACTCCGACACATAGAGAAAAGAGCCTTCAACATCCCCCCAAGCATCGACATTCTGTACTGCGAGCAGGAGGTGGTAGCCGACAACACCCCAGCAGTGGAAGTAGTCCTGAAAGCGGACGTGAAATGCGTAGCCCTCCAGGAAAAATGTAAAAAATTGGAGGAAGAATCTGAGAAGTCGAGTAACGACGAGATCCAGGCGCAGCTGCAGGAAGTTTACGAGGAGCTGAAGGCAATCGGTGCTGATTCTGCTGAGCCAAGAGCCCGAAGAATCCTGGCTGGTTTGGGATTCAGCAGATCAATGCAGAATCGTGCCACCAAGAATTTCTCCGGTGGTTGGAGGATGAGAGTCTCACTAGCCAGGGCTCTCTTCCTGGAGCCAACTCTCCTTCTCCTCGACGAGCCGACGAACCACTTGGACCTGAACGCTGTCATCTGGCTGGACAACTACCTCCAGGGCTGGAAGAAGACCCTGCTGATAGTCTCCCACGACCAGAGCTTCCTGGACAACGTCTGCACTGACATCATCCACTTAGACATGCAGAAGCTGTTCTATTACAAGGGGAACTACAGCATGTTCAAGAAGATGTTCGAGCAGAAGAGAAAGGAGATGATAAAGGCTTACGAGAAGCAGGAGAAGAGGATAAAGGATCTGAAGGCCTCGGGACAGAGCAAAAAGGCCGCTGAGAAGAAGCAGAAAGAAGCCCTGACGAGAAAACAAGAGAAAAATCGCACGAAAATGCAGAAAACTGAGGAGGACACTGGACCCCAGGAGCTGCTTCAAAAACCCAGGGAGTACATCGTGAAATTCAGCTTCCCAGACCCACCACCTCTGCAACCTCCGATCCTTGGGATCCACAGTATGAATTTCATGATTCAATTTTGATGAATTTGGATTTTCAGAGGAGAATAATTTTTTTGGGTTTGTTTTTTAGATGTGACGTTTGCGTACGAGGGTCAGAAGCCCCTGTTCATTGACGTAGATTTTGGAATTGACTTGAGCTCACGTGTCGCTATTGTTGGACCTAATGGGGTGGGAAAGTCGACGTTTTTGAAGCTTCTTCTCGGGGAGTTGACTCCGTTGAAAGGGGATTTGATTAGAAATCATCGGTTGGTACGTAAATATGTGTGGAATGCAGTTGTTTTCGGTATTTTCTGTTTTTAGTCGAGTTAAGTCGCCCAAAGTCTTCAATTATTTTCTTTGTTGGGTTAATTTAACGCAGTTTTTCGGTTTTATTTAAAAATTAGAATGATGTTGACATTATTGGTTATTGAGACAGAGGGAAGTTAATTGAGTGGACAAATAAAATGATTGACAAGTGAATTTTTCTTTAATTAAAGTGTTAATGTTATTGAGGATTATTTTGTGATTCTGTTTTGCAATTGAAATTGACAAATTTTTTGACTGGAGATGGTGAATAATAAGATAAACTTATAATTTTAATTAAATTCATAATTATTAAATGTACTATTCAGTCAATTCAATTTATTCATTTGATTTCAATTTAAAAAGTCCTGCGAATTTACTAATTGATATTTATTGAGTAGAAATGGGGTCAAAATAAGAATATAAAAATTCAAAATCAGCTTCACCATTATTTTTATAATGCGAATTCATGAAAAACTCGAAAATAATTTAGTTGATTCTAAATAATTTTTTGACATTAATTTCGATGACTTCTCCCAATCAATGACTTTCCTCCCAGAGAATTGGTTCAATTGAAATTGAGGACAAATTTACTAACTCCGAATAGTAAATATTTGCATTATAACCTCATTATTTGAATTCAATTCAAAATTATTAAATGTATTGTTCAGTCAATTCATTGAACTTATTAATCCCATTTGATTCCAAAAAACATGAATTAAATAACATCCTGAACATGAATTAAATAACATTTATGGAATTAATTAATTAATGTGACGATTTAAAAAAAAATTGTGACATTATCAATTAATTTTCAGAGAATTGGAAGATTTGATCAGCACTCAGGTGAGCATTTGACCGCGGAGGAAACTCCCTCCGAGTATCTGATGCGTCTCTTCGACCTGCCATACGAAAAAGCACGGAAGCAACTCGGCACATTTGGTTTGAGTTCCCACGCGCACACGATTAAGATGAAGGACTTGTCTGGTGGACAGAAGGCTCGTGTAGCCCTGGCTGAGTTGTGTCTGAATGCGCCAGACGTCGTTATTCTCGACGAGCCGACGAATAACCTTGATATCGAGTCCATCGATGCCCTCGCAGAGGCGATTAATGCGTACAAGGGAGGAGTTATCATCGTCTCCCACGACGAGAGACTCATCAGGGACACTGAGTGCTGTCTGTACGTCATCGAGAACCAAGTGATCAACGAAATCGATGGGGACTTCGACGACTACAGGAAAGAACTGCTCGAGAGCCTCGGGGAGGTCATCAACAATCCCAGTATTGCTGCCAATGCTGCGGTCCTTCAATGACCGGTTGTGATGGATTTCTAGTGATTGGAATTTAATTGAAGGGCAGTTGTGAGAGGAATTGGGGAAATGGAATTTTTTGTACAATCAGGAATGTTGGAATTTTATCAGAATGCATTTATGTCGGGACGTTTGAGATTTCTTCGATTGAGGGAATGCTCATTAAACCAGTTTATATTGAACATTTCGATTTTTTAATTTCAAGTATTTAGATCCCATTTGGTTTAAATTACAACTAACTGAGATTGATTTATTTGATCAAGGGGAACTGACAGTTGTCGAAATGAGGATGGAAATTCTGACTAGGTATTTTTTAGAATTTTTTTAGGTTTAATTTCATGATTTTTTACCATTTTTTTTTTGAGAAAAATCGTCTCAAGGAAACTCGATGATCTGACAGGCAAAAAAACTGACAACAAAAAGAGGAAACAGGACCGTTTTTTTCTAATAGAGAGGGGATGAGTCATGGGAGTATTACGATTCGTTCGTGCAGGTGCCATCAACAGTGTTTCATAACTCCGTCTGAAAGATCTGGCCTGTGAGGAGTTAAAATTTTGTGGAGGTTTTACCAAAAAATATTGCTGATGCTGCGTAGTAATTGAAGGAGCAGGAAATTCTGAGTTTTCAGTAAGTGATATTAAAAATTCCTTTGGACATTTTTGAGGGGAAGAACGAATGCACATTCAACGTCATATTTTTGAGAATAAGAATGCACGATTAAATCTCAAAATCTCAATTTTGATTTAAAAAATAATGTTATTCTGAGAATGGACTAAACATTTTTTTGTCAATGAAAATCTGCTGACTGTGTGGTATATAAAGAGATCGCGGCATCGCGAAATTTTCTTAAATTGTTGACAATTACTGGGAAAATCCCCGTTCAAAAAAAATGGGGTATTATGACTACGATTAGACTAAAACATGAAAATTATCGAAAGGAAGAATTAATCCCATTCATTACTGAATAAAAAATCAAAAATTAAAAATTCTCCATTAAACACAAAAATTCCGAAACCAAATTCTCACCTCCAGATTTTTTTTTCCTATGATCAATCCAACATTTCCAGAAATTTTGAAATCATTTGAAGATTTATCATTAACTTAATTAGTGAAATAATAAATAAAATTAAACTAAACTAAACCAAACTAAATTAAACTAAACTAAGCTAAACTAAATAAAAATAAACCAAAAAAATTCCAATTAAATAAAAACAATGCATTTATTTTCTAATTTACCTAAAAACTCCCACAAATCCCCAAAACTCTCACGTCTCACCCCTCTAAAAAAAATGCCCCACACCATTAAAACCGTAATGTTACACCCATATTCGGCTGCTGGCTCGTTCCCAAGTGAAACTCGCCGATCGGCTGACACCTCTCGTTGGCCTCGACGATTCCGATTTCGAAATAATTTTTTCTTTTTCCTAGAAAAACATTTTGTCAATCCGTCGCACCAGTGGCTGCTCTTTCGTATCGAAAAAAATTCCAAAGTGAGACAGAGCGATTTCATGCATGTGTGGATTGCGTGGCTAGACTCGACGTGCGCGAAATAAATCGGCGCAGAGCCCCCCCCCCCTAACCAATTGGCGCTGCTGTTGCCCACAAAGTTTTTTTTCTCTTTCTACCACTTGACTTCTTGTAGTTGGCATTGCTCATTAGTATGTGTGACATGTATACGTGTATGTGTGCATTATACTGCTGCCAAAAAGGGCACAGACTGGGGAGCACCAGAGACAACAGGAGTGATGTGAAAATATATTTGAAAAATAATTTATTACCCTGTAAAAAACGATAAACAAACACAATAACATTTAATTGGTGATTTATAGTCTCGTCGTCCTGTTGTTATTGATCATTTATTTATTGTTTCACTCATTGAATTGAATTTCAATGAAATATTAGTGGTTTAAATAGTGGGGAAACGTGAGATTGTGAAAAACAACAATGTCGAGTGCACTGGAGAACAAGATACTGAATTTGCAGGAACGTCTGAGGGCGGAGAAGGAATCGATGGAAAGGGATAGACAGATTAATGATGTTCCCTCAGGCAATATCAACCAAGTGCAATCGTCATCGTCAGCTACAATGTCGAGTCCTATTGTACGGAGGCCACAGAGACGTGAGTATTCTGGATTTAACCGAGAATTACAAGTTTTGAGAGCTCCTGGGGATGATTTTGAGGGGGAGAATGTGGGGGATGGTGGCAGACAGGTTATGTTGACTTTCGGGTGATATTCGACCCCTGGGGGAGGAGTTTGTTCAACAATTTATCTTGCTCCAATTGCGGTTTTATAAACAATGATAGGAATGTGGAAATATTTTAGAGTGAAACACACCGTCTTCTATTGCGAATAACTCGAGAGTGGCGGAGTGAATTCCCACGAATTTTCCCTCATTTTGAAGGTATTTTTGCGGACTTTAAAATGAGCCTTGACTCGTCCGAATCGTGCCATTTCGTCCGGAGATATTGACGATTCAGTAGTCATGCTTTCACCAGTTTTTATCAATTTCGAGGTTTATCATTCTTTTTCAATTTACAAAAACTCGAGATTGGCAGAGTGAATTTTCCCAAATTCTCTTTCATTTTAAGGGTATTTTTTCACATTTCAAAATGAGTCCTGATTCGTTCAAATCGCATCATTCCATCAGGAGATATTGTCGATTGATGATGGTGCATTTCACTTGGAAGTTTATTCCAAGTTTCATCAAGTGGTTGTATTTAATTATTTCTATTTTATCTGGTACCAGTTGGTGACATGGGCACGCCAACACGACCAAGGAGACAGTTGGATCTGCCAGTATCGCAGATGTTGCCGCCAAAGTCACACGACAGCGAGGTAGAATCTAAACTGCAGGAGATCATGAAGATGAATGGCATTCTGAATATAAATGGCACGAAGTATCAGACGGAAATGAAGGACTTGGAGCATCTGGGTGAACTTGGCAATGGCACGTGTGGTCATGTTGTCAAGATGAGACACAAACCCAGTGGCGTTGTCATTGCTGTCAAACAGATGAGACGGTCTGGCAATGCTGAGGAGAACAAGAGGATAATCATGGATCTCGATGTTGTACTCAAGTCACACGATTGTCCGTACATTGTACAGTGCCTAGGCTGTTTTATTACTGAGTCTGATGTTTGGATTTGCATGGAACTCATGGCGACGTGCTTGGATAAACTGCTGAAGAGGCTGAGGCAAGCTATACCGGAGGATTTTTTAGGAAAAGTTACTGTAGCTACTGTGAAGGCACTCTCGTACCTGAAGGAGAAACATGGAGTTATTCATAGGGATGTTAAACCTAGTAATATTCTTCTTGATGAGATGGGGGGAGTCAAATTGTGCGATTTCGGCATTTCTGGGAGGCTCGTCGACAGCAAGGCGAAGACTAGGAGTGCTGGGTGTGCTGCGTATATGGCGGTGAATATTTCATTTTTTGGGGGAATTTTTACCCAGGGTATTTCGACACTTATCATTTTTTTTTCATCGTTAAAGTCTTAATGCTTCAAGTTTTACGGTTCATGACACATTTTGCAGTGATTTAAAATTTTTTAACTCTTAATTAACTATTTTAAAGCCTTGGAAAAATTTGTTAAGATAAACAAATGAAGAATACATTTTCTACTTGATTGAGGTTCAATTTCAATTAATTATTTCAAATGTAGAGACTTTTATAGTTGGATGGTTCCAAACAATGATTTTAGGGAGGTGAGAGTTTAATTTTCTTCATAATTATGAATGAAACTTTTTGGAAATTTTTGCAAAATTTCAATTCCACTGGAATTTCAGTTGAATTATTCCATGAAAATCAACGGAAATGAGGAGAAATAAAATGAATATATTCTTGAACGTATTATTAATTGAAAATTTTAATAAGTTCAGAAATTCTCGTATACCTGTTGCTAAAAAATTTAAAATTTCATTGAATTTCCATTAAACTTTGTAATTTCATAATTTTTAAAATTTCAATTTCCTCCCACCAGTGTGTTATTAAATTTGATTAACCCCCCACCACTCGTGAGAGCTTTCAAAAGTGTCCCTGCACCTCAATAACAAAATTTGCGACCTAGTTAATCCACTCACCTAGAATTAAATTAATTCGATGACTGCATTATTTTTAGCCCGAAAGGATAGACCCACCAGACCCAACGAAACCAGATTATGATATAAGAGCAGACGTGTGGAGCTTGGGTATAACTCTCGTGGAATTGGCGACTGGAGTTTTTCCCTATCGAGACTGCAAGACTGATTTTGAGGTGAAAAAAAAATCCCACAACACCAAAAATGACATTCACAATATTTTCGTCATTTCTTTAACTGTTAAATTTATTTCAACAGGTTTTAAGCAGGGTAGTACAAGATGATCCACCTGTCTTACCTCCGGACGCTCACTTTTCGAAGGAATTTCGAGCATTCGTTAACTCGTGTCTAACGAAAAATTACAAACATCGGCCTAAGTATCCCAAACTCATAGAGCACCCATTCATCAAGAAATATGATACTCATCCAGGGGAGAATGCCAATGGCTCCTTATCGATGTCTGGTTGCCAGTGGTTCGACAGAGTCATGCGACAGCTCGAGCCAAGGTGAGTCTCCCAAACAATTTCATCCGATGTACCACATCATTTGGTAAAGTCTGTTCCTGCATTTGCCCAAGATTTATTAGTCTCGACTAGTGACATTTAGTTAGTCGTCATGTATCAGTGAGGATACATTCATCATCTCTGAGTATAGAACTATTTTTTTATTTAATTCGGCATGAGATTCCCAACTAATAAAGTAATTATTTGATATTTTGGTTTGGTAAAGCGTAACCAGGTGTCCGCAGGGGACCCAGAGAGCATTCGAATAAGTCATTATGAAGGTTTTTTATATTTTTATTCAGTAGATGCCAGTCGCAGAATTTATGTCGTAAACTTCGAGTTATGGGGGGGCTGTTAGGACCATCATCACGATCATCATGAAGTGTCAGAGCTGGGGGAAGGGCTATTTTCATTACTGTTTAGAATATTCTTGAGTTGTCATTTTCTGGAGAGTGATATTGAATTAGGTTTAGGGAAAAAACATGAAATTACCAATTTCATTGAAAATTCAGTGGAATTTCTGATTTTTTAGGAGCAGGAACAGGAAAATTTTAATTATTTTGAATTCAAGAATTTATTGATCTCAATTCTCCTGAATTCTATTAGGTTTTAGGGAATAATTGAACTGGAGTTTACAGTTTCAATTAATTTTCTCATAAAATTTTGGATTTTTGATGGAAACATTCCTTGAAATTTCGATGGAACTATAATGTGATAAAAAAAACAGACTGTTAGAAAAAAAATCAAGACTGTGTCCATGTAATTTTCATGAAATAATTGAAAAGAAATTTATGATTTCCATTCGTTTCACCAAAAAAATTCGAATTTTCAATAACAAAATTCCTTGAAATTTTAATAACACTTTAAATGTCAATCAAAAATTTATAACTGTGCACGGAATAATCACATCGTAAATAAATTGGTATTTAATTAATTCAAACTAAATGAATACTAGTTTTCATAATTCATTGAATTTCTTTGAAATTTCCTTCTATTTTCCAAAATATTTCTGTTACTGAGACCTGCATTCGCTAATGGATTAAAAAAATACTTCGCTGAGTCGAAGAAAAATCTTACTTCTTGTACAGCCAAACCAAAGAAACAGTGGACACCATTTCATCTCAATTTCAGAAAGAAAGAAATCAACAATTTAGTCCTCAGCTGAGTTTTCGTACAATATCTCCGAATCCAAGGGAGATAGCAAAATTCTTGTAATAACTTCTTTTATACCCCTCATTTCGCTCTACAAAAAAGGTCATGACAAAAATTTCGCTATCTCCCTTCAATTTCCAGATATTCCCTGAAAACTGGCCACTAGTCAAAATTGACTTGAACCGTTTTACCGCTTCGCTACTGATTTCAAACAGTATCTCCACTCAATTCCCTTGAAATTCCCCAGCTCTGCAAAAAATTAATAATAAAAAATGTTTATTTCAAATGTCCACCAAGATGAATCCACTTGACGCCCCGATTTAAACGTTTGCGTGCGTGTTGAATTGTGTTGCAGCGTTGAGCATGAGGGAGGCAGTGCAGCGTAGCCACCCCACATACTCCCTCGCCCCTGACCACACAAAAAACACCCTCCAAGACGTCCCTCACGATAAAAAATCCAACTATAAAAACCCATAAAAGGAAAAAAATCTATAAAAAAGAAAATAAACCAAAAAAAACACAAATACACACGAAAGCCCCAAAAAGTCTGCCCGATTTTCATTTCGAGTTGTTTGGTTTGTGCACGTGCCTGTTACACATCCCACCCTTCGACCCCCCACTCATGGTAAGCATTCTTTTTTATTTATTTACAAAATCGTCATTATTATCGTAGTGTCGTTTATTTGTCTGTGTTAGATCATGCTTATGCATTTACATTCGCACACATTGAGAATTATCCTGCGCCTCTGTCTCTCCCTATTGCATGTCTTAAGAGAATAAAAAATGAAAACGTGTAAATGTACTAACTCTCTAACTTCCATTAACCCCTCTTAAAGCCCAGGATTCACGCAGGTTTCATCAGAGTTTACATGGATTCTGTCCTCAGTGTCTTCATGAAGGAGTTGTGAACTCAGAGAAATGATCTACTTGGATTAAATAAACTTTATTTGACTTATATGAATTTTTATTCTCATGAAATCAATACTTTGTTAAATGTAAGCTTTTTTTACTTATTTTGACTATTTTTTCTCCAGTGAAATCTTTTTTATTTATTTATTTTATTGGTGTAACAGTCACACAGCCGAGGCCAATTACATGACTTGAGGTTCTTCTACTTTTGTAGTCGAACATCAGAGCTTTTATTCTATTTTTTTATTATTATTTAAACTTTGTAGCTCTGAATTTTAATCTCAATATTGAACCGTTGAAAAGAGTTTTAAAAATCGGAAAAAAATTAGAAAGCTTTTGGTAGAACATTAATGAAATGATTTAAAAATTGCAATTGCAATTTTCTATAAATAATTTATAACCGCGACAATTTCAATTATTTATTTATAAACAAGGAATGTTTAAAAAATAATAATTATGTGCAAAATGCAATTCTAACGACGCTGAATTTTCATTTTTATTTTATTTTTTCAAATTTTTCTCGGGCAATTGAATTGAAAAATTTGATGATTGAAAAGCTTGAAGATCTATTTATTTCATTAAAGTTAAATATGAAGACATGATGAAAATGAATAAAATAAAAATGTCAAATAAAGTTTCAGCCGATTCCAGAAGCTTAATTTCTCTGGGTAAAACCCACGAACAATAGTGGACCATTTGTATTCAGTTTCAGATCAACTGGAAGTGAGCCACAGCGTGCGGGCCATGTGTCGTTGAAGACAACAGCCCACATGAGGAATCAATCAGAGACAGCAGGATCATTGAAAGCCAAGATAACCAAAGAGCCAGTCATTTCAACAGTAACGTACAATCAACGAGCCACTGACAATGGCACTTATGTTCCATACAGTCCTTATGCACTTAGACGTAGGGAAATGATAACGAGGCCTTTTTCACCACCAATCAGTGGTGAACACGAGAGATCTTTCTCACCTTATCGACAGATCGAGCAGAATCGTTGCTCAAATGGACAGAGTTTGTCGGAGTCGAGACCTTATTCGCCTTATTTTGGACGGTATGAGGAGGGAAATGATCGGTGGGGGAGTGCCCCTAGATCGTTGAGCCCATTCACGAGGGATTATTCACCGTGGAGACGGGAGAATGTCGATCCACCTGGGGTTGTACAGCCTTTGGAGACGGGGAGGTATTCACCGTTTGTACAATCGAGACAGTATCATCCGCCACCTCAGACACATCCACCTGCACATGAAATTTATGCTAGTCCTATGATTAGTCGGAAGAGGTAATTATTTTTAGAATGGCTTATTTCAGGGGTTTAAACTTCCTCTTTTCTTTTTTTCAGTTTAGGACGTAAGGTTAAGTGTGTTAAGGATTTTTTTTATTGGATGCTGTTTGAAAAGTTTTAGCTTCAATTGTTTTAATAATTTTTTATTTGAGATTAGATACTGTTTCAAAAGTTTTAACTCTAATTTCAAGTAGTTTCGGCATTGAAATTCTATGGAAAAATCTATTAAAACTGTGAATTTCAGTCCAATTATTCTTGAAAATGAGTGGAAATCAGGAAAATTCTGGTTAATATATTCCTGAAACTTCGATCAATTGAAAATTCAGTGTAAATAAGTAGTGAATATTTATGTGTTGATTAAAAAGTCAAAAAAGTGTGGGAATTCTCGGCTTTTTACTGAATTTTTTTATTTGAAATTTCGTAATTCTTTTCTTCTAGAATAGAATTCAATGTCACTCTCCGTAAAATTTCTAGCCAACTATCCAAAAAACTGTCTTAAATTTTATTTTAAAATCATTAATCATCCAATTAAACGAATTAACTTGTTGAAGAATTAAATCGAAAAATTTAGCCACTGCGATAATTAATGATGATGTCATTCCACTTTACAAGTAATTCTTTCAATGACGAAATTGTCTTTGGAGTTGAATTTATCTCTTCTTAATCATTTCCAACTGCTGTAATTATCATTAAAATTCTTCATATTTCGAAGCATGTTTAGAGTTTCCCAGAAAATAAGTTGGATATTCTCCATAATAAATTCCAAACATGAAGATTTATTCCATAAAATTTTGAGGATCGCAATATACGGCTGCCACAACTCCTCTTTTTAAACTCCAAATTGAAATTCATGGCTGTTTCATGTTGAAGGTTTCCCTCGGAGCCTCCGCCGCCTGGCTCCCACGGGAACACGAGTCCCCAACTATTTATTTCTCGTTTCTCAAATCACACGAAACAAGAAAATAATACAACAGTTGCCTCGCAAACAACACCACCGCCCTCTAAGGAATCGGCGAAAAAGAGATTTGCATCGTATGTCAGGTTGAGACTGGGGGGAGATCGTTCAGCGTCACCAGAGCCACCACCCAGACTCAGTCGTGGGGAATCACCTCTTGCTGTGCGAAGAAATTTGCCTGAACAGGCTTCACCTTCATTCTCAAGAAGGTAATATGCTAAAAAAAAACTATAATAAAAAAAATCCATTCAATTTATGGTCTTATGTTTTCTAACATCATTTTAAAAAATGAGATCCATCTTTGGAAATATTCTAATCACGAATAAGTTATTCTGAAATGAAAAAAAAATCATGTTTAGAGTGAAAACTTCATTATTTATCAACCGTTCATTCAAAACCATTTGAATTTATAATTATTGAAATTAAATAATGGATTTTTTATGGGAAATTTCAAGTTTTTCTGGACGAAATTCTAGTCAACCGATTTTTTTTATTTTCCAGGATTTTTTGTAATCAAATCCATCTCTGGGGATATTTTAAACATTTAATAAATTTATTATGAACTTCAGGTGATGATTTTCAACGTAGAAGCTCTATTATTTATTAATAACCCATTCAGAATCATCTCAGTTTCGAAGAATAGAACCTAAATGGACGAATTTTTAATTGAAAAAATTCAATTCTGAACCCAAAAAAAATTATTATAAATTTAAAAAATGAAGTTTAGGGTAAAAACTTCATTATTCATTAATAATTTACGCAAAAACGTTTTGAGTTACAAATCAGAAATTTTTCTGATGATTTTATCAACAAAATAAATTTGTTGAGGTACTTGAAATTACTGAGAAATGATGTTATTTCAGGTACATTTCTCCCTCACCGCCCCAGCCACCGCCTCGTCGTCTCTCAGAAAGTATTTCAGTGCCAGGGAGTCCCCAGTACCTTCGTGCTCGACTTCTCTACACCCCCGAGCCCCAAAGAAAGCTACCGCCCCCATAACCCACCGTTATCATCACCAATCAACAATCAATTTTGGTGCCATGCTTTACCAACGCTCCTGAGACTCTAGGTAAATACACGGATTACGATAATGAAGATCCAAAGATGAGCTTCACATGTGGCGCACTACTCTGCAGTGCAAAACCAAAAAAACGTAGCACAAAAAACGATCAGTGGTTCACTTGGAGGACCGTTCGTGATAGTAGAAATTTTTTGCACGTGTAGGTTAAACGAATTGTGAGAGCTAGTGGGGAGATTGATGAGGTGAGAATTCAGCGGTGAAGGGGAAAATGAGGAATTCGGGGAGAAAATGTCATGAAAGTTCCGGCAAAAAACAGCTCTTGACATTTTTCTCGGAGACTTCCTATTCTCGAGGTAATTAGCGTAATTAACAAGATTTAAAATAGCGAATTCCTAGAAGAATTCGATTTGACATTTTTGTTAATACAAATTTTGTATGGAAACATTTATGAGCTTTAAGAGAAATCTGGTGATTTTCTCTTGAATTATCGAGACAATCTTGCAATTAAGAAGTGGAAAATCAGCTCATTAATATTTTTGTTCACTATAAAATATTTCTGTAGCTAATGAAATTCCCAAAAAATATATCTTCACATTTTCCGCTGAGACTTCTTATTCTCGAGATAATCAGCGTAATTAACAAGATTTAAAATATCAATTTCTTTGAAGAATTAAATTTGACACTTTTTCTAGTAAATTTAAATGAAGTCTGAAGTGTCGGAAAATTTTTGTATTGAAAATGTCATGAGCTCCAAGAAGAATGTTGTGATTTTCCCCTGAATTATAGAGAATAAGCTCGCAATTAAGAAGTGAAAGATCAACTCATCGTAACTTTTGTCTGAGACAAAATATTTTTTCATTTTTCCTAATAAAATCAAATTTAACATTTTTGTTAATACAAATTTTGTATTGACACATTTTCGAGCTTCAAGAAAAATCTGATGATTTCCTCTTGAATTATCGAGACAATCTTGTAATTAAGAAGTGAAAAATCAGCTCGTTGACACTTTTATTTACAAAATATTTATGTAGCCAATGAAATTCTCATCAAAAACTCTCTCTACATTTTTAATTCAAATAATTCTTATTTTCCCTCTTGACTGCTGAATGACAAAAACTCACAGGCCTTTTTGCAAACATTAAATCTGATGAAGAAAATTTTATCGTTATGTAAGCCTCTTGTATTAATGTGTATTTGTATAAAACGCAATACCATGCTCAACTTTTTATATCGCTTGTGAAGAGAAAAAAGTACTCAACGAAAATGGGGAAAAAAAAAGATTATTGTCAAGTTTGAGAGGAGTTTGTGTGGCATTTTTGTGAGAAGGTGAACGATTGAATCAGGATGAATGTTCCTACGACTGTTCAATCACGTATTTCGTCTAGAATGAATATTGCCCATTGTATTGCTACTTTTCTATCCGAGGAAATCGAGTATCTGCGGCTATTGAGTCTTTCTCTCAGACTGGAAATCGAAGAGTCCAAAATCTCTCTGGTGAATGCTCCGTATTCACGAGGAAAAATTGCGGGAGGGTTTTCTGCAACCTATACTAGACGTATTTAGACATAAATTTTTTGTACGCCGAGCGATAAAGGTTCGCCCTGAATCCTCCAACCCAATTCCATTCGCGAAAATTGTTGGGAATGACGGTTGGAGATGAATGCACAAGCCTTTGGGGGCACTAAGTAATCGAACAAAAAGAGTCTTTGCATCCTAAAGATATCGATTGTAAATTATTTGATTGAGAGGGAGAGATCGTTGTAATTATTAATTCTAATGACTACTTCATTCATTGAAACACGTTCAAAGAAATAACAGACACGCGCATGATTTATGTAAGAAACAACATCGAGAGTGAAGTGAGAGGAAACACGAGCAATAACTTTCGTCGCTTATTTAACAGAAGGATCTGTTGTATTGTAAATAAACTTATATTTATACGGATGAACGATTCATTTTGTTTTTCAAGTCCCTTGTTACTGTTAAAGTCCGATTTTGGGAAGAAATGATGAAATCATAAAATTTTATATTTCAATAAAAATTTATTGAAATAGCCCATTTTTATAGGAGCAGGTGGACAAAAATTACTTAAATTTTCAATCAAAATATAAATATTTTGAACGAAATTCTACTGAATTAGCAATTAAGGATATCCAAGCACTTTGGGCATTTTTTCTAAAGTGAATTGCTTTTCTATTTTTGTATTCGCACATGAGAGCTTTCATTTGAGCCTCATTTGACCCCATTTCAACTGTTAGAAAACATTTTAAAAATCTGAAAAAAATGAGAAACTTCACTTTTGGAGGAAGATTGATGATATCTTAGTTAAAGATGCTTGGATATTCTTAATTGAGAATGTTCACCTGAATTTTTCTGGTTTCTATCAATTTTCAGGGAATAATTGAGCTGAAATTCAGTTTTCATTGATTTTCCCATGAAATTTCGGATTTTTATCACGTAATTCCTAGGAATTTCAGTAGAACTATAATAAGATAGGAGTCTCCAAGAAAATGTTCCGGAATTTCAGACGAAAATTGTTAACAGAATGGTTTGACTTAAAGGGAAGCCCTCACCGAAGGTTTCAATAGCGAAATATTTCCCATGTAGTTTTCTTCTGTGATGGACCGAAGGTAAGAATTTATTTAGGCAGAAAAGCAGTTATAGTTCTTCGATAGTCTCAATTGAAGTATAAGCGACTCAAAGAGCTAGTTATTGATGTTTCATTGTTGTAAGTATGAAAAAAGCTCAATTTTTGACTTGAATTTCCAGATAAAGAAGAACTTTTTCTTGTAATGAATATTTGAACGATTCTTTCCTTTATTCGATACTTTTGTGATTGGAAATTCCAGTTGTGTACTTAAATTTTTCGGGTTTGTTATACAGATTGAGATAAATATCAATAATTCAAAAAATTCTACTTTTTCAATCTGAACTTATTCGGTTTGTTCCATAAATTGTGTGAAATTCCTTCAATAACAATCTTCTACAGTTCGAAGTATTGTTTTTAACGCTACAAAAAATGTTATTCGTGTTATTCCCAGAATTTCAACGATTAGAACTAACCGTTACGAGACAGAAATCGAAAAGAGTAAGAATACAAAAAATTGTCTGCACTTTTAATTCAAAAAGTCGACTTCCAACAGTTTCAAGAGTCCGGCTCAGCATTCAACTAAAAAATTCTTCCTTTTGTGATCTAAACCCCCTCAAATGTCCCACGCACGAAAAAAAATAAGAAAAAAACCTAGGGAGTTCCCTGGACAATTCTATTGGATTTCTATTGAATTCTCTGAAATATT
Source organism: Diachasma alloeum (assembly GCF_001412515.2). Taxonomy (NCBI): domain Eukaryota; kingdom Metazoa; phylum Arthropoda; class Insecta; order Hymenoptera; family Braconidae; genus Diachasma; species Diachasma alloeum. The sequence goes on from NW_021680364.1 coordinate 998,936, forward strand.
CTGTAGAAAAAGAATAGAATTCGATTTTTCTATACAATTTATTCTATTGAGATATTCTTTATAGAATTTCATAAGCTGACATTTTCTAAGTTTTTTCATTCTATTTTCTTTTCTTTTCGTCAAGAAAATCAAGCAAAAAAAATTGGAAAATTTGAGCCGAGGAAACTTATTCTATTGAGATATTTTCTATATCTCAATAGAAATATCTTAATATCTTAATAAAAGTTTAATAAAATTGTCTAGTGAATTACTAGGTTTTTCTACTAAATTTTTTCTTCTAAAAATTAATTCACACTTGGAAAAATTCTTCTGCCGCACCTAGAAAAATTGTCATGCTATACCAGAAAAATTATCGTTCAGCGCCGGGAACATGATTGAGGGCATCATAATTTTTCTGGCGCCGCACGATAATTCTTCGGCTGTTACCCAATAATTTCCCCTTTTCCAAGTCACGTATGAAACAATTCAATAGAAAATCTAGCGAATTCGCTAGCAAATTCTATTGGAATTCTATTTGTTTTTGCACTGATTCTATTGGATATTCGATAAGAGTTAATAGATTTCGAATTTCTCTTTAAATTTTTCTCTGGACATCTTTTCTACAAAAATTCTTGGGTATCAATTTTCCAAGTTTTTTCCACTCTCATTCTACAATGCAAAACCCCCAAAATCCAGCGGAAAAACTCAGAATATTTTGTGCCCAATGATTCTAACACAAAAAATTTAAGAGAAAAATTCAAACAGAAATTCTAAATCTATTGACTTTTTCGCATTAAATATCCAAAATAGAATCCCCGCAAAAACCGACCAGAATTTGTCAATAGAATTCCAACAGAAATCCTGTAGAACCCCCACAGAATTCCCCTAGAATTCCCACAGACTTTTCTAGCGAATTCGCTAGTTTTTCTATCCAATTTTTTCACGCGTGGTGTGCGGATTGTGACTAGTTTATAATACACGCGAATTAGCACACGAATTGTTCTAGAAAATCTTCCTCCGCGCATCAACTCCCGAACCCTTTCCAAAACAAAAACCGACCCCAGGAGATCCTCCACGTAGGAAAAAATTGTATAGAAATCTTCTATACGGATATTTTTTAGACAAATTATTTCTCTACGATATCTACAGGTTTGATTATATACGATCCATTGCCACATGTATAGAAACATTTCGTATGGAGTTGCAACATCTTTCTACGTTTTTCTCTGGAGTGTTTAGACATCTTTCGTAGGAAAACAAAAATTCATGAAAAAATTTATGGAGATAAATAATTCGTATAGAAAATATTCGTATAGAAATATCCGAATATCATATATGGAAATCCTATAGAATTTCTATCCGCAATTCGTATAGAAAATTCCCATAGGATTTTTTCATACGTGTCCCCAGGAAGCCCACCTCCACGATCCCCAGCGCTTCGCCCTCAAAACCTCGCAAACTTAAAAAAAACCCATCGAAGCCCATCGAACCGCGAACCGCGCTGTATCATCCAGGAATTCTAATCTTTTTGTGTTGCGCGCAGGAGACTTATCCGATCTACCAAACCAAAAAAACTCATCCGAATAACTTCAAACCCGCCACCCAAACCAAACCTCCCTACCAAAACCCCCGAAGCCCCCAAAAATTCCCCAAAAATCCAAAAAAATCCAGAACCAAATTTCCCAAATGAATGCATTACAATCAAGGAATTAATTTCCGCAGCGGCGGAATGAAACTAAAAATTCGCCGCTTGGATCGGCCCGTCCCTGAGCAATCAATATGGCCTCCAGCCGTACGTGGGGGACGCATCTGAAGTGAGGTTTTTCATCCAAAAAGTGTTAGAACCCCGCGATAACCCCGCAAAACCCGACCGGACGTCCCCGTAGCGGTCCACAGTGTCCTCTCCCCCAAAAACATTCCCAAAACCGCTGATAATTAATTCATAAAGCCCCAAAACTGGCGTGCGCAAGACGCGTTACGCCGAAGAGTGTTCTTGCTGCCTAGGACCAGCCGATCTTTACCCCGAGTGCGCGAACAGGAGTGAAAAAAAAGTGAAGACACCTCTCGGTGAAGTGCCCGGCAGCCCCCATGGTCACCTGATCCCAGGGGAGTTCCACATTTAACCCCAAACGTCATGTCCGAGGACACGATGAAGGAAACTGCTGGAAGGATCGAGGGCCGTGAGGAAGAGCTCGCCGAAGACGAAGAGCTGACCCCCGCGTTGCCCGACAAATTGAGTATCCAGCAGATCCTCGAGGGGATGACCAACGAGTTCAACAGGGCAGTCGCCAAGTGCAACGACGACGAGAAAAACACCGAGAAAATCGGCAACGCCGACGGTGAGACGAACGAGGGGAGCACATCGCTGGAGAATGGTGAAATGCTCGAGGATTCAGTATTAGAGGGAACCGAGGAGGCGAGCGAGAGCCCTGAGGAGGTTATCAGCGACCCGAAGGAGCCACTGAGGGACGGCAACGAGGTTGGGAGGCAGGAGGCGCCGAAAAAGGATGGCAACGTGCCGAGAATTGTTCTGACATTCAGAACTATCGACGAAAACACGAATGACGGAAAGAAGACGAAGATTTCGAGCTGTGGGCCCAGTTTGAGTCTAGTTACTGAGGAGCTGGTGCACAGTGATCAGATTGGGGGGGTCTCGGTGAAGATTGAACACTCGGACGAGGTGTCTGAAGGTGTTGACAAGTCTGATAACGAGGAGGGGAGGGATGGCGATGAGGTTAAGTCTGTTGGGATGGGGGAGGCCGAGGGGAAGGATGGGGTTGTGGCTGGCGAGGGGGATGAGGGTGGCAAGGGGGATGGGGAGGAGGTGAAGGTGGCACCTGCCACCAGGAAGAGGAAGTACGCCAGCAGGCAGAAGGCGGTGAGCACTGATTCACCATGTCCAAAACGATCAGCCAGACGATCTTGCAAGGAGCAGTTCAGTGTTCTTGAGAGTGCCATGGCCAGGAAGGAGAAGTCTTACTACACTGGGGATAGCAAGGTGACGAAGAAAGCTGTGAAGGCCTCGGGGAGGTCCAAGAGGCTCAGTGGGGCCAAGGACAGGGGCAGGGGGGATGCCAACGCGAGTCTTGAGTTGGGGAGCTCGGTGAATGAGGGGAACAGTAGTTTGGAGGAGGCCAGGGAGGCCAGTCCTGGGGATGCGGGCGAGGAGAGGGCCAGGGGGGCCGGCGAGTTCGAGGGCATGCCCAAGCTGTCGCCGATGGTGAAGGAGATGGAGAAACTGGCGAAGGGGGAGCCGGGGAAGAGTGACAAACCCTTTTTGAGACCTGTCGTGGGGAAAAACAGGAGGGATCGCGGCAGGGCCAGGAGCGCCGCTGCGGGGAGGAGGATGGTGAAGGTTGAGGGGTTCGAGGACGGGTCGGAGGCTGCTGAGGCGGGGAAGAATAATGATTATCCAGAAGGTATTTGGGGCTTTTTGGAAGATGGGCTTCAGAATTTTTGGCTTCAGTTGGAGTTTATTCGGGGCTTTGGTGAATGGAAACGTTAATTTTTTTATGTTAACAAGTATTGGATTGTCTTTAAATCTCCAGTACTTTATTGGAAATTTGATAGACAGGGGTCAGTCTAAGAATAATGATTGTCCAGGAGGTATTTGCAGTTTTTTGAAGGTTTTGGTATTCTGGAATTTTTGGCTTCATTTGAAATTTATTCGAGTTTTTGTTGAATGGAAACGTCAATTTTTTTATTTTAAAAAGTATTGGTTTGTCTCTGAATCTCCAATACTTCACTGTGAATTTGATAGACAGGTGACACTCTTTTTAGGGATAATGATGGTCTAGAAGGTATTTGGAATGTTTCGGAAGATGTTTTAGGATTTTTGGCTTCTTTTGAAATTTATTCGGGTTTTTGTTGAATGGAAACGTTAATTTTTTTATGTTAACAAGTATTGGATTGTCTTTAAATCTCCAATACTTTATTGGAAATTTGATAGACAGGGGTCACTCTAGAAATAATGATAGAATATAGGCATTTACAATTATTTTAAAGATTTGACATTTTTAAATTTTTGGTTTCACACGAAATTTATTCATATTTTTGTTGAATAGGAAATATTAATTTGGTTTATGCTAAAAATTATTGGTTTCTCTCAAAATCCCCAATACTTGATTAAATGAAAAGTTTTCTTGAAAACGTTTGTAAACTCTTCTAAAATCCTCTATTTAAATTTTTCAATAAAAAGTGACGATCCAAATGCTCCAAACCATGACCACAACAATTTTCCACAAACATAAACTGCAATAAATGTTTTAATTTCATAAATTCCCTTAAATCTCCAATATTTGGAGCTAAATTCGTGTTTATCAGAGTTTAGGTCAGAACCAATTGAAAACCTCGTGCAAACAATCCCATAAAATCCCATTTTTTTAATCCTCAAAAACGTTTCAAACTCTTCTACACAAATTCAGATTTAAATAAAGGAGTTCAGAAGAGTTTAGGGCCAGAAGCTTCATTCACTAAAAAGTGGCGGTTCAGATGCAGACAAAATCGACAAAATAATTTAACTAATCCCCTCAAATGACCCAAAAAAACCACAACAATTTTCCCCAAAGATAAAGTGCAATAAATATTCAACTAAACTACAATAATATTTTGTTTCCAGAATCCAACGTTCCCACGAAAAGAACACGTCGCAGCATGGCCCCAAGTCCAAGTCCAGCGGAAGGGCAAGCATCGAAGCCAGAATCAACGGCAATACTCAGTGAAACCTACGAGCAATCGATGCTCTGCCTCTGCCAAGTTAGATCACAGTTATACGTAACGATAACAGGCTCAGGCGCACCCCTGTACTGTACAGCAATAGATTCAATTGATAATCGATTAATTGGATGCTGCAACGAAGTGGACAGCAACGACGTTGCCATGAGGCGTCCAAGTACCCGAGTACCTTTCATAATCCTCTGTCGTGCCCACAAAGAGCGTCTTTTGCGTCACAACTGCTGTCCATCTTGCGGTCTATTCTGCACACAAGGGAAATTCACCCAGTGCAACAATGGCCATCAGTACCACATCGATTGTGAAGTATTCGTTAATAAGAAGCCAGTCTGTCCTCATTGTGCCAATGATAGCTCAAATATCCATGTTCTCGTCACCATGTCTGGCAGCAGAAAACCCGTGTACATACCCTCCAGGAAGAAATTCTCGAAATTACCTTCTGCTAAGATGAGTCTGCCTGGCAAGGGGGACAACACAAAATTGGCAGAACGTCCACCGAGTCCACTAGTCAGTCCTGGGGATATCAAAATTCCGGAACCTACTGTTACTTCTGAGAGACCTGAACGCTACACTGTTATGAGTCTCTATCAGGCTGTTAAGAATGGCGATCTGGAGAAGTTGGTCAATGTTCTTAGTGAGTTTTTTTAATATAGTTGGTAATTAGTCAACTGTCATTTTTTACGACAGAAAGCCAATTAATGACATTTAATGTCAATTATTTATTTTTCGCGGCTCACAATTTTCTTGCAGTTTATCATTAAATTTGATTTTAATTTAACTTGATCTATATTTCAATTTTGTTCTGTTATCTGATCTCAATATGTTCTTCAAACTAGTCAATAATTAATTTTTTAGGCTCACAATTTGGCTTATTTTATTCTTGCAGTTGCTTTTACTTTAGGAAATATTCGAGATTCCTCAGGAATTAGTTGAAAGATTGAATGATTTCTCAATTCATTATTCATAATATCAACTATATTCTGTTCTACGAGAATCTACATTGCAATTTTCTTCAATATTTTGCAAACTAGTCAAATGAATGATCAACATTTAATGTCAATAATTATTTTTTAGGATCACAATTCGTTCAAAATTATTCTTAAAATGGCTTTTACTTTGAGAAAAATTCAAGATTTCTCTGAAATTAGTGGAAAAATTGAATGAAACTCCTCGATTAATTATTCATAATAGAAAACGAATTCTTTTCTGTGCGAAATATGATCCAAATCGAATGAAAAATGTATTTTTCATGATTCCAGGCTGTGGTTACAATGCAAATCACACATTTCGTGAACACTCCCAACGAACTGGCCTCCACATTGCTGCAGAGCGTGGCCACTTGGGCTGTGTAAACATACTAGTGCAGGCTGGAGCGCAGCTCGACGTCATGGATAAAAACCAACTGACGCCCCTCATGCTGGCAGCTACCGAGGGCAAAACCGAGATTGTGAGGTACTTGGTACGAGTTGGGGCTGATGTTACGTTGAAGGGAGAGGATGGAATGACCGCTCTTCATCGAGCTGCCAAGTCAGGGCATCTCGAGGCCTGTCAAATCATTCTTTCCGAGTGTAAAGTGCCCAAAACACTAGTAGGTGAGGTCTACAAATCATCCCAAATAGCACAGCGAATAAAAAATAAAATTTTGTGATTTTAGAGGAAATTGTCTCTCAATATTTTCCCTTAAATAAATTAATTGTGGGGATAATTCAATATTCAATGAGTGCATTACTAATTACGATTAGGATTACGATTAATAATTCGCTAACGATTTTTTATAGAACATTTGCTTGAAAAAAGTCACACAATTAGTCTTATTTTATTTTTATCGACTGAAAGAAATGAGATACACTGTTGTAAAATTGAAGAAACCAATCGAAGTAGTAAATATTAATTAAATTCGTTCATTAGAATTAATATAAATGAGGAAAATTCTGGAAATTTCCATTTTCTTACTTCCCAAAATTTGAAATTTCATCACATTTTCAGTGAATTATGATATTTTATGATTTTTCTCCCCTGAATTGCATTCAATATGGAATTGCAATTTTTTCCTACAAAATATATTCACTAAAATATTTTTTAAATGAATTATTCTTTTTGTTAATCAGACTCTGTGGACGACGGTGGCTGGACAAGTCTCATCTGGGCGTGTGAATTTTGTCACATTGACGTAGCCCGTTTTTTAATAGAAAAAAAATGTGATCCCCTGATACGCGATGCAGAGCAAAACATAGCCCTCCACTGGAGTGCATTCAGTGGTAGTTCCGAAATAACAGAAATGCTTTTAAACGAAGGCTGTGATGTTAACGCTGTGAATGTTCATGGAGACACACCACTTCACATTGCAGCACGACAGGATCAGTATGCAGTGAGTGTTTTGTTGTTGGCTAGAGGTGCTAAAGTATCCGAAGTTAATGCAGCTGGTGAGACAGCTGTGAATTGCTGTACGACTGATGGAGATACCCTGGCAGCACTCAGACTGAATGCAAGAGTCAATGAATTGTCGGAGCACATGTGGGAGAAGACAACGAGAATTTTGACGAATGACATATCGAGGGGAAAGGAGACCAATCCGATACAGTGTGTCAATGGATTCGATGCTGAGGACAAACCCACTGATTTCATTTATGTGACTGAAAATTGCTTTACTAGCAATATACATGTTGATAGGACAATAACGTCGCTGCAGTCGTGCAGGTGTGAGGACAATTGTAGCTCGGAAAAGTGTCTGTGTGGTAATATTAGTCTACGGTGTTGGTACGATGAGGAGGGCAAACTTATACCAGAGTTCAATTATGCAGGTAAACAAAAAATAAGAAAATTCATTTTGTTAAATAAACATAAGTGTTTGGCACTTTTTCTTATGCAACTAATTTTTAAAAAATTGACTTGGAAATTTTGGGGAGGATTGGAAATAGCTGATGACAGCCAGTTGATGTAGAATTGGGATTTTTGAGGGATAAAAAAGCCTGAAATAGACTCTGGGACTAAAATACTGTTGAGTGTTCTCTGCAGTTTCTCAAATTTATATTTATTTATTTTTTTAGTTAAATTCGACTAGACTTCAAACAGGAAAAATGATGAATCTTACATTTTATTTAATTACATATTAAAAAATAACCGTCGTTCTTTTTTTACTGCAACAAAATTATGTAAAATTGGGCTCAAATCGAAGCATTTATGTTTTATTACGAAATTTTGATAGAAATTTTAACGAAAAAAATCATTAAAATACTCAGAACTCCTGAATGATGCCGAGAATTTCTCCTTTCACAGCATAAAAAAACTAAAAATATACCTTTTCACCAACACTGTAGTATTCCCTGCATTTTCTCTATCACCTACAACTCAACTCCCCTAAACTCCAAAATTTATATCACTGCATTCTCAATTACAGATCCCCCAATGTTATTTGAATGCAATCAGGCCTGTGATTGCAACCGAATCACCTGTAATAATCGTGTTGTTCAGCACGGTTTGACCCAAAGATTCCAATTATTCAGAACGAAGGGAAAGGGCTGGGGTTTAAAGACCCTGAGACCCATTCCCAAAGGTGCTTACGTCTGTGAATACATTGGTGAAATTATTTCCGACTCCGAGGCTGATCACCGTGAGGATGACTCGTATCTCTTCGATCTCGACAACAGGGTGAGTATAATTTTTCTCGAATAGCAACGGCGATCTTTCTCATTCACTCATTCTCATTTATTTTTATTCAGGATGGTGAGACCTACTGTATCGACGCCAGGAGATATGGAAATCTAGCACGTTTCATAAATCATTCCTGCGCCCCAAATTTACTTCCCGTTCGTGTTTTTGTGGAACATCAGGATCTCCATTTTCCCAGAATAGCATTTTTTGCTAATCGTGATATTGCAGCTGACGAAGAGCTTGGGTAATTACATTCTGGATGCTTTCTTAACTGGATTAAGGATATCATTCACATTCATCTGCGTTTTGTTTTTTGTTATCTGAGAATGTATATTTTCTTTATCTCTTTAGATTGATTACTGAGTTTTAATTGACGTTTGGCTTTTTCATTTGGTTCTTCATACATTTATAAAATTACTAATAAAAGGTTTTTAACATTTGGACATTATCGTTATTATGCACGCATCCTCAATTGCACTGAATTCGAGAGAAATACCTAGTTTAATGGTTTTTGTTTCAATGATGTACTGGGGAAAATTTTTGAATGAAATTTCCAGGATTTTTGTCATTTGAAGTTCATCATTTTGTAGAGATACCGATGAAAGCTGCGAATTTCAGTCCTCGAAATGGATAGAAAGCAGGAAAGTTAGGTGAAAATTTTGTTCAATTTTCAATGAATTGAAAACTTTGGAATTTGGTAATGAATATTCATGTTTTGATTGAAAATTCTCGTCTTTTTGTGGTTCAAAAATTTAAAACTTCATTGAGCTTTCTTGAAAATTTAATTTTTTTTCTAACAATGTATCAAAACGAACGTCGTAAAAACTAAATATTACTCTAGGTATATCTTACGAAGCTATTAAAATCTGGAGAGATGTCCCCAAAACCCCAATGGACCGAAAATTCCCACATTCCATCAACTCATCGAAATCGTAAGAAAAAACCCTAAAGAAATATAATTTTTCCTCTTAAATAATTGCAGATTTGATTATGGAGAGAAATTCTGGATCATCAAATACAAATCTTTCACCTGTACCTGTGGAGCTCTCAACTGCCGATATTCCGAGAAAACAATTCAAGTAACACTAGATAATTATAGAAAAAAAATGCAGCAAGAGGAGAGTTTAGCTGCTCAAATAGTTTGAATATTTTTCTTATTTTCAATTGAATTTAATTTCGTTGATCTCATGATTGGAACGAGCACAAGATAATGCAAAAGAAAATTAAAATGAACAAAAGCCTAATGAGTACAAATGATCGAGCTGATTGAAGAGTGCTACCAATTTGTAGCTCAAGAAAATTTATAACTTCGACTCTTAATAAGCAATTGCGAGTTTATTTTGTACAGATTTTTCGCCGAGCATTTTTGCCATTTTGTTTTATTCTCCAGATGCTCAGACTTCTGGATTTTAGTGCCACGTTGAAATTCTTATTTTATTATTCGATCGCATAATTATCTAGTGAACAAATATGTTTAGAGTGTCCATGATTAATAATGACTCCAGTGTGTTCAGTCTCTCCACTTATATTTTATTCCACAATGATCGCAATGTTTGCTCATTTTACAATTATCGAAAGTGTTTTGTAAAGGCAGGAGAGGGGTTAAATAAATCGAGATGTACATCGTTTTGTACAAATCCATTTTTGTATAATATAATATAAAGCAAATAACGAGTGAGAAAAATTAGTAATGAAAAAAATGTCTGCATAATTGAACGGATTCAACCTCTCCTTTTCGTAATTAGTGTCACGAGTATCCAGGGGAGCGGGTGAGGGGAACGTAAGTAGACAAACTTTGGACTTCCAGGCATTACCCGGGCACTAAGTCAAGGGTTCCACGGAGTTCCACTTTGCGGTGAGTACTTGAGTTGCTTCGGTATACAGTATATTGCTATCATGTTCTGCTGTACACTTTATTCACTCCTCTTCTTAACTCATTTTTTATTTGATTCCAATTTTTAATTAAATTTTTTATTTATTTTGAATTGTTATTTCTTCTCCATCAAGTTACCAGGAAATTTTTTTTTATTTGTGCCAGTCTTTGGATATTCAGGAATAAATAAAAGAGATTTTTTTCAAGTTTTGAAATAAATAATTTGGGTTTTGCATCATTTTTTTGAAGAATAAAATTCTGAGGCACAAAGTTTCGGTTAAAAATCGAGAAGTTATCCATTTGTTGCCGTGTATTGTTGTGACGTCATAATGCGAATATTTTCAACCCCTCATAACTGATCAATTTTCCATTATTTATCATCACAAAAAATACGTGTCCCATATTTTCTATCCAATTTTAATATCAAACAAAAAATGCAGAGAGAAGCACAGATAAAATACTGTTTTTTATTCTCTTGTCATGTTTACATTAGCTTCAATTACTCCGTCGGTACTACCACCTGTAGCCTCACATCTCCCTTTCGCAAACACAATCACGGCTCCGAAATTATTTCCATTTTCCAACCGTAAACAAATCAACAAATGATTATTTCTATTTTTTACTATCGAGAAGAACCGAGTGTTGATATTTTTCGTGTTAAATGAACAATAAATATCGGTCATTCTTCATTAATGTTATTTATAATCGCCTATAACTTACCAATTTTCCATGATTTATTATCAAAAAAAAATACGTGTCTCATATTTTCCATCCAATTGTAATATTAAAAAATAAAAAACAGAATGAAATACCAATAAAATACTATTTTTATTCTTTTGTTCTGTTTACATTAGCTTCAATTACTCCGTCGGCACTACCACCTGTAGCCTCACATCTCCCTTCCGCAAACACAATCACGTCTCCGAAATTATTTTCATTTTCCAACCGTAAATAAATCAATATTTATTGATTTTTTACTATCGAAAAGAACCGAGTGTTGATATTTTTCATGTTAAATTAACAATAAATATCGGTCATTCTTCATTAATGTTATTTATCATCGCCCATAACTTACCAATTTTCCATGATTTATTATCAAAAAAAATACGTGTCTCATATTTTCCATCCAATTTTAATATTAAAAAATAAAAAACAGCGAATGAAATACCGATAAAATACTATTCTTATTCTTTTATGTTTACATTAGCTTCAATTACTCCGTCGGCACTACCACCTGTAGCCTCACATTTCCCTTCCGCAAACACAATCACGGCTCCGAAATTATTTCCATTTTCCAACCGTAAACAAATCAACAAATGATTATTTCCGTTTTTACCGTCCAGAAGAGCCGAGTGTTGATATTTCTCATGATAAAAGCAAAAGTAAACACCGAAATAACATCGTGCGCAGTGCTGCCGCTCTCGTGGATTGTTTGCGTCGATGGGTTTACGTTTGAAAATTGAATTGAAAGACCGAACGCCGGCAGTTAGTGTAGCGACCGTGGAGCGCTTACAAGCGCCATGCGTAGCTGCGTAGAGCCGTAGTTGTTTTATTTTATTTCCCGTGAAATAACGCGAGTGAATAAAGTCGCGTTTTATTTTTGAATCCAACCGAGAGTTGATGCATCATTATTGAGTGCTGTAAGGGTAATTGCGGTATTCCTGGTGTTTATCAAAGCGTTTTTCATTTGTTTCGAGCGCTAGTGAATACTCGCGATGGCGAGTTGTGCCGAGGGCCGTGAGAATTTGTCATGTGATTGTGAGTTTTATTGAGGTGGTGGTGTGTGGTTATCAACGAGGATATTGTTCTTAATAAATCACGCAGGATGACCAGCTGACGGATACACTCGGCGATAACGAGGAGTTCGTGCGGAAGGACGACGAGGAAGGAGAGAAGGAGGACAGTGGAAGGTAGGAATTCAATTCTCAAAATGTATTTACAAATTCAGGAGGCGATATCGCACGACCCAACGGTGCGACTTGCGCGAGTCAAACCTCATTTTAAAGCCTGAAAAAATAGCTTGAATTTGGAAAAAAAGTTGTTCATTTTCACTCTGCGGATCGCGAGATATTCCTGGTTGAAGATTACTTGGTTTCGCTTGACTCCCGGAGTGGAGTTGAAAAAACTTTTCTCGATAAATGTTGAATTATCTCGTTAATGAGGGGGTTTAGACGGAAATGTCATAAAACAGTTTTTGTGGGGAATTTTGTCGGCTACAAAAAAGGTTTTATGGCTTTTTGGTCTGGGAGCACTCGTTACCGAGATAAATTGAGATTTAGAAAATCGGAGGGGGAATCGCTGCTCCGAAATCTGTTTGTTTTCTACATTCGAATGAATTAAAGTGAGGTTCGATGGAGCCAGTTTAGAATTGTTTGGAGTGCCCTCGAGATGTGAATACCCGTGGACTCGAGAGTGACAGTATTTGTTTACACTTTTAGTGAAATGGCTTTCAAGGGTTTGTGTTGTCAGCGATACGGGGGAATTTCACAGGCTGTCGAGCGTTGGATTAAAATTTCCATGTGTTTTTCATTTTTGCTTTCCCATCGTGTCCCGTATTTTTGGTATTGAGAGGAGCGAATGAACTGGTGAACGGAGAAAAAAGAGGAATTAGAGGGGTTTTACAACCAGTGACATTCGCACGAGGTTTGGGGTGAATTTTTTTCTGATCGATTCAATGCACTGCGCGATAATTTGGCTCGATTTTTTCATCAGTCCCTTTAGAGTTGGTTTTTCGTTTCCGGGAGCTGTAGGCTGACATTAGGAGGGAAAATAAAATCGTCAGCTGTGATTTGATGCAATTTGCAGCGAAAACTTGGGGGAATTCATTATTCTAATGGTTGCACGCAAGGCGTAGGTTCTAAAGAAAATTTCGTGATTTACTTTATGCGCTGTAGGTCGTGAGTGGCTCCAAGTTGTATAGTTTCCATCAACGATGATGTATAAAGTTAGTTCGGTGGAGCAAAGGCCTCTTCGCGTGTAGTAAACAATCTTGAAACCTGAGTTAATGTAAAACCCTTTAAAATGAGGACTGGGTATTCATCAAATGAGAAGGAATTCTTCATTCATTGATGAATTCATTTATTCTGAAATTGTTCTGTTATTTCCGATATGTTTGAATATTCATGCCAAATTCTTTTACTGGAAAGAATATTCAAAAATATTGGAAACAACAAAACAGTGGCAGGAAAATAATTTTGCATGAATATTCAATAAGAATCCGACAAACCATGGAATCAAATTTTGACAGAGAAATGGAAAAATTTCTATGATGAATTCAATTCAGGGGGTTTTTAGAGTGTGAACTAGTTTAACTACTCGAATAGTTTGAACATCTTCCTTATTTTCAATTGAATTCAATTTCGTTGATCTCATGATTGAAACGAGCACAAGATAATGCAAAAGAAAATTAAAATGAACAAAAGCCTAATGAGTACAAATGATCGAGCTGATTGAAGAGTGTTACCAATTTGCAGCTCAAGAATATTTATAATTTCGACTCTTAATAACCAATTGCGAGTTTATTTTGTACAGATTTTTCGCCGAGCATTTTTGCCATTTTGTTTTATTCTCCAGATGCTCAGACTTCTGGATTTTAGTGCCACGTTGAAATTCTTATTTTATTATTCGATCGCATAATTATCTAGTGAAAAAATATATTTAGAGTGTCCATGATTAATAATGACTCCAGTGCGTTCAGTCTCTCCACTTATATTTTATTCCACAATGATCGCAATGTTTGCTCATTTTACAATTATCGAAAGTGTTTTGTAAAGGCAGGAGAGGGGTTAAATAAATCGAGATGTACATCGTTTTGTACAAATCCATTTTTGTACAATATAATATAAATCGAATAACGAGTGAAAAAAATCAGTAATGAAAAACTATGTCTGCATAATTGAACGGATTCAACCTCTCCTTTCCGTAATTAGTGTTACGAGCATCCAGGGGAGCGGCGGCGTGATTTTTTCGAAGAATAACATTCAGAATTCTCCCCATAATGATGGACAAATGTTTAAAACTCAATTTCACAGACTTCAGACACTTGAAATTGTAAGAAAATTTATTTAGTCGTTGAAGTGTTGGACATTTTGCTTCCAAATCACAAGGGATGGCCATCAATATTAAAACGATTTCCGACTTACATTGATAAAGGTTTGAATATACTCATAAAAATTTAAAAATAGTATAATATTAATAGTTTAAATTTCCGATTGATGATGAATTAAATATTTGGTAATATTAAACTATAAATTTTTCATTAAGTAGATAATTCAAATTCGTAAAAGGGATTCCGATTAATAAAATAATTGAGAATTTGAATATTCAAATTGATGATTACTTACGAATGAAACTGAAACTAGCAGAATATTCGTCAGCGGAAAATTCAATTTAGGGGATATTTAAGTGTAGGAAAGTCAAATAATCATATACACAAATGTTTTTCAAGTGTGAAAGAGTTTGCACATCACTTAAAAACGTTTTTACACCCCTAGATTCGCCTAAGACAAATCTTCTGCTCTCGAATCTTTCGCTAGTTTCAGCTTCATTATTTACGATTGATTATTAATGATTATTCGGCTTCAAAATTTAGCGTTAATCATGATTTATGAATCCTATGAATATCCCTGCAACTCACATAATTTTCCGCTCCATCAGTGACTTCGTGCATTGATTTTCCAACTCGATAAAAACCGTCTGGCAAATAGACAATTGTATCGTTCGACCGTAAATTCTCCGCTCTCTTCTCCATCAAGTATCTCCAACTCCCAATTTGCCTGTTTCTCATTAGACCAGTCAATGGTTTCCGCAGCATTGAGTAACTCCTCTTTTTCAACAAACTTTCACTCTGAAACTCTGACGTTGTATTTTTCAATTTCATCGTTTCTCCAAATGCGCTATTTTATTCATTCCACCTTCGAGTTTCGTATAAATGAGATTTTGTATTCAGCGCCAGCAACATTTTTTTGTAAGAATGAAATGAGAATTTCCTGGGGAATTAGAACCGACAAAGGGAGCCCTTTTTACGGGAAATGCCGCGTTATATTTTCTACTTCATTCCGTTTAATGTTCACTCGCGTTGGAAGTGTAATGAATATTCGAGGGAAAAGGGGATATTAAAAACAGGCATTGAAACAGCTTCACGACATCCTATCGGGTGTATTCGTGTATCTGGATATGTCAATAGGATTCGGGTGAATCACGGCAATCAGTTCGTTGGCCTGTGGAAAAGAATGGAGGGGCTCATTCAATGCGGTAATAACCGCGCTCGAAAAAAATTTCTATTCAATTCAACTCGAGGAGAGCTTCCGCGTGGACTCGATTCGCTGGTAATTGCCACTGGGGAATAATGACATATTGAATTGACTTGGAATCCTATTTGGTCCGATAATACGTCCCTCTTATCTCGATAAATTTTGTCTCGACAATGGCGTTTGATATTATTTCTCGGGTGGAGCAGCAACATTCAATCAATTCATAATATATTGCTTAATTTTTTTTGCTGAAATTTGTAGGGAAAAATCAGGGGAGATGGTACATTTTTGGTTAATTATTCCATGAAAATTGATGAAAATCAGGAGAGTTTAGGGAAATATATTCTTGAAGTTTCAATTATTCGGGTGAGTTTGAAAATATTCCAACTCGGCATGATTTAATAATTCATTTAAGTTTTTTGTAGGAAAGATGAAATATAAAGTCCATTTTTAAAGTAATGAATAGCAAATTTATGCACTCATAAAATCCTAAAAAAATTGAAAATTCAAAAATTTGAAAAGTTCAAAATTTTTTGCTGACATTTCAAGAAATTTCGTCATTAAAAATTGAAAATTTTATGGAAAAATCCGTGAAAGTGGTAAAAGAAGAATAAACAAAATTGAATATAATATTTTTAGTTTTTAATTTTGGAATTTAAAAAAAAAGTTCAACCATTTCATGAAAATTGTTAAAAATTTGGGGAATTTAGGGAAATATATTCTTGAAATTTCAATTATGTGCAAATTCATCGTAATTCGGTACTAAATATTTCTATCGGTATTTAAAATTCAGGCACGTTTGGAATTTAATTGAATTTCTACTGAAATCTGACAATTCTTTTTACTGAAATTTTATGAATTTTTCCCCTTTAAATCGGATTCCACGTTAATCTGTAAAAAATTGAACTTAAAATTTATTGTATAATATCAAGTTGGAAATTTAATTCAAAATAATTTAGCGAAGCGTCACATCTGGAACAACTAAAAAAAAAACTTTTACCATATAAAATCATTTATTCTCTTCGTACGACAAAATGAAACGATAAATTCAAGGAATGAGAAATCAAAGAATCACCGGCGTCAACCAATAGTAATTGGAGTAGATATCAAGCCGCTAGATCTCGTGGAGCGGCTGAAAATGAGGGTAAGCATCGGTTGTGCTTGCGACCCCGAAGCTCTCCCCGCTTTTCCCCTGGAAATTACATCCAAGGGGAGTTTGACGTTGGGAAGAAACAGCGATTCAGGCGGAGGGTGAAAGCAAAAAGGCAGGCAATTACGGGGACTAGGGTTTAGGCAACAGCGGTTGAGAGATAGCGGTTCGATTTGAAATCGACGCGCCAACTGCTCGGCACTGGGGCTATTTCCACTGAGACATCCAGTAATGCCAAGTTTATGGGTTCTATTGCGTAAAGCCCCGGTGGAAACTGATATCTTCCTGCAATTCATTTCTTTTTTCATTCGATTATTCGTGTTAAATTATGTCTTTTCAAATCCGAAGGAAAATTTTTGGATTTTTTTCCCTGAATGCGAAAAATGAATTCGTTAAATTCTTTCTGCAGTCATTTTTTTTAATAATAGTTTCTCGTTTGACTAGGGCATTCTGTACATTCGGGGAACCCAGAACCATTAATTATTTATCACAAAAGCTCGACACTGACGATAATTTTCGTATTAGGCATAAAGTTTTTTTTCTGATTTTTTTAGATTTTTTCTACATTTTTATCTTCTCTCTAATTTCGAAAAATTCATTGTTTCATAAGACTCTGTGTTATTTCGCAAGTTCTGAATTAATTTGTGACACTTTATTGGGACCCTGTAGTGCTATTCCATTTGGAAAATTCGCTCGTTCAAACTTTTTTCATTTCCAAAAATAACACACAAGAGGGGGACTTGAGAATGAAGAATCATGGGGATGTCTTGGGTGCTGTATTTTCATCATGCTTTGTCATCCAAGAAAATTACGTATCAAACCTTTTTTTTATGTGGGCGATTTACACTTGATAAATTTAGGGGAATTTCTAATTTTGTTTACTAGACGAGTGGTTTCATGTTTTTTATCGGACATCCCAATGTGTTTGATATTATTGATTGATTTTAATTTAAAAATACTAAAAACAATAATCATCATGCGTTTACAAAAAGTACATAGAAATTACTAGAAAAATTACATTCAATATAAATTTAAAAAGGAAATGAAAGTAATGGAATTCCAAATTTCACTGAAAATTCACTGGAATTTCAATTTTTTGAGCAGCAGAAACACGATAATTTCCCAGTTTACATGTTTTCTGATTGATATTAATTTTTATGTAATAATTGAGCGGAAATTTACAGTTTGAATTGATTTTTTTTATGAAATGGTGAATTTTCACTGACGAAGTTTGTTGAAGTGTCAGAAAAAAAATTTAATTTTTCCAATTTTTCAGTTTTGAATTCTTTTAGGGCTTTATAAGTACATGAAATTGCCATTTATTGCTCTTAAAATGGACTTTATATTTTATCCTTCCTACAAAAAACTTTAATGATTAATGAATTATTGAATCATGCCAAGTTGGAATATTTTCAAATAAAGCTTTCGCTTTGAGTCAATGAATTATCAATTTCATAATTAAAAGATTATCATTAAAATAAATACATAATATTGTTGAAATAAATAGAAAAATGCCAACTAAAATTATTATTCGATTCAAAGGCGGCATTTCTCTGTGATTTACGATTGGCAATTCAACATCAACATTCAAATGGCTGGCAGTACCTCGGGGGGAATGTCCAGGCGTCATATTTTACAGTATTACGATCATTATCCGTAATATTGGTCATCATTTTGTAGGCTTATATTATCTTCCCGTTATCGGTGGGCCGCGTTCTCTCGCTCACCAAGGCGATTAAAGCCACGCGACCGTAGACCCTTATCGATCCGTGCGAACGAGGGGGTGCTGGGTCTGTGTAAATTTTCGTTCTCTTGAAAAGCGACCGACGTGAGAGCCCACAAAACGAGCGAAACTGTTAACCGTCCTTCTCGTTGTACTTTTTATCCTTCTTTTTGTGTACTTTGTGCTCCTTTTCCGCCGCACAATCACACGTCAACTCTTCGATTCTCGAGGGGGACTCGAGTTTGTTTTGTTGGGACGTAAAACATCTGGGAGACGTTGGTAAAATGGGCCAATGAGAATTTGTTGTTTTCGCTCTTGATTCTCGCTGTTTGGGGGGAATATATTTAGTGTAGACGGACGGACGGGGAGCGCTAATTGGGAAATGCTAATTAAAATTTGGAATTTCGGGGGCTGCGGTCTCATGTGAATTTCAACCGAGAGGGAATAATTTGGGGTTGTTAAGAATTCATGGGTTGTAATGAAATTGCATTGAATTTTCAGATAAATTTTAAATTCAATGGTGTTTTTTTCAAAGTGAATAGAGAATAACTTGGGATTATTAAGAATTCATGGGTAATAATAGAATTTTAGTTCACTTTAACCCGCTGAAAAAATTTCTGGTAGTTTATTCAGATTTATTTCCTTTATATTCTTCATAAAAAAAAACATGGGCAATATCTTGAATGGAAAATGCGAACGAATGGAGAATAAGGCGGTTTTCATGAGTGCAATCGTCTTGCGTCGAATTTTCATGAAACCCACCTGACAAACAAAAGAGAATTAAATACCATTCTATGAACCATGAATAAACGATTCATAATTGTCCAAATCATTTGCGTCAGAGGAAAATAGAATAATTCTACTTTCTTAATATTATAATTAATAGCTAGAATTATGAGATTATCTCACATTTTTGACGTTAAGGATAGGAGAATCTGAATGCAATATAGTGAAAATGATGATCGATTTTTTCACTTTGAACAAATAATATTAATATCCAATACAAAATTTCTGATATGAATAAAAAGAAGCTGTGACTCAATATTCCAAATGAAGTTTTAATTTTTAATTTGGTGCTGAAAACACGAGATGACAATATTCTAAGCACGGAATTATATTGATGAGATGAACAACGGATTAATTGAATTACCGTGTGAACTAACTAAAAATTGATAACAGTGTGGGCACGAACTTTTACCAGAGTATCAACAAACATTGAATTACAGAAATTCACACTCTAAAGTGTGTTCTAGAAGGAATTGAATTGTAATTATGATTAAAATCTTATTCAGTGGGCAAAGGAATTGGAATATGAGCAAATCATTTATTGTAATATGAAAATTTAACAGCTGACAAATTGGGACATGATTCTCGTCGGTCGTATTGCCTTTTGCGATGAGAATGATTATAAATAATTAATCGAAAAGTAGAAATATTGAATATCGAATATGATAGTTGTGTTTATGCATATTTTCTCTCTTATGCTGAAGATTTTCATTGAATTCTAAGAAATTTTGTTATTAAAAAATTTCCATCTTATCAACCTTTGGAACCTGCAAATTTCAAGTCAATTGTATAACGACTCGAAAGTCACTAGTCAATTGTCCCTAGAATTTCAATAAATAGTTATCTTTCCGATCAACTACCCCAGCCAGAATCCACCCCATTGACACGAAACCCTCGTTTTCCCGCGAAATGGCTCATTTGAATTCCAATTACATGCGTTCATTTTCGATATCACAACAGAGATATAATTCTTGCTATACTGCAATGCCCTCCCCTAAGCACGCGGTTAGAGAGCGTTCAATAGCTGAGATGGTGTCGTATACTCGGTAATGGGATCTTTTGTTGCATGGTGCAACGGGCGAATCGGAGACGAAAAATAGATGAAAGTGTGAAGGGGGAATTGCTTTTTTCCCGTTGTATCGATAAACAGTTACGTCCTGGGGAAACACATAGTTGAAGATTACTCTCAAAGGGAAATAGAAAAGCAGAAAACTCAAAAGATCATTTTTGCAGTATCGTGTTGAAGAATTTACGTCGTTTTTTTATTTGTTGCGAGGTAAATTAGTGACGAGGGAGTAATTAAGCTTTGGGGTGTATTACATAGGGGAAAATTAATTAAGAATTTTATTTTTCATTCGAGAATATTAAAAAAAGTACATTTGAAGTTTTTAATTTCTTCAAACGGTGTTTTTAATGCTCAGTTGTTAATTAACGATTATTGCGATTATATGAAATAAATAATTCATTCATTTCACTTGTTAATTTGGATGAAGCAGTAATTGAGCTCCGGCTGGTGTTATACAGCGGCAAATTAATGAGGAATTTTATTCTCCATTCAAGAGGATGAGGAAATGAAACTCGAAGCTTTGTTTCTTCTCATTAATTTCAACAATATTTTGTTTTTTTTTCTTAATTAATTAACACATTTATACATTTAAATAACAAAATTTAAGATAACAAAAGAATAATTCATTCATTCCAAATAAAACACTATTTTCAAATTTATTTATTTATTTAAAACCCATTTAGTGGAAATTTATGAATTCGTGTATTTATTTCAATGACAATATTCCAATTATGTGAGCTTAATTATTCATTGATTAAAATGTAAATATTATTATTATGAATTCGTTGAAGTGATTAATAATTTCGATGAGAGAGTAATTAAACTTCGATTCTTATCACATACGGGGAAATTAATTAAGAATTTTATTTTTCATTCACGAGAAGAACGAAATCAAACTTGAAACTTTGAATTTTTTAAATTCATTCACTTATCTATTTAAATAAAACAATTTCACAACAGCAAAAAATAATTCATTCATTCTCAATAAACCCCTTTATTTTACATATTTTTAACTCAAAAAACATTGAGTGAAAATTCATGAATTCATGTATTTATTCTAATCAAAATTTCACAATTACGGGTGATAAATAATTCATTAATGCAAATGGAAATATTAACATAATAAATTCGTTGAAGTGATTAATAATTTCGATGAGAGAGTAATTAAGCCTCGACTGTTATCACACGAGCATAACAAAATCAAACTTGAAACTTTGAATTTTTTAAATTCATTCACTTATCTATTTAAATAAAACAATTTCACTACAGCAAAAAATAATTCATTCATTCTCAATAAACCCCTTTATTTTACATATTTTTAACTCAAAAAACATTGAGTGAAAATAAATTCATGTTTTTATTTCAATGAAAATGTGCGATAAACAATCCATAAAATCAAACGGAAATATTATTACCACAAAATCGGTAACTTCGTCGTAAAATTACTGCCATCACTTATTCACCGAGCCAACAAATCGATTCGCAAACTAATTGCGGGGGTGACTCTCTGATTGACATTAATGACAATCTGCAAGTTTACATACAATAAAACACAGTTCATCGGGCAACACACGCAGTGCGCGTTCATGGATTGCACCGGTGTCACGCAATGCACATTACGGCCTAGAGTTTAATGCGTGACTGGACACGCACCCCAGCGAAAGAGTTAGGGGGCGTGGGGCGGGGGGNGGGGGGGGGGGGGGGGGGGGGGGGGGGGGGGGGGGGGGGGGGGGGGGTGGAGGGTCGTTGTGTGAAAATCCACAAGAGGGAGAAGAAAAATAGAAAAATTAAAACCCCGGAGTTGTGAGCAACGATGGCGTGACGTCGTTATTACGGACGTCTCGGCCCTCTGACGATAAAATCCGAGGGGTTTTTGGTTGTTTTTATGGGCGGGGCGGGAGGGGGGGGAGGTCGGTGGGATTGAAAAAACCGCTGACTAACGACCGATTGTCATCTACATCTCTTAGAGTGGGAATCAATAAGGCTTGGTGCAGGCCAATTCAACTGTTAAGTGGATCTTGATAAGATTGTGACTCGTACTATTGGGATTAATGTCTTTCGGTAATGCTCTTTGTTAGAATGCACTCTTCGAGATTTTTGAATGAAATTGCGTGGAATTTCGCCATTGAAAATTCGTAATTTTGGGGAAGGACCAGAGAAAGATGTTTAAGTTAGATTATTCTATGAAAATTAATAGAAGACGTCATTCCAGGGACGGTTGATTGACAATTTTCAGAAAAGTGACATAGAATTCGATTTAAGGGGAAAAAATTATTAAATTTTAGACTTCACTGAAAAGTTGAAAGTATGGAAGGGAGAAATCCTCGACTGACTTGAATTTTCATGCTGAATTTTGACTTGATTAAAAATACAAGAATAAAAAATCAGGAAATTCTCCTGAAATTTCCTGAAATTTTTTGATTTTTATGTATTCTTCCAGTTTCCATTGATTTTTCCATAAAAATCTCAATTTCTAATGGCGAAATTCCAAGAAGTGTACTGGAAATTTCAATCAAAAATTTTTTCAATTGAATTTCACTAAATTTTCTAATAGAGCGAGGAATACAAACAAGAAAATTTTCTAGCTTTCAGAATACAAAACAGAACTGAGCCTTAGTTCTACATTAATAATAATCAATTAATTTATTCGTTCATTTTCATCTCAATTAACGAATCAGTTCGTTAAAAATTTAGTTCTCCTGAAATATAATCTCGATATATCGAAATTAAAATGAAAGAAATCAACTGCGCAAAATTAACTGTCACTCATCAATTTAAGCTCGCGGCTTTTCCATGTTTATTAACTTTTGGTAGCATCGCATGTCGATACTCGTAACAGGTGATGGAATTATGAATCTATTACCTTGGAATGGGTGAATTTCGATCAGCCAGAGCTGTCCACCGATTACGGCTAGTGATTGCCGGTTAATGGCAAAAGTGACAATTTGCAATTCCGAAAACTTGCCGAAAATGGGACTATTTTTTCATAATCCGATCAAACTGATTGGAAAATTTGTTCATAATTGGTATACAATGGAAATTTATGGGATTAGCAGCGATGAAAATGGCGCTCTTGGCTCTCATTATCGAAATTTCGTGTTTAAATTTTTTAATAACAATCATCAATTTCCCAAATAAATCCCCAGAAATTGAATGTCACAGCTACAATGTTCGCGAGAAGATTTCTTCGAATGGAACTTGAGGTTTTCCCGATGAAAAAATTAAATATAAATTAAGTGGAAATGGGAATCTGAATTTTTCCGAGCGAAAAAGTTTCAACTCGTTGAAATTGCAGACACTGGGACGAGTGAATTGTTATGGAGTGCTTATTGTGCCTGACAGAATCAGATTCAAAGTTGAATAGTGAGCGATGACCGTTGGAGAACAATGCGCGCACAGTGGCTTTGCCCGTGGGGCTTTCGAAGAATTTTCACCGAGTTGTACATGAGTAATAAGACACAGATGGAGAGCATCCGCATAGCGTCGGCTCCCCGCAATTTCTCTGCGTTCTGTCGTACATTTGGTGCATTCAGGGGGTGAAGAAGTCCATGATTAAAGCGACCAAACGCTAAATTATCTCACGGAGATTAGACAAAATGATTAAGCAAATTCCCTTAATTCGATCACTAAAATCAGTTGAAATCCACCAATTTGAAACTAATTGAATTTGAAAAATCAATTTAACCAATTATTTAATTATTTATTAAATAATAATTGATGAAATTCAATTGAAAATTTTAATTAATCAAATAACTGATTAGAAGGAACTTCTGAATTTCAAATTGAATACATTTCCAACGAAAATATATCGGCGCCGAACAGATAATTTTTCCTCTCGAATTCCATTCATTTTCCTTTCAATTTCGTCGAACGTTGAAATATCATTAAAACTTCACAAACCCTCATTATAAAATTCTCAACACTACCCTTCTATCTCCACCCCCATAATTACTTCATCTGATTAATCATGTCTAAAAATTATTTACAATTAATTAAAAATAATTCCATCGCAGTTGATGGGCGACAGGTTAAATTATTATTGGAAATTTCTCTCACCAAACTCACTCTAAACAAAAACTAGCCCCAACTAATTTAATTATCTTCTTATATTTGATAATGAGAAATTAAAGAAAGGAGAAATTGTTAATTGCATTTGGAATTATTCCATAAATTGTTTTTTTCAAAACAATGAAATCATTTAATTCAACTAAATAACAACAACAACAACAACAATAATAATAATAATAATAATAATAATAATAGTAAACTTGAAATTTCCCATTTGTTTTCACATATTAGAGAGCAAAATTTAATGCTCTACACAATTTGAAAATTACTCATGAAATTTCTGTAGAATACTTCATTGACGAATCAGTTAATTTCTTGAATATTCAAGTAATTCTCGATTTTCAGGTCCATACGGCGCCGAAAAACCTTGAAAATTTTGAAAATTCAGGCAATAAATTCTTCGAATTTTCAGTCTATTGAAAATTGAATTGCTTGTGATGTTCAATTTTCACAAAAAAAAATAATATCTAAAAAAAACATAAAAATAATAATAATTTTCATATTATTGCTGTTGTTGCTATCGTGAAAATTGAATTGTATGTGATGTTCAATTTTCACGAAAACAACAACAGTAATAATATGAAAATTATGATTATTATTTTGAGGTGTTTTTTTAGATTTTTTTTTTATTGAATTGAACAAAAAAAAAATAATTAAATAATTGAATTGCTGATATTATTATTATTATTTTTGTTTCAATTTTGAAACTCATCGTGAAAATTGAATTCTGTCTGATGTTCAATTTTGATGAAAAATCAATGATTCTTTACCATGAAAAACCAAATTCTCTTGAATTTTCAAGACAAATGAGAAATTTAGTGAACATTTTTATTTGAAATTGAATTCAAACTCGCAACATTAAAAATTCAGATGACATTGTGCCTGAAATTTCAGGAAATTTCTAATAGTGTACTTTTCACTCAAAATTTGCAAAATTATCAATTTCCCATAGTCAACGCTTTCCCCCATCGCGAAATTCAATTACAATGTTACTAACAATATCATCAGCCCGCCCTATTCAATTCCATTCTGTCCTGAAATGTCAGTCTCCAATGCAAATTTTGCGGTAAACGCAACAAGAGATCCCAGCGTAAATGGTGTCACAGGAACTCCGGAGTCGTGTCAAGTTTATGCACTGGATACATGCCCAACGTGTTCGCCAACACCAGTGTGTCGGTTGTCTGTCGAGGGCTTCCGATACTGGTGGGTGGAGGGGGGGGGGGACGATATGCCATGTAATCAAGAGCCAGCCATTCTCATGGACCATCGTGCAGTGACCGTTCGGTGTCTTTTCTTTGGGTATTGCCAGGGGCTGCAGGACATCAGAGGGGAAGATATTTCGGAGGGATCGATTCAATTGGCACTTGGCTTCTGACCTGAGTTAGGGGCACATTCTGAACTGTTGAACATTGTTTTTTTAAGGGATCGTTCCATGGATATTTCAAGGAGTTTTGTCACTGAAAATTTACAATTTGATGGAAAAATAAATGGAAATTGATCATTTTATTTCAATTATTCCATGAAATTTAGTTATTGCAACAATTCGGCGTAATTTGATATTAAATATTCAGGTTTTGATTGAAAATTCAAGCAAGTTGAGGAATTGTTGTCGTCCCGCTGGTAAAAAATTTGAATTTCCATTGATTTCACTGAATTTGCACTGAATTGAAATTTTCAATTATTATTGATATTGTTGTTGTTGTTTAGAAAAATAAAATGATTTTATTATTTTGAAAAAAGTCATTCGAATTTCCAATTGAATTTTTGTTTTATTCAAATTCGAATTGAATTTCCAGTAAAATTTATCTTTTCATGATTTTTCATCCCCTAAATCGACTTCAATGTCGTTGGCTTCTGAAAATTATTATCAAACTGTACATGAAATGTCAATTTTTTTCAAATAGCTAATGAATTAATTGAATTTATGTAGTTTTTTCTCAATTTATCTCCAGCTCGATAAATTATTTTTGTGGTATCACGCTATCATTTCTCTCTGTGTGCGCAACACCGTGGGGAAACAAAGGACATTGGTAAAAGACATGGCGTTAACAATGTGAAACGACTCCTTTAGAAAAAGTAACACTCGGTTAAACCCGTTGAGAAATGAATATTTACGTGGATTTATAACGTACATTTTTACTGTCGCGCTAGCGTCCGACTATTCTCAGGAATTTCTACTGGATGCATTTGAACAGAATGTCGTGTTGAAGAATTGAGACGAATGGATTTTTCTCATTTTCAGTGGTTCGTGCATTTCAATGGTGTCAACTTTTTTTATAATATTTTTAACAATTTTGTCAATACACATTCGGGTTCATATCCCTGTTTACGCATGCGTTATTGACATAAAAAGTGCAATTATTGTTTTTTTTTAATCTCGAAAATCGAGATTTCACGAGAGAGTGCAATTTTTACTCAACAAGGGGAGAAGGTTGCAGAATTTATTGTAGCCACCGTTGTCCCTCCGCTTGCATGCGTTGTTTAAATAAAAAATGAAATTTTTAACAAATCTGACCCTTGTCCCAAGTGCAAATGAAAATTTTTTATTTCGACATTTTTGGCGCCTCCGAGGGTGTCATTGGCATTAGAGGAGTCAATGAATACGGAATTAACATTCACTTGGCGAAAAAATTTGATTTTGGCGAAAGTCGACTTTCCCCTTGTAAAAACCGAAAATCTGACCCTTTGGCTCCGGGTGAAAATTTTTTTTTTTCAATTTTAACTTTTTCCACATACTTTTGAGAGTTCTGAATAGCCCGTCGCTTCAATAGTTGGAATCAACGTTTACCCGGCTAAAAAATTCGAGTTTGGCGAAAGTCGACTTTCCTCCTGGAAAAACCGAAAATCTGACCCTTTGGCTCGGGGCGAAAAATTTTTTTTTTCAATTTTAACTTTTTCCACATACTTTTGAGAGTTCTGAATAGTCTGTTGCTTAAATAGTTGGAATCAACGTTTACCCGGCTAAAAAATTCGAGTTTGGCGAAAGTCGACTTTCCTCCTGGAAAAACCGAAAATCTGACCCTTTGGCTCGGGGCGAAAAATTTTTTTTTTCAATTTTAACTTTTTCCACATACTTTTGAGAGTTCTGAATAGTCTGTTGCTTAAATAGTTGGAATCAACGTTTACCCGGCTAAAAACTTCGATTTTGGCCAAAGTCGACTTTCCCCCTGGAAAAACGGAAAATCTGACCCTTTGAAAATCTGAAAAAAAAAACTTTTTCAGTTTTCACTTTTCCCACGTACTGTTGAGAGTTCTGAATTGCCTGTCGCTTAAATAGTTGGAATCAATGTTCACCCGGCTAAAAACTTCGATTTTGGCCAAAGTCGACTTTCCCCCTGGAAAAATCCAAGATCTGACACTTCGGCCCTCGTGACCCTTGCGACTCGGGAGTGGAGTCCGGTAAGCATGAGGATACTTAGCCTGGGCCACAACGGGTCCTCCTGAAATATACAACAAATGAAAATTGATCCCCATTCCCACGCGAAACCCACGTCACAAGGAATTACGGGAAAATCTGTTTACGAAACTCCGTTTGTAGGGATAGAGATCGAGATAGAGTAAATCGCAATATGATCCCTCACCACACCCCCTGTATCCACATAATCAGAGGGTGTACCGATGGGAGTGGCGCCTTGTATATCCGTTTCGATATCGCGCTTTGTACATAAGTCTCCAGTCTCGACATTGTAATCAAGTCTTTGATGCAGAGACCCTCGTGGCATACGAAATTAGTTGTCGGTGAGCCCAGGGGGTGGTAGACCGTAGTGAACATATTTCCGTTTTTCATTTTTTGCCCTCGGGCCCCAAGAATGAAAACATCACCGAAAAGGTGTGTTTACAGGAGAGATGAGAGAAATGTCGGGGGGTGGGGGGAGGGGTGAATTATGAATTTATAAACGCTATTTTCACCCTATTTCCGGTGTTCGCTTTACCAGGGAAATTCATTATCCCTCACCAAATATAATAATAAAACCTCTCTCCAGCCCCACAGACACTAAACCACAATAACGAAGACTCCACTAGCGTCAAGGTGTTAAAAATAAAATCTCGGAAAAAAAATCTAATCATCCCCTTTGATCAAACCCCGGGCAAAAAATAATATACCTCCGCAATATCAACCTTCTCGGTATGGAGAATGAAAGAAACAGACACACAGAGAGAAAAGTTGGATAAAAATTTCCTACAAAATTTTGGAAAATTTTACTTCGTGAAAGGTAATTCAATACACTGATAGAACGGATTAGTTATTGCTAACGAATGTACATTTGAGGAGCCTTGTTTGACTTGACTTTCGCCATTCAAGTGAAACATTTGTTAACTATTAACGAATATTCATTTCGTCATATTCAACTCTACCATTCGTTAGTAGTTAACGAATCTCGTTTCGAATAAATGAATCATTCTATCAGTGTAGAAAAAATACCTTTTTGTGGAGAATATTTTATGAGTCGTTCAGTGAAAAAAAAACCGACAGCGTATTTTTTGTGAATACCTTAAGCTTTCTAATTGTTTAAATTGAAGTTTTGGAGTTTTTACTCGTCCGTACGTGTACATGTATGTGTGTACGTATGTAACAAAGTTTTTCTTCAATTGTTCGCTACGGATGGATGGAAATGAATCTTTTTTTTTTTAATGTAGGTTCAATTTCCCGCTCATTTCTCTTGCACCCATCCGAAGTTCGCGGGAACAAACGGAAGTGAAATTTACCGAACGCGAATCTTTTTTTTTATGGAATGCAGGATAAACCTGACAGCTTCTGCATAAAATAACCCTCACGTTCAGTAAATTTCCCCGGGCCAACGGAGAAAAATTCCCTCTTCGTCTCGCACTTTTCCCCGCTATAGAGTCAAA
The DNA here is from genome assembly GCF_001412515.2 of Diachasma alloeum. Lineage (NCBI taxonomy): Eukaryota > Metazoa > Arthropoda > Insecta > Hymenoptera > Braconidae > Diachasma > Diachasma alloeum. The sequence continues at coordinate 1,028,066 of NW_021680364.1, forward strand.
AATACTGAAAATCGAGTTCGCTCCAAGATTACTTTCTTCGTTCGGTAATTTTTCTCCCCCTTTTTTCTCCGCGCAGGTTCACCTCAACAGTCCAATTAAAATATCCCGTTTGTTGCGCCATTCACCCCGCCATAATTACAATTCCAATTGCAAAAAAGTTACTTCATTAACTCACATCGCAGACCAAGAATAATTCTGAAAATATCATTAATTGCATATTCGCGAAAACAAGTGGTTGTCGCTAACCGCAAAGAAAAAAAAAACACACACACACACACACACACACACAC
>NW_021680364.1:1028653-1081449 GCF_001412515.2 Diachasma alloeum
GCGGGGGGGGGCAACCCTGAGAGATCGACACGGCGCGGTATCAGGCTCTATATATAGAGCGGCCGCCCCGGGCCATCGATCGACGGACCCCCTGGGCTGCCTGGGAGAGTGAGGTCCGGATTTCACTTCCTCTCTCCTTCTACTGCTCCTCCTGGGGTGAGGGGGACGTGTAGTATTTCGGAATATGAGAGATCTCTATTCACTCTGATGCACGTGTGCATTCTACTTGCTTGAGAACATGTTTTTTTTTCAATCCCGTATTTTACTGCATCAATGGGGGGCATCTGCTTATTTTCCATCCAAAGGAGTTCGTCTGAAAATAGCGGGAGTATAAGTAGAGGATGAAAACATCGGGATTCTCGTGTTTTTCCAACTTTTTTTTGCGGTGGGGATCGCTCAGCTCTCGACGACATTCAATCCCATTTTTTTATTCTCATGTTTTTTTTGGTTACTTCGGTGGAATTTTTTCTGGTGTTCGGCAACAGTCGGGGCTGAACTTGAGAACTTTTCCTTCCTCTCGAGGCAGAGGGTGAACGGATGGGCTTGGCGAGGATGAGAAGGGCGTCGGGGGGAGGAACGTGGGCTGAAAGAACCGAAGGGTTGGGTATTGAAATTCTCACTTTAAATCTACGGTAGTCAATTGCAGGGATTATGAAGGACTCCTGTACTTGAAGTCGTGCAAGCTCAAGTTTTTTACAAATCGAGTGTGCTCTTTCTCTTTCTATTTTCATCACGTTTACACGACTCTCTGGATTACTGTTATATGTTTCTATTTGGGTTCGATAGAATTGGCGAATTTATTGTTTCAGTTGAAATTAATTGTAAATCATTCGTTGGGAAGAGGATAAAGGGACCACTGGGGTGTGAGGGCGTTTGTATCCAAATCCCGGAGGCCATACGAGAACGTTTTTTGTGATTTTCAAATTGTGGGTATGAGTGCTGAATGGATCGTTTCGGGGAGTGGAAAAAATTATGTTATATCCTCACTGGAGAGAATAATTCTGCCTCTCCCGGATTTTACCGGCAGTTTGAAGGACAAATGGCATTGGGACATGAAAAAGCTCTTGGTCTTTGTTTTCATTGAGGGTGCGAGGTGAATGGTAGCTCGAGGGGCACTGGCGCTGGAGATTCTGATGTAGGTACTTATGAGACACTGCTATAGGAGAGGGGATGATTAAGAGAAAAATCGAAAATGATGATAAGGAGGCTGGCCAAGGCGGTTTGAGCAACTGTTGGCAAGGTGCGCGCTCATAACCGCTCAAAACTGTATCAGTTTGGGATTTGATAGCATTTAATTATCTCAAACATATCGTGGTGAAGCCTTGATGAGATCTCCTGAGTCATTTCTGAATAATTCCTCACTCAGAACTACTCATAATCGCTCAAAACTACTCAGAATCGCTCAGAACATTTCTTTGCGATAGCGCACTTCATTCATCATTAATCGAGTAGAGATTTCTTTTCATCGGCATTCAAATATTGAAGAGAAGCTTTCAGTTCGAGGACATCATTTCATTCTTAAGGATGAAAGGTATAAAACAGTTGGCAACTGTTGGAGAGTTGCGCGCTCAGAACCCCTCAAAACTACATTACTTTGAGATCTGATGGTATTTTCTCATCCCAAACATGTTGAGGTGAAGCGTTGATGAGATGTCTTGAGTTATTTTTAAAGACTTCCTCACTCAGAACCACTCAGAATCGCTCAGAACAACATTCCTTTGCCATTGCGCACTCTATTCATCATTGATCACTTCTTTCATGACCACATCATTAAAAATTCAGTAATATCACTTACTTCACTCAAAATAACCTCCAACACCAAATAAATTCGAGTTGAGATTTCTTTTCATCCGCATTCAAATATTGAAGTGAAGCTTTCAGTTCCAGGATATCATTTCATTCTTAAAGATGAAAGGTATAAAGCAGAGAGCTTTTGATCGTACCTATAAATGTTTCAACCTGTTCTCAGTTTTCCATCTTCTCCATTCTATTCTCTTGTCATTCTGTCACGTCTGCCTTTGAGAAATAAAACTCACCAAAACCCTCTAGCCGTATTGAACTTTATTGATATCTTTGTTTTCACCACAACTGGGAAATACACATATCTATGCCACGGTGTACGACCAATTTCACTATTGACAAGGGTTTACATTCTCAATGGGGGACTATTCAATCATTTGGGTATTTCTGAGCATCCATTGTTCGAGACTAGTGAAAACAGTGGTAATAGCTTTGAGTAGCGGGCATGGGCTTGGGATAGCGGATTCTCACATCAAAGGACTTTGTAATTAGAGTGATTGTGTTGGGTTGGAAAGGTATACTTTGAGTGCTTCACCTAAAGATGGATTTATGGGGTTCCGTTGGATGCTTAGGGTGACATTCAGATGGAAAAATATGAATTTGGATGTTTTCTTCTTCAGCCTTAATCCCCTCGGCGTCCCCTTCTTCTCAACAGAGCCTCAACGATCCTTTGTCACAAGAGTTTTGTCATGAAGGATTAGTCAAGGACGTTCTTAGATTTCTGTCCTGCATTCCTCTTGTTTTCTTACAGCAGTTCCTATATATTTTGGAAAAAAAAGATTTTCTATTTCTGCAAACTTTTTTTTCGATATCAACTTGCTTTTCAATTCTCTTAGTAGATTTTGTAATTAGGGTGATTGTGTTTAGGTAGACTGTGACTATTGTATCTGAAGATGGGTTTTTGGAGGTCCAGCTGGATATTTAGGGTGACATCCAGATGGGGAAGTATCGACTTGGTGCTCCTTCCCTTAGAAGAAAGAAGGTCTTAATCTTCTTCTCATCCCCCTCTTCCCAATAGAGCTTGAGAGATGCTTTGCCACCAGAGTTTTGTCATAAAGGATTAGTCAAGGACGTTATCAAGAGGTAGATTTCTCTCCTTCATTCCTCCCATTTTCTTGCAGCACTGGAGAGTGTTTGTCCAACCAAAATATACCCTACATCTCATCTAGAGAAGTCTTCGAATGTTACACTCGACTTTTCCGTGGACTTAGTTTCTGTATATTTTGAGAACTGGGCGAGTCAGCTTGTGGAGGCTTCCATATTGTGGAAAGGGGTTTCTATTTTCTCGAACATTTTTCTCGACATCATGCTGCTCACTGCGGACATGGGGATTCTCAACGAGGCAAGTTATATTGAAGCAGTGTACACGGAACTCCACCTTATTTCTTTTTGTCTTAAAGGCAGACCACCCTCCGAGCCATGTGAATAATGCGCAGGGTTTCTTCCTCTCTCGTAATATCGATGATTTATTTCACCAGCGGTGATTTATTTTCCCGGCTGTGCCTTCTGTTTTGGTGAGGGGAAATGATAATACCTTGAAGATTGTAAATTACGTTATCTACTCCCTCTGACCCTTGTTGAAAAGCTGTAAAGGATCGTTTGGGCGATTTAAACTGATGAAGAGAAAATGGAAAAAGTCGATGTCCTCTAATAGATGAAAACACCTCCAATGTGTATACCCGTCACTGGAAGCATTTACCACCAATTGTACTGACTCGTACTACCTCATAATTATTATCGATCTTTCGTTATTGAGTTACATGTGTAGAGTCGGTTGGCCTCTCGTTCATATACTAGGACTGGGTATATGAACTGACTATGTAGTACTGGCGTGTTATATGGTTCCTAGTCGAGACGCGTTTCCACCTGTTGCGAGAGACCTCGGGAAATTGAAGTTCTCTCTCCCGTGAGGCTTGTAAAATCCACCATTCGTGGAAACATTGATCTGTGTGGGGATTTGCCAGGAATAACTTTGAATATCGAGTCGTCAATTATTTAATTTATTCTGTACTTGTTTCGTTCAAATTTTTGAGGGATGGCTTTTTTGTTTTGGACGGTGATGGATGTACTTACAGAATTCGAGATTATCCGGTCACGTAGACAATCTGTTTGCTAAGGTTAATTGGATCTGACTGGATATTCCTAGTCGAGTGGTATAACGCCAGTTTGCCTCAGTTATGCACTGGGAATTTACATGATGACAGATTGAGTGGAGTTAGAGCAAGTGGAGTTCGCTTGAGGAATGGGTTGACGGAGTTGCTTTCAGATGAGAGAATTAGTGGGAATTTTCGTCATGTTGCCATTGTTGATTGACTTCATAGACTTCAATTCCAAATGTTCATGGATCCATTCACCAGAACACTGCAACCCTTGAAAATTTCTAAATTCCGCACATAAAAGTTGAGAGGCTCTTGAAGTTCTCCGAGAATTACGTGATGAACAATTTTCAAACTGCCAAACAACAATATTTCCCTTCTTTTATATTCTTTCATACACTATAAACCCATATCATTTCACGTTTCTCAGAGATGCACCCGTAAAAATCCCCAATTGAAACTCCGACGGATAGTCAGTAAACTGAGTTGTTTACAATTTACGGAGGAGTATGCCATCAGGAGGGATTTCAGGGAATGATAAAAATGGTAGTTTATTGTCGTCAACTTGCGAACAGCTCGTTTTCTGTGGGTATTATTATTCTTTTGTATTTTTATGGCGACGTCGCGTATTGTATCTCAACTTATAGGTTTATATCACTCATTAAATAACGTCTCGACTGACGGTTTCCAGTTGATGAAGTCGTTCTCTTCGTCACCTGAATAATTATTTCATTTCTAAATAACAAATTTTAAGTAACAAATTTGGATCAGGGAGACTTTTTTATATTTAGAAAACAATTTTTTTCAGATGAAGGAAATCGCAAATGAGAATAAAGTTTATTCAATTCAAATGACAAATTCCCTGAGTGCAGTTGACACTAATCAAATTTTTTTCTAATACTCGCTATTGTCGTTATTCTTTATGTTGTATTTTTTCCGCGAAATTTCACTGTTCACTGGAGCATGAAAAATATTTGAGGCCTTTTTTCGACGAGAGCCGTTAACCCGAAGCCCAACGATGAGCCATCAATTTTATAGTCGTCATTTGGTTTTTATATTTGAGAGTGGACAGCGACAATTTTACGAATAATGACTGCCATTTCCCGAGAGTTACTGTTTTTCAATATTTGCATTGGTGCAGCTAGCGACTTCGGCAAAAAAAATCCATCGATTTTTTTTTAAGGATATTAGGCCTCATAGCGCACCTAAAAAATTAGTGTCTTCGAGACGTGTTAATTTATAACATTAAGGGAGTTTTACCTCGGGGAAAAAAAGAGCCTGATGAAGCTAAAATAATTAGCCCACCGTCGCAAAATGTCAATTAGATTTTTTATTTCGACATTTCTGGCGTTTCCGAGGGTTTCATTCGCATTAGAGAGGCCAATAAATACAGAATCAACATTCACTTGGCAATAAAATTCGATTTTGCCGAAAGTCGACTTTCCCTATGAGAAAATCCAAGATCTGACCCTTGACCCAGTGAAAATGAAAAATTTTTTTTTCGTCTTCTGTCGCCTCCGAGGGTTTCATTGGCATCAGGGGGGTCAATAAATACAGAATCAACGTTCACTATTTTTTATTTAAACACTGCATGCAAACGGAGAGATGAGGGTGGCTAAAATATATTCTGCAACCCTCTCTCCTTGTTGGGTATAAATTTCAACCCTCCGCATACATGCGTTCCCCCTGCACCCCCTGGTGAAGTTCCAAGGTCTAGGTAGTATAGAGGAGGACTTCTCAGGGTCGAAAAGAACTGAGGATTCGAGAGGTCTCCGGAAAACTACGTCGCAGAGCTGATTAGGACTTATCAGGTCAATCTAGGTCTGGGGAGATCTTGAAAGACCTGTGTACGTCCAATCAGACCCAATTCTCGACTCGGGTGAATACGATAAAAATTTCCGGCCTTCGACACGAATAATTTTTACGGAAATTTTTAACGGTGTGCATTGTCACCGCCTACTTCTGGTGGACTCGATCCAGTTTTTATAGCCAAGTGGTAACAAAAGATGAGTGCAATGTTACTCTTATTACTACCCCTATAATTGTGTTGACCGGTTCATGGCGATGGCATTATTAGATAGGAATTTTCCTGGCGAACAATACATCACATTCATCGGCATTTGTCATGGTCTCAATTCTCTTTTATTCCCCTTTCCCAGCTTTTTTACTCGCTTTCACACAATTACCGCTCTTGCTCTCGCGACAGAATAATTTGTCTCTCTTCCATAGCATCGAGGGGAAGTCAATGGGGGCAGAAACACGTCGTGAAAGACTTTCAATTTTCTTTGTTTCGCTCCGCACTCGAGCTTTCCATTCTCCGGTTTTATTTATTTTTTGCGTTTTCATCAGAGACAGCTGGGTTCATGAAGGTGATGGCGAGGAAAGGGATGGATTAATCCTTCCTGTCGAGGTATTATGCCTGCTTTATCGCTGGATTTAGGCTGAAGCTGCGCTCATTGCGCTTGAAAAAAAATCTATGAAAATGGAATTTTATTTCACAGAGAAAAAAAGTTTTGTTTACAGGGTAGTGGCACTGGTTTTCAGCAACATGTCACTCATTTCACTCATTTCCACTGACATTGTCAGCAATTTACAGGAACATTATCTCTCATTTTCAGCGTAATGTCACCCATTTTTAAAGATCTATTTAAAAAATTTTAATTCAATCGAAAATTTTTCTCTGTCAGGAGTGATTTGGTGGTGAATTTTTTTTGCAAAATTCAGTTTTCATTGATTTTTTCAACCAATTGTCAATTTTTTTAGATGAAATTCCTCGAAATTTCAGTGAACCTGACACATGATAAAAATTTGCAAAATGCATACGGTGAAATTTTAGCAAAAAATTTTCCACCACTAAATGTGGTTTTTTAATTTACTCCATCCCCACTTCCTCCCTCTCTTACTTTGTCATAAAAAATAAAAACAAAGAGCAACAACTTCATTACAATTTCAGATAGAAGCTCATAAAAAACCACTAATTACCGTCAACTCATTGCTCAACAAAGTTACTTCAAACATCAGATAAAAAAAAGTGTCATAATTGCCGAGTTTAGCAATGCCATTAACAGAAAAGTTTTCCGATGAAATGCCCAAAGTTCTAGATAGTTGAATGAGATGCGACTGAAGGTGACCACAGTGTATTCTGAATAACTTTACATTTATGGGAAAATTTTTACTAGCTACCTCATGTGTTTATTCTGCTTCATGGCTTTGTCCATGAAATTATTCATGCAAACAAAGTGGAATATGTAAACTCGGTAATATTCCGGCTCATTTTGCTGTATTTTGTATGTACGTGTGAATTTCACCGCTGGGCTCATCAGTTTTGACAGGAATTAAATATTGCAGCTGGTTTACACGGAAGGAATATAAAATGAATATTGAGAAAATTTATCGTATTGTAGTTTTACTGAAATTTCAAGGAAGTTCATTAAATTGAAAATTTAAAATTTTATGGAAAAATTAAAGGAAGCTGTAACTTTCAGTTAAATTATTCACGGAAAATTATTGGAAATCAGGAAAATTCATGTGAATATATTTTTTAATTTTCATGTAATTGAAAGTTCAACGTTATTTTGTACTGAATGCTCATGTTTTGAATTGAAATTTGAGATAAAATAATAATTTTTTAATTGAACATTCAAGTAAAGTGGGGAATCTTCATCTTTTTGCAGTTAAAAAATTGGAATTGCATTAAACTTTCGGTAAAATCTGAAGTTTTATCATTTTTACCCGTGAAATTTAATTTTTTTAGCGGTGTGCACTGTTAAGAAATTTTGATTGAAACTGTCGTTGGACTTCTTGGGACAAATTATCAAATTAAAAAGCACTTTGAAGGAATTTTTTCATTAAAAATTCAGAATTTCATAAAAAACGAATGCACGGGGAGAAAAGTTGGATAAAAAGTACTAGAAAACTACTACTCGTGCGGAGAAGAATTTACTATTTTCTCGCATTTATTCCGCCGATATAGGATTAAAAAACCTAGAAATGCATTTCGCTCCGCAATTCCATGATATGTTTAGTAATTTTTATCCAACTTGTTTAAAAACATCTCGAAAATAACGAAGTCACTCAGGCATGAAGTTCATCGACTGCTTTTTGTCTGTCCCCCCAAAGTTTCCCACATTACCTCCCTTGGTCGCTCCATTCCCCGGTAAATTACCTGGAAATCCACTCCTGAAAACTGAATTCCCGCCCAAAGTTTTAAGTGAAACCCACACGCAGTGAGGAAACTTCATTGAAAGTAAAATCCACTTTTCCATCGTCCCTAATTTCCCCTAATCCAACCAGTAGTTTCCACAAAACTAAAACTCGGTTGGGCGTATAAACAAACGAGGCACGTGGTAAAAGTAATTAGAACAGACGGTGAGTTAATGGTGGCTGACCAGCGTGGCGGCAGTCGCACGTTTATTCACGTACGCGTGAGGGAGATAGATCCGAAGGACAGGCGAGATAACACCCCCTACTTCCGACACTCATTCGAGGGGTCTGATGCAATGAGTAATAGGTTTGTTGAATTACTCCCGGGAAACACGGTCACAAATCCATGAGCCCTGAGGTATTACGAGTTAATCCGGATGCGAGGTTCTTTCGTTTTAACTGTACCCCTGCGGTAGTCAGACTCTTCGGAGTTTACGCACTGAGAAAAAACTGTAATTTTTGTACCCTCAGATGTGTTTTTTACTGAATTTTTTTATTGAATTGCAAATTTACTGGCCGATTATTTTTGGTTTAGTCTTCACCATTCGTCTCGCACTTTTGCATGCGTTTGAAATTCGCCGCGATTTTTTAGATCATTTTTATGCTTCTTTTCTCTCTATGCAAATTAATTTTTTTTAAAATTATTTTGTTTGATTTAACCCTCGATTACTCGCGCTCGGCCGCCAGTCTTCATCCGCCGCACGGTTACCGTAGCGCCACTGCGTTAAACCGAGCGCGCTGGTGCCACGTTGGCACTTACTGCTACGCGCGGATTTCAAGTGTAGCAGTGAGTGTAGCAACACTGCCGCTCGAGCGGTCGACAGGGACTCGACCCGCTCCGGCCGGCGCCGCATTTCTGTCCGTTCGACGTTTCTCTTGTTTTTTTAGCTAAATAAATTTCTCGAACAAAAAACGGACAAGGCCAACGCGTAATAAAAGGATTGAATTCGGAACTCTTTTTTTTTCAGAATTTTTAAGCGTCGGGAGACACGATGAAATATAAAGAAACGGGCGGCGCAGCCGTTGAGCGAGTAACCGAGGGTTAAAGTTGCTATTTCAGAGCTTCATGTCCTAGACTATAAAAATCCGGGGGAAGGGGATACTTTGCTACAATTAATCAGATAATGAGAGAGTGAATGAATTTCCCTTCATTAAATAAATAAATTAATTAATGTATGAATTTAATAAATGGAGTAATGTATGAAATTACAGATCTATGTGAATGAATTTATTTGATTAATGAAAATTCATTCACCTAGATCCACAATTTCATGCATTAATCAATCACTCGAACCAATAAATTCGTTTGAACAAAGAAACAACCGAAGAATCTCTTTTTACAATCATTCATTCCAATTTGAAAAATTTCGATGTGAATGAAAGTACACGAAAACTAAATTTAACTTTGAGTGAGAGCTTTATTTGGATAAGCCCATTCATTTGCCTTATATATTGGGGAGAGAAAGAGAATAGTGAGCTTTCGCCGGGCTGAATGCCGAAGCCCCTCATGTATATCTGTATTTTCATTGACCTCACGACGAAGTCACCTCGGAAATCGATACCCGATAGACTTGTTGCTCCGTCAAGTTCTCTGCATTCAACAACCCGGCACCACCGAAGTGCAGCGTGGAATACAGTATCGTGGGCGTCCCGCGTTAATAACGGTTATTTAATAACAAATGGTCTATCGTAGTGGTGTTCCGGAGAATTGTTTCGTTGATATTAATGGCACTTCGTTGATGGCGTCCATTGTAATCGAATTACCTGTCAATATCAACACGAATGATTGTTATTCGGTCTTCGGAATATTCAGGTTTTTGAGAACTGAGAGTAATTAGGGCGCGATGAAAGCTATTACCGATCAAAATGCACTTGAAATTAAATATCGGAAATTGGGTATTAGTGATCAATTTACGGATTTGGAGAGTTATTGAAGATTAATATTTCAGCGGTCGTTTTCAATGAAATTATTCACTCGTAACAATTTTCAAAAGCACTTGAGAGAGAGAGAGAAAGAATCGTCTGATGGGTTCATGGATAGTCAATCTATTTTTGAAAATCAAAGATTAATGAATGTCGTTTTGAATGAAATAATTTCGATTCATATTCATATTATGCAGAATGCAATTGGCAATTTAGAATTTGATGTCGTTCATTTGTTCATCTATTTAATTTATCTATCTGGAGTTCATAAAAATTGCCAATTATTCAGTTTTTCGAGAATTGAGAATAATTAGGGCGCGATGAAAGCTGTTGCCGATCAAAATGCACTTGAAATTGGGTATTAGTGATCAATTTACGGATTTGGAGTTATTGAAGATTAATATTTCAGCGGTCGTTTTCAATGAAATTATTCACTCGTTTGCAATATTCCAAAAACACTTCAGAAAGAAAAAGAATCGTTTGATGAATGAATGAATAGCCAATCTATTTTTGATAATCAAAGCTTAATGAATGTCATTTTGAATGAAATAAGTTCGATTCATATTCATATTTAATGTCTTTGATTCCGCTATCTTTCTCTAGTAACACGTGCTCCAACATCAGAATTCCTGTCACGTAGAATGAGAACTGTATTTCAAATATCTGTTGTTCATCTATTGAATTTATCTGTCTGGAGTTCATAACAATTGGCAATTTACATCAGTTCTTCCGAATAAAGAGCATTTTTTTCTTGAAATTTTTTTTCCTTTTCTTTCTTCGTCTTCTCAATCAACGATCGATGCCTTTCGGTAGCACTGGGGTAATCTTATTGGCTTTTACTTTCGTTGCACCCCAATCCCCTCATGATGTAGCCATTTTTCTTCGTAAATCCGAGAGAATCGGAGGGAGAGCGCCATGTTTTTATGGCAGTTCAATCTTGGAGAAAAGATCGGAATGCCTGAGAGATGGGTTTTCGGGTTAGTAGTGTGTTAACGTCAGGGGGTTTCGTCCCTCGGTCAAATATAAGGAGTCGAAGGGTTGATGAAATGAGTCGGCTCCGTCAACATCAAGCTTTCACACTTCGGAATTGAGTATCCATCGGGCCTGGATAAACATATTGGCGAACTACAGCCACCGAAAATTCATTTTCTTCTGTAGTTTATGGCTGTTTGTGAAACTTCTCGGGGGGGAAACATTCAGGGCATTGTGGGATGTTATCTGGAGCAATGAACAAATTAGTGTCTTCATGACGTCTAGTTCAGTAAAATTACGGAACAATTCACGTAATCCGCAATGGGGAATCGTTTTCCGGCAATTTTTATAGGAATGGAAGAGAAGAAATCTGAAACGTTCAGTGAATTTTCAGGTTCATCACCGAACAAAGTACGAAATTGTCACGTAATTTTTCCCGAAGAAGTAAATCTTACAGAAACTTGCCGAGTTATTATGCCTCGAAAATCAAAAATTCTTGAACGTTCAACAATTTTTATGAAGCTGGTGAGTTATTTCTACGTTCCGTTCCGTTAAATTTCTCAATCGTTGGGGAAAAATTACGGAACGACTTGTTGTCCCCACAGCGGTGAGTCATCAGACGGGTGGTTAATTTTTATGGAACAAATCGTAGAATTTACGTGGTGATTCGTACAATTTCAGTTCCGACTCACACTTTTTATTGAATTTTACTTCGCTCGCGGATTACGTTTCGAAACGTAATTTTTGCGTTTTTTTTTGGTAATGTCTATTGAATTTTTCTTTCCGTGCATTGAGACGTGGACTCATAAGACATCAGTTTTTCTGGTGTTTCAGATGAATTGAGAGACTTCAAAGAGAATAAATTCAGCTCGAAAATTGATAATTTGTGAATCAATGCTGCAGATTTTACAGATTTTGTGTGGAAATATCTTCTTTTAAGGTACAATAAATAATACCTCCATCAATGTGCCAACTCAAGAGGTACATCCATAATAGTCTGAGTAAATATACAATAGAGTTCTCTTCGTGCTAGCCCTCATGGATATTTGAAATATGGATGCCCGCACACGTGACTTCGTCGAAAAAATTCAGGGGATTCTTATGTAGGCAAAGGAATTCTTATGGATGCATAGCGCGAAGCATGAATGCCGAATGATGTTTGATTATTCAGGCGAAAAAGCGTTCGAATTTAGATTCAGTTTGTCTATTCGTTTCAAAACCAGATAAATGTTGCCATTCTTGATGTTTTTTATTGGCAATCTTCTGCTTTATTATTATTTTCTTTTCTTTTTCCAAAAAAACATGTGGACGAGTCTCGTGAATATTCTACCCTCAGTTAATGTTGAATAATCAATTTCACAGAATAATTTTATTTGAATAAATGTGTCATCCCTCGCTGTTTACCACTTTTTTGTTTTATTTACATCTGACAACATTTGGAATAATTCATTCTAAGAAGCCGTGGGCATCAACTTCTTCTTCTATAATAATCCTGCGATGAAAGTTGAATAATATCAGATTAATAGGGAACTTGCATGTTTTTAAAATATTTTTTCCCCTCAAATATACACCCCTAAGGACTCATATTTGATAAGGAAACACACGGAAAATAGTTTGATAATTATTTATTTCCTTCTCAAAATTACATTTTTTAAACGATCTAAAAAGGACTGTGACGTCAACTCACCGCAGGCCGCAATTTTCGTGTAGCGCCATCAAGCGGTTTAATACAACTGCTGAAATCTAGGAAAATACTCTGTACATGTATTTGGCTCCAAAAAGTTCCTTACAAAAGTTCCTTATAAATATTGTTTGCACTTAATGACTTCAATTTCATCAATTGAAGAATTTTTTATCGATAAAAAACATTTTTTAACATTATCTGGTTTTAATTGAGAAAAAATTATTCCTTTCTTCAATTTATTCATTAATTTATTCAGTTGATGCAGTAATTTTTCCGTTTCGTCTCAATTCCCGAAATTTTCCTGACCTGATTCCACTGGTTTTTCTTCTTCGAATGGCATTGTCGGTGGAAATTCCGCGAGTCGTTTTTTCTTAGAACCCCAAGTGTATTCCCCCCACCAGTTACAACTGTTTTTCTCCTTGGAGAATCGCTCAAATGAAACAATCCACTGTGGCACATAAACCCAACTACATCAATCAACGTGTTATATACGAGGCCGATGTTTCCGGGAAATTAGATCGAATGCGTAGACGGACCCATTCATTCGAGTATAGCAATTTCCGCTGAAGAACGAGTGTTCTTCATGGCGCGGAAGTTCGTGACCTTTCGCCGGTTCTCTGGGTTCATTAACTTCGTTTGAGAAGAACCACACGAGTGCTTTACAAAATTGAATGTCATCGTGTACGGAAATTAGACGGGAAAGAATTGTGAAATTAATTTCACTGTTGTTTACTTGAAGAAATCGTCCCTTGGATTTCAATATTATAAAGTTTATTCGAATGAAATGAATGTTAATATTTGTTCCATTATATTAACATGTTGTTCCATTCCGTTCAATACTTGATCTAGTTAGAAAAATATTAATAATAATAAATGAAAAAGAATAAAAAATCAGGAATAGTATATTTTGGATGGAAGTTACAATCAAATTGAATTAATATTTTCATGAATTAATTAATTCTTACTTGAAAAAAATATTTGGAATGATTGAATTATTCATTTCAGATGAATAATACATTTTCGTTGAAATAAATATACGAGTTTAATAATTTTAAACAAAAATATTCTTGAAACGAACAGAAAAACTTCAAGTATAAATTATTATTGGATTCAAAGTTCTCATTTTTCTGCGAACAATTTCAGGAATTAATTTTCACATAAAAACTGTTTGAAATGAGTGAATTATTAATTTCATAAGAATAAAATATTTTCGTTGAAATGAATATCCGAATTTATTAATTTTAAACGAAAATATTATCGATACGAACAGAAAAAATGCAAATATAAATTATTATTTCATTCAAATCTCTCATTTTTCTGCGAACAATTTCAAGAATTAATTTTCACATAAAAACTGTTTGAAATAAGTGAATTATTAATTTCATAAGAATAAAAAATTTTCGTTAAAATGAATATACAAATTTATTAATTTTAAACGAAAATATTATCGATACGAACAGAAAAAATGCAAATATAAATTATTATTTCATTCAAATCTCTCATTTTTCTGTGAACAATTTCAAGAATTAATTGTCACATAAAAACTGTTTGAAATGAGTGAATTATTAATTTCATAAGAATAAAAAATTTTCGTTAAAATGAATATACGAATTTATTAATTTTAAACGAAAATATTATCGATACGAACAGAAAAAATGCAAATATAAATTATTATTTCATTCAAATCTCTCATTTTTCTGTGAACAATTCCAATGAATACCAGAAGATAGGATAACCCCGAATTAAAACAGTGAAGTATTCACTTGTTGGATTAGACTGGCAAGACGAAGATTAGTTTATCCCATGCTGTGAACCGTGAGACTCGATCGGAAATTCCAGATTGACATTATTACAATGCCGTCGCCAATCTTATTTAGTACGTGCGATGGATGCACCGCATGTACCCCTCCCCCCCCATAACCCAATCATTCCCCAATCACCGCATTCATCTCCAGGGCTCTATTCGAGCCAAGGAGAGTTTTGAATGTAAAATCTCTAAAAGTGTCCGTACAAAGGGAACAATGGACAGGAAAAAAAATCAATGGCCGAGGGAATATTAAATTTCCATGATGCTAGACTGCAGCGAGGGTGGGATGCTATCCCTGGTGTAAATGAGACAGAGCAGTGGGATCTCTCGTGAAATGGGTGGTGAGAGCAATTTATGAGCACCCTGTTGCACCGCGCTCTGATTTTCCGGTGAACGAGACGGGACGCTGCACCACTGGGAATATAACATTCAAATTTTGTGGGTGTACACGTATGCATTACACATGTAGGCCGCATTAATGTATGTACGAGGCGTCCGATTATCGCCAACATGATTTGAGTTGTAATCAGGCCCTTTCAAAGGCGCGCGGGTTATATTCGGAGTGGAAATTTTTTTGGTCAAATGTACTTTGAAGAGTTCTACTTTGAAATCGCACAGAGGAATTTTTTTTTAGTAGGGAAAATTTTCACTTGCGGTTGAAAAACATGGAATTGCAAATTTCAATGAAAACTAAACGGAATTTCGAACTTTTGAACGGCAGAGAGTCGAGAATTCAGTTAAAATGGGAATATTGGGGAGTTAATTTTTTATTTATTTGAGAATGACGGAGAGTTGAGAATTTATTCACTTGAATTTTTATAACTGGTCTGAAATTGACAGTTTGTTTGACATTTTTGAATTTTTTATGACGAAATTAGGCGAAATTCAGTGGAATTTTCATTTGTCTAGCAGCAAATGAACAAGAATTACCTAACTTCAATTTTCTTAAACTAATTGAAATTTCTTGAAATTAATTAAAAATTTGAGTTTGCAATTTTCAGTTTCCATTAGTTTTTACATAAATTTTTCAATTTCCAATGACGAAATTGTTCGAAATATCAGTGGAACTATAATGTAATAAATATTTCTGAGAATGTACCGGAAATTGCAGCAAAAATTTTTTAATAATGCGGTAATTGAAATTTTTACGCAGCAGAAAATCGATAATTGTCTAATTTACTTGAATTTTTTCTAAAAACCTCGATATTCAGCATTAAATTACGCTAAATTTTCCATTCTCTAACCTAGAATTGATACAAAAATGTTGTGTACAAGTCTAGAATTCCACTCGATCAAAATTACCTGCGAAAAGTCCGAAATATCGTGATGGCCAACGGCTACAAAAAATTATCAAAAGAGTGCGAAACTCCATTCATCACTTGATTTCATGACATTTTTTGTTTCATGACGGTTTTATCGAGGCAATGTTTTCCCTCGAAGTGATCGCTATTTATACCAGCGAGACACGCATGTAACCAGTGGCCTTGGTGGCCAGCACGAAGAATGTAGAGAAAAAAAACCGAATATAGCGCGCGAAAAAGGGAAAAATTGAGTCGAGAAATTGTTAAACCATCCTTCATGGATAGAACAGGATGCCATACCTGGAGGAGAGTACATGTGAGCCATGTATGACAGGAAGAAGACGAGCGGAAGATGTGGAGTTGAAATTTAATAAGAAAGTTCACAGGATACATATTGAACATCTTTGGTGTGTCAAACGGAACTTCTCCGATATTCAACGCCTCATGGAGACTGGTTTTGTGGAGGAACTTTGGCGATCACATCGGAAATGATTATTCTGCTGTGTTACACGAAGAGAAAAATTCAAGAAAAATTACCAGAAAAAAAAGGAAAAATTACGTTTCGAAACGCAATCCGCGAGTGAAGTAAAATTCAGTAAAAAGTGTGAGTCGAAACTGAAATTGTACGAATCGCCGCGGAAATTCTACGATTTGTTCCGTAACAATTAACCAGCCGTCTGATGACACCGCTGTGGGGACAACAAGTCGTTCCGTAATTTTTCCCCAACGATTGAGAAATTTTACGGAACGGAACGTAGATATAACTCACCAGCTTCATAAAAATTGTTGAACGTTCAAGAATTTTTGATTTTTGAGGCAAAATAAGGCAAGTTTCTGTAAGATTTTACTTCTTCGGGAAAAATTACGTGACAATTTCGTACTTTGTCCGGTGATGAACCTGAAAATTCACTGAACATTTCAGATTTCTTCTCTTCCATTCGTATAAAAATTGCCGGAAATGCCGATTCCCTATTGCGAATTACATGAATTGCTCCGTAATTTTTATTGAATATTTCTCGCCGCGTAGAAAGGCTTGAAGGTGGGGAATGGAGCGACAGTTTTTCATTTTGAGAAAAGGAGAATCTGTTCTTCCGAATAAATTCCGGAGGTACACACAGAAAAATAATTCTTGTTACAAATGAATAAACTTGTTTACTTCTCTCAAAAGGAAGGATTTAATCACATTAAACAAGAAATTAATTCATTTCAAATGAAATTTTTTGTTAAATTTGAAAAAACAATCTATTTATTTCAACTTAACAGTTTTCTTATTTTAAGAAAATCACATTTGCAGGGAATACCGGTAATTTTAACCAAAAAACAGCGCAATTAAACTGAAATTGACAATTTCCATTGATTTCTCCATAAAAATTCCAATTTTCAATTACAAAATTTCTTGAAACTGTTATTTTGTCAACAACTGTTCCGGAAATTTCATCCAGAATTTTTTAACTCCCTGCAACGGTTGATTGAAACTGAATGCGCAACGTAGGCAGCCCCTAATGGACTAGAATTCAACGATCCCTCGATTGCATTTTAATGCAAGCTTCGAATAGTCGATGGTGTATCCATGAATAAATCCCATCCTCTCACCAAAGTTGCATCTCAGTGTACTGCATCATTCAAACTGAAAGCGATTGAAGCCAAGCGATGGCAAGTAATTTTCGCTGCAATTACACTGCACCCAGAAAAATTATTTATTTGAATCAAATAAATAAGTTTAATTGAATGGTACGAAATAAAGTTGTTATTCAAATTTAAAAAATTTCTGTACTTGAGGTTTCGTTTATATTAAATAAATAGATTTTTTATTATTGATGAATTTTTATTTTATTCATATGAATTCTTCATTAATAATAAATTACGATTCCTCGTGTGGTAAAAAAAATTATTTATTTGAATTAAATACATTTTTTCTTCGAACTTGATAAAAATTGATTTGATACCAATAATTTATCTCAGGGATTGGAATTGACTAAAAAAAATAAAAGAGAAAAATGGAATAATTATTTAAGGAAAATTCTATAATTTCGAATTTTTCAACGTAAAAAAACTCTTCATTTGAAATGAATAAATTGTTTATTAGATTTTAATGAATGATTCATTTGGAATAAATGAATTGTTTTCTTGAATTGAATAAAAATTTATTTCACCCCAATAATTTATTATCGCTCCGGGATTGAAATTGGCTAAAACAAAAATAAACGAGAAAAACGCAATATTTATTAAAGAAGAATTTAATAGTTTCGAAATTCCTCCACGAAATACATGAAAATGTGATTTTCTCAACATAAAAAAATCACTTCATTTGAAAACAATAAATTCGTTATTTGATTTTAATGATAATTCATTTGGAATAAATAAATTGTTTTCCTGAATTGAATAAAAATTTAATTCGAAATTAATAACCTCTTGGACATAATTAAATCAGTCATTCTAAAACCAGTAAAAAAATTCAAATAAAGATTTTTATTCGATTCAAATGCACCATTTCTCGAGGAAAAAAAAGGAATTGGCATCAGACGGAGTGAATGGCTCTGTTATTACAACCCCATGAAACAATTTACGATGCATATATTTCATGCAATATCAGCGATCCTCGCCATCTTGATAACTCCCGAGAGGTTTCCCAACAATGGCGGTGCAACCGTAACATTCTATGCGGAAGTGACGCGATATTAGACCCGAGTATATGACCCGAGTACCCCAGTGAACCAAATGCCCATCCCACACGGGCCATCTATACCACCCGCATTCACCCCAATGAGACTGTAAATTTATAGGTGAATGATATGTCGGGGGGGTTGAGAAAAAAAAAATACGCAAAATCGATATGTGCGTCGTCTTATCTCGATTGTCCCGGTTGACGTATGAACGATCGAATGGAAGAACTGAAGTGGTAGATAACGAGCTCAGGTACAGCGCACCGTGTGGGTTACTGGTAATGGGTTACTGGTACGTGCAAAGCTGATGTCGGACGGTTGAAAAAATATTTACAGAGGGCATTGGGAGCTGTTCGTGCCGCATTCTCATCCCTATTGTTGCTCGGTGGTGCCATGTTCTGGCAGTTCTCAACAAAATCGATAGCTTGGCTGATAGAACGACTGATTTATGGCGGATGAAGGTTGTTAGTTGACTATTGATGAATTGCAGAGTTGAAGTTGACTGATTTATTATTTTTCAAAGGTTAAGAAATGCAATGTCAGACATTTTTTGATGAAATTTTTATTGCGTCTAGGATGGACAACCGAGAAAACTGCTAATTTAATAATTTTGAAACATTGAAATTTAGAGTCAAGTGGACATGAAAATGGAAAAATACGAGGTGTGCAACACTTTCTCTATATTTCTGGAATATAATTATTCTAGGGGAGCTCAAATTTCAATGGACCACATCGATTTTATTAGGCTAAACGCAAAAAAGATGAAATAAATAGTTTTTTACATTTTATATGAACATTTTTTCAACAATATTCATATTTGTCTAATGGGGTTCGAGTGCAGGAGTGGGTGCCAAAAAAATATCGTGCAAATGACTTTAAGGATGATTTCCCAATTGGCGGAGACTTCTAGACTTCACTGGATAACGTTGTCACAACTCTGGTTTTGAACTCTACTTCCAACTCTTAATTTCAGTTCACTGATAGAACGGATTAGTTATTGTTAACGAATGGATTTTGGTTGGAGGTTAGGGTCTATTCGGTTTCACCAAATGTTCATTCGTTAATAGTTAACGAATCTCGTTTGGAATAAATGAATCGTTCTATCAGTGTTCAATTATTCCGGGAGAATTAATGAAAAATCAGGAAAATTGAGAGAAATTTCCCCTTGAATGCCATATTTATCTGAATTTTCAGAGAACTCACGGGAATTCGGCAGTGAATCTTCCTTTCCAGTTGAAAATTCCCGTAAATTCTGGAATTTCCGTCTTCCTACTGTTAAAAAAATAACTCTACTAGAATTTCCAGAGAAACTTGAAATTCCACCCACTTTTTCCCCTCAAATCGAATTCAGTCTCTTTTTCGAGAAAATTCATCAAAACTTTTTTAACAGTTCGCCCTGTTACCCCTCCATCCAGACATTCTACTCTCCAAAACTTCCACAATATAATTGAAGGAGTAATTCAACTGCTACTCAAGATGCGCTCCACATACGTATCCGGGTGATTTCAAGGAATATTCCAGAATAAGTGCATGACCGGTCGATATTCCCTATGATATATCTCCCGAGAATGGGGGACTTCCTCAGCTTCATGCACTTCGACCCGAAACTCGCGTGTATAGTTCGTAAAAGCTTCTGGGCAGCCAGCCACATATAAATTTTGCGGCAGTGAATCATCCGCAATTTATCACTCCATGATTTACGCCCAGAAAAAAGCTCTGAAACACTGAAACGCTGATGGTTTCCCTCAGCAAGATAGCATTATCACTCAATTTATAACGATTCATCATCCCCAGGATATTATATTTTATCACTCGGTGTTTATATCATTCAACCGAGAATCGCGACGAACCTTCGTAAGGGGATTATCTGTAACCAGAGTAACAGAGGGTATTTCGTTCGGCTTCAGAGAGTCCAACGTGATAACTGTGTTACAGCATTCCAGCGACAGCCACAGGCGGTTCAATTACACTTCTTCGTATATTGAGTTTAGTCTTCTTCACTTCCGTCTCTGAGTTTTCAGACTCAATTTGTCTTTGGTATTCCAACGATACTGGTGTTGTGAGAGTTCTCGTCTCAGAGGAGCATTTCCTAGGCATATTTTTTCTGACATTTCGAAATGGAAATCATTTGGGGCTGGGGTGAGAGAAACCTCAACGTAAATTACGTTTTGTTAAGCATAATTTACAGTTTGCGCACAGTAATTTACGCTCTACGCCAATATTATATGTAGTGTCAAAATAATAACGTAAATTACGATCAAATAAAGTGACGTTTATGTTTCAATAAGTGCATTTCATACTTTCGAAATAGTAGATTCCTAGAAAAAAAGGTTTTTGTTACGATTGTCTCCGGGTTTTTTATTGATAATGTTTATAATACTCCCCAGCTATTGAAAAATTTCTAACTGGCTGTACTACACAGTTTGAGAGATGATAAATAAATAAATGCGGCCTTGTAGCACGCGAGAACTTTCGCTTTTTTCTGGTGAAATGCTTCTCTACTTTTGTAGTTGAACATTAGAGCTTTCATGAGCTCCATTTGACCCTGAAGATTGATGAAATATTGTAAAAATTGTATTTTTTGACAATTATGGGCATTTTCTATAAATAATTTATAAACAATGAATTTCCCTCTATAAAAATCATTTCTCGGGAACAAAAATCGGCGAATCGTAACAAATTTATTCATATTCACAATTTTACAAGAAATGGATTTCACAATGTTGGAAATTTTTTGAAATTTCACGGAAGATATGATAGTAATCTCATGAGAGTGACATTGAATCGGATTAAGGGAAAAAGTGATTATCAAATTTCAAGTTTTAAGTAGAACTCACGGAAATTCACGAGTTTTCAGTGGGAGAGGGATGGAAATTTCACAACTTGACTGGATTTTCAGTAGAACATGAATATTTAGAAACAAAATGACATGAATTTTCAATTTTTCCCTGAATTTTCCTGATTTTGCTGAATTTTAACAGAATAATCGGAATGAAAAATCAAGTGTTTTATGGATTTCCAGATCGTTTGAACAGAAAATCAATGGGATATTTGATTTTTCAAGTGCGTGTCTAAAAAAATAAAGTTCCTGAAAGTTTTAAAATTCTCAATTATCTATCTTTAAACAACGAGTATTTAAGAAAATAATAATTTTGTGCAAATGGTTGAATCTACAGTGTGGTCTGGTCGTTATTTACGTTTAGGTTTTTCTGTGCGATTATAGAAGTCTCCTTCAATAACTCAGCCCCAGAGTCTTTGCACTCTCATACATCAAGTTAATTCCATTTCTGGAGTCACTCTATTCTGAATTCCGCTGGAGGACATGCACTCAAGCACGTCAAATAGAAATGAAATATTTTGCCCACTCTCGTGCGAAAAGAGACGATAAAACAAGGGGAGGGAATATAGAGAAATTGGATTTCCCAGTAGGCTTCGGGGTAACGAGATTCGGAGGATATTTGGTGTCAATGTAGAATGATTGAATACAGCTGTATTTTTGGCTTGATGCTCTACAAAATCACGGTTTCGGGGGGATCGTGTTCCCAAAGCAATCAAGGAATTCGAGATTTAACTATTGGAATGGGTTGTTATAACAAAAAATCTAAAATGGGGGAAAAAACTCCTTAAGGATGTTCCGCCAAACCCCGCATTATTCACCATAATTTTGATATTGTCTCATATTCCAGGTTCATGTTTAAGCCACACGGAGAGAAATTTTCTAGAAAAATTCTAGTGCGAGTACTGGAAAAAATCACAATCCGCCGTCTGTGAAAAATTCTAGTGCTGTTAAGGTAAAATTTCTTAGCATTTCTGGTAAAATGTCCTGGGACTTCTGTGAAATTTTCACAGAAATACTGGGAAAAATTCACGTTTTCCCCAATAAAATTTCTAGTGCCGGCACTGGAATTTTTTCCTAGCCGTCACTTTGCGCTTCTTTTCCCGTGCTAGTACTAGAATTTTTCTAAAAAATTTCTCTCCATGCACAGTTTGGAATAATCTTAATCCTTCCATCGGGGCATCCTGGTGAGAAATTAATTTCTGAAAATGACTTCTCGTATCATTACGCTTAGGGAAGAATTTATTTTTCTTTTCAACTGAGTGGTCCACTTGACAGGTTAAACATCCTCAAAGAAAGTGAAGTCATTCAATGAAATAATTTAAACAATTGAATCATGAATTAATTCAGCCATGCTTCACGTAATTCCAGAGCTTTTAGTGTAATACGTATCTGCGGTTTTTATGTAAGGACAAAGTTTCAGACAATGCGAATGAAATTTCCCTGTTAACCAGCCTGTAGCCCGCGTAGAGATTGTGATGGGATAGCTATCTAGAGCATATGCATGCTCCGAGGTACGCCAGGATTACATGCCTCCATTGTTGATCACAGGGTTGACGTATTAGCAGCTGAGCAATCAATTTCCACACAAGTTTCGAACATTTTAATGCGACTACACTGCCGTGATTCAGGGAACATCGATAATCCCGTTTTCCAGAAGACATTCCTCTCAATGCAACAGTTGTTCAAGATCAGTCTCACAGGCAACAAGTTGCACCCGGCTGCAAATTCTCCTCGCCATTGGACCTCGAATTTGAAAACTTATTTCTAATGTTCTCGATAAAACTAAAGTTCTCTCATTTTAGGGAAATTGAAATGAACAGTCTCCTTGAGGAATATATCCTGCGCTTTGCGTGAGGGAAAATATATATTTTGCGAATTATATATTTAATATATTAATATTAATAATATAATTATTATATTATATTATATTATGTTATATTATATTATATTATATTATATTACATTACATTATATTATATAATAGTATTAATAATTAATGCACAATCATCTCATATTAGTCATAAATTTTCGTGAGTGAGCATAATTGTTAGCTGCGGAGTATCGCCCGTTCAATACAGTAATTCTCGTAATTTTCATCACTTCCTGGCAATCGAATTCCCTCGCTGTCCCCTGAATCAATCATTCAATCGAAGTGAAAAGTTTACTCTCAAGATTCCTTGTACCTAATAACTGCGCACAATGTTCCGTCTCAGCCGCTAAACTTCTTTCTTCTTAATTGAAGCATTCCAAGCATCTACGTGCCTGGAATATCGCTCCACCTCATCGTGAATAGAATTTGTTCCCTGAAATTTGCCCCCCCCCCTTGAGAACTTGAGCGAAGAAAATACAAAACCCGAATGCCCCAGGGCACCTTTTGGGGTTTTCTACACTATCTGCTTGATGTGTCAGCTCGAACCTCAATTTCTCCTATGGCCATAGTCACACTATTCCCCCTACCTAGACACTATCTATCCAATCCTCTCGCTCTCGTCTGATAACACCGGAAAAGAGAAATCGATTTTCACGTTCGTCAGTCATCCTTTCTGCTGGACTAGAACACCGGGGGTTGTTCTCTTCCACTCGCACCCATCACTCACCACTCAAATCCTCTCTTCTGCTATCTTCAATCGGCTGGTGCTTCATTTCGCTCGTAAAAGTGGCGGGTAGGAGAGGGCACCTGTCATTCCCATTTGATCCGTCCAGCAATTTCGGACGTGTAAACTCGTTCTTTGACCCCTATCGTTGGTCTATCGATTTTTGTCATCTCTTTCTTGGGTTTTGTCTGGCATGCGGCCCCTCACGTCGGCCATAATCGAAGTCACGGGGTTAAGCTTGATGGGGTGGGTACGGCAGAGGTGGGTGCCTTCATGTGAAAGACAATGAATCATCGTTCGAAGATGTATTCTATGTATTTTTCTAATTTATAGAGAATATATTTTTTTTTGCATTAAAAAAAAATATCATTATATTTTACTGAAAAGAATTATTATTATTTCAAATAATTGATTTTTCAGTTTTATAACTATAACATTTTATTATTATTATCATTATTATTCCTATTATTACAGGTATATATATATATGTATATCGCCACCGTCCTTCTAACGGCAAATATTATTAAAAACTATCATTATATTTTACTGAAAAGAATTATTATTATTTCAAAAGAATGCCAAAAAGGAATTTTGTATGTGGAATTCACTGTTAAACATTTTTCTTTCAATTCCACTGAAATTTTGAGAAATCTTGTCATTGAAAATTCAGAATTTCGTGGAAAAATAAAACGGAACTGTAAATTTCCGTTTCATTTTTCCCTGAGAGCGCACGGAGAGAAAAATTCAATGAAAATAACCAGAAAAAAAATGTAAAAATTACATTTCGAAACGTCATCCGCGAGCGAAGTAAAATTCAATGAAAAGTGTGAGTCGGAACTGAAATTGTACGAATCGCCACGGAAATTCTACGATTTTTTCCGTAAAAATTAACCAGCCGTCTGATGACTCAACGCTGCGGGGACAACAAGTCGTTCCGTAATTTTTCCCCAACGATTGAGAAATTTTATGGAACGAAACGTAGAAATAACTCACCAGCTTCATAAAAATTGTTGAACGTTGAAGAATTTCTTATTTTGGAGGCGCAATAAGTCGGCAAGTTTCTGTAAGATTTTACTTCTTCGGGAAAAATTACGTGACAATTTCGTACTTTGTTCGGTGATGAACCTGAAAATTCACTGAACGTTTTAGATTTCTTCTCTTCCATTTCTATAAAAATTGCCGGAAAACGATTCCCCATTGCGGATTACGTGAATTGTTCCGTAATTTTTACTGAATATTTCTCTCCCGGTGACACTGAATGTGATTTAGGGTAAAAAAAATCATGAAATTTCAGACTCACTGAGAATTCAATGCAATTTGACACTGAATATTCATATTAAACTGGCAACTCAAATAAATCAAGGAATGTATTTCTGCCCCTTAAAATTCTGGATTTTAACTGAATTTTCAGTGAAACCTGAAATTTCATGATTTTTCTCCCCTAAATCACATTCAACGTCACTGTCCTGAAAATGTGTAGAATGCATGTCTTAATGTCTTAATTCAAGGCATCAAAAATAAATTAAATTTGGGGACCCGAATGTCTCAACATGAAAACAGAAAAACCTATTTCAGTTTCAGAGACTATTTTTCCTGGTGAACGTGAGAAAATATAAATTTGCAAACGCTTTTTCCACTTAATTCTCCCACGTGTCAGTAAAAAAAACCTGAAACGCACGAGGAAAATTCATCCCATTTCCGTTAAAAAAAGAGCACCAAATCGATAAATATGTAAATATGAATCATATCTGTTGTCAGGCGAAGAAATATCTAGAATGGAAATCAGTTTTTTCTCCCCCATGAAAACAAAGAATCCAGAATTTTGTTATTCCGGGAAAATATTTCCCATCGTCCAGGGAAGCGAGAGGATTCCGCTGAGATTTCTGCGGTTGATTGCGCTGAGAATATCGGAGCGGCTTGTCTGATTGACACGACAGGGATTTTCAACGACAAAAAAAAACATGAAATCTCATAATAATCGTTTTTCCTGTCAAGCCTTTTTTTTTTTCAATTTTCACTGTTTTTCGCGTGCAAAAATGGGATATCGTTCAGGGAGAGTTTATCATCTCTGAGAATCCTTCACGAATGCAAAGGGAATAATTGAATCTGACGCGAGAGAGATCGTCGCAGGGTTTAGTGCACGTTATTACCTTTTTTTCCCCCAACGATGGGCGCAAAATGTGCGGAAGTGGGGTGCTCCACTGCGGAGCTCTCCCCAAAGTGACTCGGTATATTCATGAAACGAGTCCTCTAACTTACCCCCGGGCCAATAATCCACGATTAACGTTATTCAGATTCTCCAAGGATGTGTAAAATCCCCCTCGAGTGATATTCATACCGGGGAAGAAGGAAGTTATTGCAGCGATACGTAATCTAGAATGTTATCCCCAACCTATTCCCTGGGAAATTCCGAGAATGTGATGTACACGTTGAAAATTTTTGGCTGAAATTTTCGGTACACTTCCCGGAAAATATTTATTCACTGAAATTTCGGGGAATTTCGCTTTGAAAATTTGAAATTTTATGGAAAAGTGAACGGAATCTGGGAATTTTGGGTGAATTATTCCAGGGAAATTGATAACAATGGGTCAAATTCAGGTAAATGTTTAAACTCACACAACATTGCGCAATATTGAGCAATCATTCACATTCGTGGGATAATTTTTCATAGCATGAATGGTAAATTTTACAGTTTCAGCACAAATTACCCTCACTTTTAGTAAATTTTCTCAAGTCGGCGGAGAAAAATTCACTATTTTCTCGCATTTTTTGCACCGATGTAGGGTAAAAAAGACCTAGACATTGCTTGGTCATTTTCCTTCAACTTTTTTCTCCACATATTCGCGAATGTTGAATTAATTGAAAATTTAGCGTAATTTGGTACTGAATATTCATGTCTTCATTAACAATTCAAATAAATTGGAAAATATCTGTCTGTGTTTTTCCTGTTGATTATTCTATGAAAATTGATAAAAATAAGTAACATTCAGATGAATATATTCGTGAAAGTTCAATTAATTGAGAAACTCAGCGCAATTTGGTACTGAATATTCATATTTCAATTAAAAATTCAAGTAAATTGGGGAACGTTTGTCTTTCTACTGCTAAACTGTTCACAGCGATACAGAACGAATAGAGTCTGACTAACTTCCCCATAGCACCAGAGGGTATGTACGTGCTGCAAATACCGTAGAATTAAACATCCGTCTTCATCATGTCGCTGAAGCCTCCGCAGCTGCTCCATTTCATCTCAATCAGTCGGCGAAACGCTCATTGCATCCAACAGATTCACACGGAGAAAATTATTTGGTGAATTGCAACAACTAGTTGTGCGTGCCCACACTGTTATCAATTTTTAGTTGGTTCACACGGTAATTCAATTAATCTGTTGTTCATCACATCAATATAATTCGGTGCTTAGAATATTGTCATCTCGTGTTTTCAGCACCAAAATAAAAATTAAAATTTCATTTGGAATATTGAGTCACAGCTTTTTTCTATTCATATCAGAAATTTTGTATTTGGATATTAATATCATTTGTTCAAAGTGAAAAAATCGATCATCATTTTCACTATATTGCATTCAGATTCTCCTATCCTTAACGCCAAAAATGTGAGATAATCTCATAATTCTATCTATTAATTCTAATCAACTTTGTTCGAAGAAAGCCTTAGTAAACGCAATATTACGGAAGTAGAATTATTCTATTTTCCTCTGACCTAAATGATTTGGACAATTATGATTCGTTTATTCATGTTTCATAGAATGGTATTCAATTCCCTTTTTTTTGTCAGGCGGGCGTCATGAAAATTCGACGCAAGGCGATTGTACTCATGAAAACCGCCTGACTTTCTCCATCCGTTCGAGAAATGCCCATGCTTTTTTTTAGAAAGAACACCTGTCGAGGGAAATTAAAAAATCTCCTCTAAATTTTAATTGATTAGCTGTTAAATTTCACCAATTAGTTTTCTTCCCGCACGAACTCTCAGTCGCAATGAAAATTCGCGACGCCACATTAATCGCCAATAAGCTTCAATTCAATATGTTCAGTGAAATAAACCAACGATTGCCCGATACAAAATGGCCGAAGGCCCGTTCCGTCGATTTCTCAGATGAAAAGCGAAATACAATATGAAAGGAAAGAGCGATTCCTGGGAAGAATGGAAGCCCCGAGGGCAACGGACGTGGATTCACACCGTGCATTCCCCCGGGGGCAAAGTGGTCTTCGAAACATCGGAGAATAAAAAAGATCACAATGCTCTGCACTCGCAATAATTGCGAGTGCCTCTGCTACAGTTATATCGATAAGTATCGATAAGTATCCCCCGAGGGGTGAGAGCATACTCCTTGCTACGTCAACCGTGACATCTTCCCTAGCGAACATGAGGGCATCTCACAGCTATAGAGAGGCTGACGTGAGTGTCAACCGACTGGAATTGCTCGGACATAACAACCTAAAGGCATTTCGAGAATCTCTGTGACGTGACTAGCGGGAAATGTTGGGTATAAATGAGGAGGAAGTTGATTGGAATTGACTGCTGGGTCTTGAGAGTAGAAAAAACAGTGGAGTAAGTCAGCGTGAGACGGACATTCGGGGAAACACGTGCGAAAAAATCTCGTAGAAAATTCTAGCAAATTCGTTAGAGAATTTTTTTTTATTTCTAGAGAACTTTCTATTTGCTTTTGGCTGATTCTATTGAAAAATTCCACAGGTTGTCTGTGCATTTTTTTCAATAGAAAGGTTTAATGGAAAATCTGAAATATTTTCCATAGAAATTCCTCGCCTCGAATTTTCTCAGCTTTTTGTTTGATTTTTTAATTAAAAAAGGGAAGAAAAGTAGAGTGAAAAAAATTGGGGAATTCATTCCCCAATGTCTCCTTGCTACGTCAACCGTGACATCTTCCCTAGCGAACATGAGGGCATCTCACAGCTATAGAGAGGCTGACGTGAGTGTCAACCGACTGGAATTGCTCGGACATAACAACCTAAAGGCATTTCGAGAATCTCTGTGACGTGACTAGCGGGAAATGTTGGGTATAAATGAGGAGGAAGTTGATTGGAATTGACTGCTGGGTCTTGAGAGTAGAAAAAACAGTGGAGTAAGTCAGCGTGAGACGGACATTCGGGGAAATACGTCCGAAAAAATCTCGTAGAAAATTCTAGAAAATTCGTTAGAGAATACTGTTTGATTTCCATTGAAGTTTCTATTAGTTTTTGCTGATTCTACTGACAAAATGCAGACGTCAGCTGCGGAATTTTTAATGAGAAATGTTCTATAGAAAAAATTTGTAGAATTCGATTTTTATGTACAATTAATTCTATTGAGATATTTTCTATAGAAATTTTGCGGCTCAAATTGTCGCGATTTTTTTGTTGGATTTTTTTAATCAAAAGGGAAGGAAAATAAAATGCAAAATACTTGGAAAATTCATGTTAACGAATTCTTATAGAAAATGTCTCAATAAAAAAGTTGCAGAGGAACATGAAATTCTAGATATTTTTTTTATCAAATTTCTAAAATGTGGAATTTTTTTTGCATATAATGTTTCTATAACTCAAATAAAATATATTTCAGGGACATTATAAATGCGAATAAATTCTCTAATAAAAAATTAATCATCTCGCTCTTCGTGAACGAAAAACAATCAAATTTTCTAGTATTAAATTTTAAAGGTTTAAAAATTTCGAAAAAAAACGAAAAAAAACGGAAAAAAATGAGACAAAGCGTAAATTTCATGCGAAAAAGTACCGTAGAGACACACGAATGTATCCGAATACGTAACCCAACTCCCCCACAATATTTCCACAGAAAATATATCGATCCCATTCGAAAAGTCCATCGTAAGCACCACATCATGATGTAACGCCGTCGTACAACCCCGATTTATTGCGCCCAACGACAGTAAAGACATCGAAAAGATGAACTGTTTATGCAATAGTCCGGTCCGATGGATAGAATACAAAGTGAAAGAACCCTGTGCACGTAGACTCTCAGTAGAGACATATTGGTTGAGTCAGACCGTGACGTGGGTAGCTGGACTGTTGCCGGGAGACCAGTGGGATAAGAGCTCCCGGCGTGTGCCTAGCAACAGGTTGCTATCCGAAAATCTCAATGGGAGCCAGTGACCTCTGCTCGCTCCATCGAGTGGAATTTTTTTTTTATGTCATTAGGCCCGATAAACCGCGATTCTAACCTCGCTTTGCTCGGTTAGATCGCGGTTTTCGGGCCCAACAACATAAAATATCGTACGTCACACGGCGATAAAAGCACATTATCTGGCAAATGTGATTATAATCCTCGCCTTCTGCTCGGACTATAAACCCACGTTCACCAGATAATACTTTTGACGCCTGATGGCATAATATAGGGGAGCATGGGGCAAAATAAAACACGGGGCAAAATGAAACAGTGGGAAAATCTCGTCATCTAAAGGAGATAGGACATTTTTGAAGAGGACCTTTTTTGTAGCTTGTAAAATTCTCGACAAAAAAGGTTTTCATGAAAATCGTTCTATCTCCCTTAGATCACAAGATTTTCTTGCTGTTTCATTTTGCCCCGTGTTTCATTTTGCCCCACCGTCCCCTACTATTTCTGGCTTTTGTCATTGTCCCGTAATGACGTAGGGAGGAAATTGAAAGTAAAAGTAGGTGAAATCACATTTATATAATTTGTATATTTGGCGCGAATTTTCGTCACATAGTTCTCCTGAAATTCAATATTCGTCTCGCACTTTTTCCCGGTGTAAAATATTTTTTTGAAATTCTTTACAGATTTCAAGAAAACGGATTCAATTATATTAAACAAACAATTTATTTGCTTCAAACAATTCTTCAATGGAATAAATAAAGATTTTAATTGGGTCAAATAAAGATTTATTAATAGTAAAAAAAACATTTATTTAATATTTTTATTTTATTTTTTTATTATTATTTTATTTTATTTTATTTTACCTGTCACTTAGCGGTGGTGAGATTAGATAAATAAATGACAATAATGTAAATACAAAGATCAACACAGTGGCAGCAACTGAGAAAATAAGAATTGCAAAAACAATTTAGTAATTTACAAAGTAGAAAATTAAATAAAACAGAAGTTGTCAATGTGTGCAATAGAGGTCAAACTTTGGAACATTTATTTAAAATAAATAGAACTTCGAATGAAATTTTTTATTTAATTTACAAAAAAACTTTATTTTTATTATTTACATAAACTCATTTATTTGATTCAAATAAATCATTGTTCTTGGTGTAGGGTGAAAAAATAATGAAGATCGAGGTCGCAACTTTTTTCTCCATGTGAAAATTTAAAATTTCCCGGCAAAATCAACATAAAATTTAATTCAATTATTCCTGAAAAATTGATGAGACTAAACAAAATTCATGGGAATCAAGAGGAATTCTAGGGAAAAATGAGAGTTCAGAATAATTTTTTTATGAATGAGGATTTATTGTCATGAGTTATTTCTGCGTATTAATTAATTCTGCGTATTAATTAATTAATCAACTCCATTAATTTATTCACAAAAGAAACAATCGACAAATATTCTAGAACCGCTAAGGAATTTCTCCTTTTCGGCCGTTCCACCGTCATGAACTCTTTGTTCTTCATCCTCTCTATGTTGTTGTCGGGTCCTCCCTGCTGCAACAGCCATGACAGCATCGGCTTCGGCAGACTCCAGCGCTTTGATCAATTAATATATGTCTGGCCAGCCAATTAGCCCTTGTGCTGTGTCTCTCGGAGCGAATGCTATTGTATCATTTCCTGAATCCCGTTCTTTCATGTTCAATTTTGTCCACTTCATTATTGAGTTATTCCCCTGAGTTACACATGGGCTCAAAGAGACGGTGATGCTTGTAGAATTTGATTCGTCAATTTCGAATGACGTAATTAACATTCGGCAGTCGAATTTTCCGTCTGCACGGCTGCAGATTCGTTAGCCACTGGGACATTATGTTTTGATGCGGTGAACTAAACATACAGATGCTGTCACGGCAATGCTCCGTGACGTGAGGAAATTTTGGTGATGAATATTCAATCCTGTGCGGGAAAAAAACCGACGGAAATGAGATCTTCATTCAGATGATGGGATTATTGTTGCTGGGATTCATGAATATTTGATGCGTTGGACAGTCGACGGTAATTATAATAATGGACAATGTTGAATATCAAGCGTCCGCTTGGATTTGTGATTGGTTCGTTTGAATATGGGTTTTCTTTTCGGGAATTTTGTTCAGGGGGACTTTCCCCTGTATTACTGCCAGAATATTTCTCAGATTAATTCGTTGCTCTCATTTCCACTTGATCCGTCGAAGATATATCAATCATTCCGGGGATAATCAGCCTGTGTTGTTGACTCTTTTTGTCCTGCTCGCCCTAAAAGTCACCTCGCAATCCGTCACACTAGCCACCCTAAGCCCCCGGACAAACTTCCAAAGTCGGAGTCACGCACGACCGCAAGTACAAAACTGTAATTCCCTGAACTTTTTCCACTTTACACTTTCAGCCATCAAAACTCCAACCTAACAGTTTCATCTTAATTCATGGGATTATCGTCCCTATTTCAGTTTTTAAAACAACAATTCCGGATATCGTGCGATGCATCTCTCGTCTCCTCTTATTTTTTTATGGCAAAATTACAATCAATGCTAGATTAAAGTAGATCTACCCTTCGGCCGAGCTACGCTGTACTTTGGAATATTTTCAGTTTTTCAATCTTTCAACTAAATTGCATGGAAAAAATTTGAAAAATTCATACCCAGTCAGTATTATTTAAATTAAATTTCGCAAAATATTCATATTTTTTCAAACATTCCCCTCTTATAAATAAATAATAAAACTTGTTTGCAAAACGGTGGATTATTTTTTATGAGGTCTTAAAAAAATTCTTGATTTTTTCACATCTAATGAAAAAAAATTCAGATTTTAATCTTTGATTACAATGGAAATGTTCACTTTCACCTAAGACACTGGATTAAATCCTCATTTTTAAACATTTATTCTTTGAAAAACCAAAACGATAATTGAATTGAAAAAAAAAAATTAGAATTCCGAATCTAATCGAGTTTTCTGCAATTTTTTTGTAGTTTTCAATAATCTTTGAATTTACCGCAAGGGTAGAGCTACTTTAATGAATCTGTGTATCTCACACAATCAATTTTTGGACCAAAAATCGAAAGTGTCCATTTTGTCCCACCCATCCTTGACATATCTGAACAGACAACGTAACAAATGGAGAATATTATGTACATGATGAATAGACAGCGAGAGTATGTGCGACAATGTTTGTTCTCATTATGCAATAATAACACCAGGAGTGGACGTTCGATTCCATTGATTCTATAAAATAACTTTGAAGTTCCATCAGCACGGACAATATAATATGAATTCCCTTAGGTATTCACTATCGAGATGAGCCATATTGATAGAATTATGTTCCCTTCAAATTTTGCTTCATCTCCGCTATTTTTTACGAAATCGAAATTATCAGTGAAAAAAAAAAAAAATAATAATAATAATTTATTATTATTTTTTTATAAATCCTCAGATAATAATAATAATAATAATAATAATAATAATTTATTATTATTTTTTTAAATAATCATTAAAAAAAATATTTTCGAAAAAAATACAGAATTTTCCTTGACCATGAAAAAAAAAACATTTACTGAGAATTTACCGACACCATCTAAACGTCCTTAATTTTCCATTTCCGCGGGGAAAGGAATCGACTCAGGGCCGTCGTACAGAGCTTATCGAACCCGATGTGCTGTGTAATAAGGATAAGACGGCTGGATGGGCACGAGTAAAGATTCTCGGGGATGAAAACCGCTGGCTGGGGAATGACGCGCCGGGTTTATGGTAAACACTTGCGGCGGTTGAGGTGTGAACGAAGGCTGCGTCATTATCGCGATTAATGAAAGGGGAATAAATAATCACAAAGTCCTGGGGTTTCCTTCAACAAAAGCCTTTGGGAAAAATGCTCGGGGGGGTATATTACCCCGAGATTGTTAATGACGCAGTAAATTGTAATTATGAGGATTAGGTGTGGCGGCTTTGTGCTGTTGGGACTCGGGCGAAATTGAATTAAATCGCGGCGGAGGAATTTCAGTTAATTTAACGCATTTCGGGGCGGAAGGGACGTCTTTGCTGGTTCATATCTCGAGATTGGCAGAGTGGAATTTGAAAAATTTGGGGCCATTTTGAAGGTATTTTCAAGAGCTTTGAAGTGAGACCTGATTTATTTGATTCTGATCATTCGTACAGGATAAATTGAAGATTAAATGGGTCGCTGAAATTTTTACTCTACAGCTGAATCTAATTGTTATTCGTTGATGATATTTGTGGAATTCCTCACACCAGAATCTTACGACTCCACTCGACTCGTGAAATTGCCCGTGTCATCCGGCTTAATATTCTAAAGCGCTTTATCACTGAGCCAGAATTTAAACAGGGAGAAGATAAATAGCACCAGCCTCTCGAGGTATCTCCTTCAGGGAGTAATGACAAGTGGAAATGGGTTGAGACGGCGCTGAGCAATTGTTAAATCCACCTCCTCGAGTCATCCAAATTGACACAATAGCAATTTGCTCGACAATACAGATATAACCTGCGATAATTCCAGCAAAACGAAACCCTCTAATTTCGAAATTAGGAAAGTCCTATCTCGAGCTGGTCATATTCACCTCACGGATGCCATCAATGTACTCTGTTTTCTCCGCACTTTAATCTCGCGTTGAAATTACCAGCGGCTATATTTCAGTATATTATCCCTCTCCGAGGTCTTTAATTAAATTTAGTATTCGAATAAAGAAGTAATCCCAATGTACTAAACTGTGAAAACTTGAGATACCCAAATTTGAGTCGTTTTTAATACCTCAAATTAAGACTTTAAATGCTTACAGTGGAGATATTCTAGGTGTTTTACTCCAGGATTTATTTTTCCAAATACATCATTCGTTTTCAAGAGCCAATTATTTATTCACTTAGGAGTTAGAAAAAAAGGGTAAAAGAATTTTCGCGACTAAAAATATTGATGAAGAGTAGATTTCCTCAGAATTATATTTAAGGTTTTTGCGTGCTTCTGATTCTGTAATGATACTTAATTACAGAACCACAAGATTAATCATACTTAATTAATTAAGTATTATTATTAATCAATTATTAGCTTTATAATAATGCTTAATTAATGAAGTATCATTACAAAATCAGAAAGGCGCAAAAACCTGAAATATTATTCTAAGAAAAAATACTCTTCAAAAGGATTTTTTATCGCAAAAATTAATCAATTAATTAATTAACTAATTACGTCTGAATTAATTCGACATCTCCCTCCCTCGTCACCCTCAAATTGGAAGAAAATGGATGTCACCAAAAATATCTTCTCTATTATGTCTCGTCTTGCTTCTAGCTCGAAGAAAAGCTCATTAAAAAAAAATCGAAATTCCAGTCATCACAAAGTTTTTTACGCGTCAAACTTTCATTTCATTTAATTCCCTGTTCATCTACGAAAAAGTAGTTTGCAGAGGAATTGCCCATGAGAAACGATTAACTACCCGAGATGATATTTCCCACCTCCCTCACGAGTAAATATAGGCAAAGGCAGCCGTGCACGAAAGAGGATCGCGTGACTTTACGTGCCCCCTTGATTCTCCAAGATTAGGCCAGTCAACCTAACCTAATTAACCATATGGCCGTTTCACTGAAGAATGTCTTACCCCCGAACTCCCCGTTCATCAGATAGCGCCAAAGATTGATACTCTTTTGCAACTGAAAATTGTCGATTGAACGAATTAATTCCATAAAAATTAGTGATGCCGTCGAGACTAGACGAGAATTATTTTGGAAAGATCATCACGGTCTAAAAAAAAATCGAAAACGATTAGGAATCGTCGTAATCTCGAAAGACATTGGATCGGTGCATCTCGTCACGAACTTGGAAGAATTCATCACGTCTGAGTTTCAGTGTTTTCTGTTTTTCAAATGTTTGTCTCGATATCTGTCTCGTCTGAATTAAAAAAACCGATCCAATGTCTTTCGAGATTGCGACGATTCCAAAACTTTCGATGTTTTTCCAGACCGTGCTGATCTCTTCAAAATAATTCTCGACTAGTCTCGACGGCGTCACTAATCAAAATATTTATCAACTGTCAGTGAAAATTTAATTCCAACAGCACATGAATTTTAATTTGTTTTCAGGATGCTGGGAAGCGTGGGAGGCCGGCACGTGTCTACGCGTCGGCGTGGCAGTAGCCCGCTGGTGCGTGTCGGTGCGGGCCTCACTCCACATGGGACCCCTGGGGAAAATTCACTCATGCCATCCGATGCACCGAGATACACAAGACGCCGGAGGGCTGTCACAACAAGTGATCACAAGAGCTGTGCCCTCATACAGACGCGTCTCAAGCTCGGTGATATCATGTGAGTTTTTTTTCACATTTAGTTGTATTTCGATCGGTAAAATAGATTTCTGTGTATGCCGGTAACGAAGGATTTCGAGTACCTGCGATGATAAAGAAAGTTGTATCGGTCGACAACTCAATTTACCGATGGATATCTTCTTTACCGACACGAGGTTGGTACGGTCCGAAGTAGATTTCTGCTACTGTCGGTAACGAAAGATTTGATGACTGTGATGGTTAACTATCTGTATAAGTCGGTAACTCGCGGCAAGAAAAATTTTCGTTGCCGGCTGGATTTCCGTTACTGTCGGTAATCAAGAATTTGGTGACTGATGATAAACTATCGGTATAAGTCGGCAACTTGTGGAAAAAAATCTTCGTTATCGACATTGTCGGACATGTATCACCAGCGTTCTGCTTTACCGGCACGGCTCTGTTATGCCGGCTCAACTCTACATTATCGACAGCATGGCGGTCGATAAGGAAATAAATGTTGCTGTCAACGAGCCCAACTGTCGGCAATGCAAAAAATTGTCGGCAAAAATCTGAAGTACCATCAGTAGTTAAAAAAGGGAATACAAAGTTATCTTCAAAGCAATTCCAGGCAGAATATCCGTGCAGACTAGGTCTACAAACACCTGGTTTTGTTCTTAACGTTTATCGATTAGTCTTCGATTGTTTGGCCATTACCTTTTATTTTTAGAAAACCCCGGCCCTGTCGTTGCCCCGATACCCAGAGTTCTAATTGAAATTTCCTTTCGGTGTAGCGTCCCCCTTAGATTCTCCCGAGCACAATTCATCATCGTAAATCATTCAAAAGGATCCAACTAATTAATTAGTGGAATTGTTTTTTTTTTCTTGTCGGGGGGAAGGGGGGNGGGGGGGGGTGTGGAGGGTTATTCTCTGGAAAATTTGGGTTTAATTTTCCATTATTTTCTCGTGCATCTCGTACAGCTCGAGGGCATTCTCATGTTCATGAATTACGTACACCGTTGCCGTCGTGCACAGCAACCAGAGATGTATCCCGTTATGACCTTTGATCTTCACCGTGGCGACCGCACACGGTCGAGCCATCACTGCTGACTGAATTCCCAATCGTTTTCACAGCCAAAAGAGATGTATAAATAAGTGGTGAGGTTTTACATTCGGCTGGAGACTTTATCTATTGATATTTTATTTATCGACTCGAACCAACTGGATTTTGGGGATTAAGCTGATTGATGCAGTTGGAATATTGTGCTTTGTTGGGGATGAGTTCTCTCCTTGCTTCTTCTTATTTATGTCCTTTCGCTCGTACTCTTTCGAAAAGTTTCGGTGATGTCTGATCATTCATCTTCATCCACTCCTGGCGAGCCCCTGCCGCTACTTCAACGTCCACTAGTGTAGTTCCCCCAGTCTACCCCGGACCGTCCACGATCTGTTACGGGGGCATCACTCCATTGCGCCAGCAAACCAGCGTCACCACGCAGAATCGATTCAATTTCGTCATCTCCCAATTTTCGGATTTTTTTTTAAGTTGAAAATTACTGACCGGCGGGTGATTGCGGAGGGAAAATTGCGTCATGGAAAAAGTATGAGTTGGGGTCGATGTCAGGAGCGACAGTGAATTTGATTTAGGGAGGAAAAATCGTGAAATTCCAAATTTTAGAGAAATTTCAGTGGAATTCCGAATTTTTGAGCCCTGGGAGAATGAAAATTCAGTAGCAAATCCAGTAATAAAAAAAATTATACAGAATTGGTAATTAATTGAAGTTGTGAGAATTTATTCACCTGTTTTTTTAAAGATTTCTTTCAATTTTTATGGAATTGATTTCTTCATCAAATTACGAATTTTTAATTCAATGTTCAGTCAGAATTAAAAATTATGCAGAATTGTTATTCAATTGGAATTTCAAGAATTCATTTACCTGAGTTTATTCTAATTTCTGTTACTTTTTATGGAATAATTAAACTGAACACAGGGTCCATTAATTTTTTCATAAAATTGTGAATTCTTAATGGCGAATTTCCTTAAAATTTCTGTAACGAATTTTGGGCACAATTCGTAGAAATCTTCACATCATAGTTCCACCGAAATTCCACGTAAAAATCATTGAAAATTATGAATTTCAGTTCCTCAACTTCTCAACTTCCAATTACTTAACAACTCAAGTAAGTTGAGGAATTCTCGACTTTCTGCTGCTCAAAAATTCGGAATTTAATTGAATTCCCTGTGAAATCTAAAATTTCAATATTTATCAAAGTCTCACACCGAATCTAAATTCCCAACATTGATGTTTCCATATTTAAAAAAAAATACAATACCTTTCCCATCCATTAAAATCGCCAATTCTCCCCCCAAGTACCTCTCGTTCACAAGAATCTCCCACGAAAAGTGCCTTGAGAAAATGAATTTTATGAAAATGCGTCTGCCCGAGAAAGGGATGAAGGAATGAGGTGAATAAAGCGATGATAAAAAAACGAAAAGATGTGTTGGAAGGAATTTCGGGGGAGACGAGTCGACGGACTCAACTCGACTCGGGGGCGCCTGCTTGCCACTGCTGCCCGCCGCCGTGAATCAATACCCGCATTGCGCGTGCCACCTCTCTCTCTCCCTCGTGGCGCTTCATCTTTCTCACTCTCACCCTCTCCAGCATTTTCGCCCGAGCGTCGCCCGTTGTACACCCTCTACTCTCTTCGTTCAACCAGTTACCATCACACATTTTCCGTTAAGGTATATCCCAAGATAATCGCATCTAAAACTTAGTCTCTATGGATTTCCGGAAAAAATTCTAAATTACTTAATTTATTGCATTCTCTTGAGTTATTGAGTTTTACTGTCCTCGTATGTTGTTGATGAAGGCAATAATAACTATTTGAATCAAACACGAAATGATTTCAGGGGATTTCAGGGAATTTCCATTTTTTAGAGTTGAATATCGCAGAAATTGTGTAACAGAAAATTTACAAAAAAATTCACCGTATTCCCAGCAATTGAAAAAAAATAGTAAGAATTATTTTCAGTAGGTGTGGAATATTATAAACATTATCTATGAAGCACAAGGTGAGAAAAATCTGTCTTCTAGGGATATACCTTAAGGTATACCCCAAGACAATATCACCCAAAATTTAGTCCCTGTGGATTTCCGGAAAAATTCTAAATGGCTTAATTTATTGCATTCTCGTGAGTTATTGAGTTTTTCTGTCCTCATATGTTGTTGATGAAGGCAATATCAATTAATTGTTTGAATCAAACACGAAATGATTTCAGGGAATTGCTATTTTTTAGAGTTGAATATCGCAGAAATTATGTAACAGAAAATTTACAAAAAAATTCACCGTATTCCCAGCAATTGAAAAAAAATAGTAAGAATTATTTTCAGTAGGTGTGGAATATTATAAACATTATCTATGAAGCACAAGGTGAGAAAAATCTGTCTTCTAGGGATATACCTTAAGGTATACCCCAAGACAATATCACCCAAAATTTAGTCCCTGTGGATTTCCGGAAAAATTCTAAATGGCTTAATTTATTGCATTCTCGTGAGTTATTGAGTTTTTCTGTCCTCATATGTTGTTGATGAAGGCAATATCAATTAATTGTTTGAATCAAACACGAAATGATTTCAGGGAATTGCTATTTTTTAGAGTTGAATATCGCAGAAATTATGTAACAGAAAATTTACAAAAAAATTCACCGTATTCCCAGCAATTGAAAAAAAATAGTAAGAATTATTTTCAGTAGGTGTGGAATATTATAAACATTATCTATGAAAAATATGGGGAGTAGAAAAAAGTCTCGATTTTCTCTACGTGAACAGACCATCTCGTCCCACTCTATCTAAAAAAAACCTAGAGAAAGTTGCGGAAAGGGTGCACACGTGTCTGAAGTCATAAAAAAACTTCGCCAGACACTTTTTCATTCACTTTGAGACACGTGCGTGATAAATAAATTGAATTGAGAAAATAAATTTGCAGAGTAAAATCATTGAATTTGATCCGTTGGCTTCGAATGGAGAAGGGAGATTCTGGGAGAGATTCTGGGGATGGATTTGACGAGATTTCCTACAGATTCTCGTCGCCAGTCTTGGCGGATTGTGAATAGTAATTAGAAATCAATAATCAACTGGGTTGTTCTCTGAACTGAACTGAACTCTCAGGTCCTTTTGAGAATGACGAGAGGCGTTTGTCATCCATTTCGACGAATGATAAGGAAGAAACGGATTATCATCACTTATACCTGGAAGCCTAACAGAAGGTCTTCGATTCCGTAAAATTTTCAAATTAATTTCCTACAAAAAGTTATCAATATTTTTCAAAACCAAACTGAATTGATCGTCATCATCACCATCTAAAGGTCAGTATGCATTGGTTTTGGAAAATACCGATAACTTTTTGTAGGAAGTTGATTCCAAATTTTGAAGAGTAAGGAGTTTCCTGGGCTGAGAGAAACAATTTGCTCTGCGGAAAAACGATATGTTCCAGGGGAGAATATTTGATTGAGTGGGACAGATTCACTTAAGGAAAATTTTCCAACTTGATAGAAGAAAATTTAATATCTTTCCTAAAAATTAAATTTTGTCGTGATCATCAGAAATATCCCTAGAACAAAAATATCCCAGAAATATTCCTATAGAAAGAATACATTGACGAGGAAAGAATATTTCCTCTCTAAATTATTTAGTTTTGCCAATAACACAGTTTTCGGCAAGAAAATTGGAGTTTCCTCTTGAA
Organism: Diachasma alloeum; assembly: GCF_001412515.2. NCBI lineage: Eukaryota > Metazoa > Arthropoda > Insecta > Hymenoptera > Braconidae > Diachasma > Diachasma alloeum. Next base: position 1,069,650 of record NW_021680364.1, read on the forward strand.
ATTATCATTTGTTCAATTATTAATTTATTAATCATTATTCATTCATTCATTAATTCATTATTAATTCATTATTAATTCAATTGAATGAGTCATTTATAATTATTATGAATAATTCAATTAATTTTCTCTTGCACACGCGATTACCAAAATAAATACATTCGCCAAAAATTTACTATATGCAAAATCAATAAATTAAAAAATAAAAATCACAATTAAAAAATAATACTGCAATGAAAAGATGAAGAATAATCTTTGTGAAAAATTTTTTTTTCTTTATTATGAATAATTGTTGTAAATACATAATTGTTAAAAATCAATGCATTTCCCTACTTCAAAACCTGAGTTCATAAAAAAAATAATAACCCAACAAATTCATAGAACCCGAAATTTTTAATTGAACTTAATGACCGATTGTACATCCAGGGATTCTCAGAATTTTGATCACGCGACACAGCCATGTCCGGCCCCCCACCAGCACCGTACCGTCTCTATATATACATTATCGGCGGGACGCTGAGACTATTTCTGAGCCGAACGAATAATTCTCACATTCGTGATTTTAATCGGATCATTCGATTGATCGATCAAAGACTGTTCCAATGACGTCACGTCACTCGTATAAATAACGAATGATGGGTCCACGCCCTAGCGTACATCGTCTCACACGCTGGTGCTCTCGGTTTTTTTTTTTTTTTTTTTTTTTTTTTTTTTTTTTTTTTTTTTTTTTTTTTTTTTTTTTTTTTTTTTTTTTTTTTTTTTTTTTTTTTTTTTTTTTTTTTTTTTTTTTTTTTTTTTTTTTTTTTTTTTTTTTTTTTTTTTTTTTTTTTTTTTTTTTTTTTTNTCATAAATATCGCACAGCATAAATTAACGGCGATGAGAGGAAAAAAATAATGAGGCGCATCTCAACAGTGGAATAGGGAAAATCGTGGTAATGAAATTATTATACACGTATGCACGGACATGAGAGCATCGGACTGACGTACTTCCCCGATGCAATGTAATTACGTAACGGATAGGAGCGAGGGATAATCGATTTACTTCGTCGATTCTCCGTGTCAACGTGTGATCAATCCACTCTCGTGACGATGGCATCAGTACGGAGTACTCCCGGAGAGATAATGCGACGATGTTAAGGGTTGAAACATCAATTTTTTGTTGCTTTCTGCGATTAATGAAAGAGGAAACCAGTGGAAAATGGCTTTTGTCGTCATATGGCATACACGGGGAGAATACCTGTAAAATTAAAAATTAGAATGTGAACGTAGTAATCGAAGACAATTACTAATAGTGAAACGATATCTAATTTTTTTTTTTTGCATTTTTTTTACTGTAAATGCAAAATTCATTTTGCAAAAAAAATTCATCGATTTAAAAATGTGAATGATTTACATTTTCAAGCGATTGCATGGAGACAAAAATTTGGTAACAAATTACTAAATGAGTTATGTAATTGTAAAGCGGAATCCATTTCTAGGACTTTTCACACTAATGAGAGAAATTATTTCAGTAGCGAAGTTGTCAAACGGTTTAAGTCGACTTAGCTCTTAGCTGAGTTTTCCAGGAATATCTCAAAATCTAAGGGAGATAGCGAATTTTCGTATCTATCTTTTTTGAAGCTCTTAATGTGCTCTACCGAAAAGGTTATAACAGAAATTTTGCTATCTGCCTTAGATTGCGGGATATTCATTGAAAACTCATGAATACCCAAAATCGACTTAAACCGTTTAACCACTTCGCTACTGATTTTTCGACCGGGATAAATATAGAAATATTTCCGAATTTAAGGGAGATAGCGAAATTTTCATTATGACCTTTCTAATAGCACTCAACTCGCTCTACAAAAAAGGTTATTAGAAAAATTTTTCTATCTCCCTTAGATTTCGAGATATTCATTGAAAACTGGCGAATAGCCAAAATCTACTTAAACCGTTTGACCACTTCGCTTCTGAAATATTAATCATCAATACACAAATTAAAAAATTCGGAGACACACGGACTCGAACTCAAGTGGACTCTTCACCCTATATCGGGGCAAAAAATGCGAGAAAATAGTGAATTTTTCTTGGCTGACTTGAGAAAATTTACAGAACGTGAGGGTAACTGTAAATTTTACAATTTCGGCGCCAGTTATTTTGAATGAACAGTAATTTTTGACGTTTTGTATCGAACGAATAGTAAGATATTCTCCGCAAAAGGTATCTTTCATTGAACTACAATTCCGCTCCACGATTACCCTTCGTACAGTCAAATTTGCGACAATTTTCTATTACTTTTTATTCAACTTTTCTCTCCGCATATTACTCATTCGCTTTTTAAGAAAATCGTTAGAGCCGTTTTCTCATAAGATGAAATGTGCTAAAATCCCGCATTTAATTAATTATCTCCTAAACTGTGTCGTACAGTTAGTTAGAATTTTTTTCAACAGCTGAGGAATATTACGAATATTATCTACTAAAAATATGGGGACAGTCGTAAGAAACCGCTGTTTTCCCGGGATATAGCTTAATTCCAGAAATTCGCCATAAGAAAGAGAAGAGCGACGGAGAGAGGAGTTGAGAGGAGACAATGAGTGCAATGAGGTGCGTCGTTTGTTGGCAGATGGAGATAGATACCCATAGAGTCGTGATAGAGCTGAAAAGAAGAGGGGGAAGTCATTCTGCGATGGGATATGACGAGTAAGAGAAAGGATAGAGGGAGGAGGGATGGGCTCAACTCTTTTGCCGGAGGGTCTGGCCTGAATGTGGGACATCAAACTCCCCCCCCCCCCCCCCCCCCCCGCCCCCCCCCCCCCNTCCCCCCCCCCCGGACAGCCTCGCTCACTTATTCGTTATCTCTCTTTCTATTTGTCCTTTATTTTTTCATCAACAGCACTGAACTCCGCTGGTCTGTTTGTCTGATGGCCATATTATTCGTTGAGCTTAGCGCGGGGGGAGGTTTCTGGGCCTATCGACGTCTTTGTTTTGATCATTTTGACGCGATGCGATATGGCACACCTGTGAACACACGCAGATGGCACATCTTCGGGTCAAATCGAAAGATGAATATCGGAGGCGTGACTGGAATAAATGATATTGCGGAGAATTGGGGATTTTGAGGGATGAATGGGGAGTTGTTTATCTGCAGCGAGAGGCTATTTCTGATGGTGTTTGGAGCATTGGTTCAGATCCGCGGAGGAGAAAATAACAGAAAAATAAACCGGCACGCGTTCCGAACTGGGAAGTCCAATAATGAAATTTAATGAAATTCTATTAATTTTTTTATAGAAAAAAATCTAGAATGGAATTCTAGAATTTCAAATGGCATTTTAAATTCAAAGTCAATTAATTCTCCTTCATTTTAAACCGAAATTTGTCAACTTCAAATTTCATCTCAACCTAAAATTCTAGAATTCGATGAAATTCGATGAAATTCTATTGATTTTTTTACAGAAAAAAATCGGTAGAATTTCATATTTAGAAAATCAAAAAAATTCTTTTAATAGAAAAAATCAGTAGAATGGAATTCTAGAATTTCAAATGGCATTTTAAATTCAAAGTCAATTAATTCTCCTTCATTTTAAACCGAAATTCGTCAACTTCAAATTTCATGGTAACCTAAAATTCTAGAATTCGATGAAATTCGATGAAATTCTATTGATTTTTTTATAGAAAAAAATCTGTAGAATTTCATATTTAAAAAATGAAAAATAAATTTTTTAATAGAAAAAATAAGTAGAATGGAATTCTAGAATTTCAAATGGCATTTTAAATTCAAAGTCAATTAATTCTCCTTCATTTTAAACCGAAATTCGTCAACTTCAAATTTCATGGTAACCTAAAATTCTAGAATTCGATGAAATTCGATGAAATTCTATTGATTTTTTTATAGAAAAAAATCTGTAGAATTTCATATTTAAAAAATGAAAAATAAATTTTTTAATAGAAAAAATAAGTAGAATGGAATTCTAGAGTTTCAAATGGGATTTTAAATTCAAAGTTAATTAATTCTCCTTCATTTTAAACCGAAATTCGTCAACTTCAAATTTCATGGTAACCTAAAATTCTAGAATTCGATGAAATTCGATGAAATTCTATTGATTTTTTTATAGAAAAAAATCGGTAGAATTTCATATTTAGAAAAAAAAAAATCTTTTAATAGAAAAAATCAGTAGAATGAAATTCTAGAATTTCAAATGGCATTTTAAATTCAAATTCAATTAATTCTTCTTCATTTTAAACCGAAATTCGTCAACTTCAAATTTCATCTCAACCTAAAATTCTACAATTCGATGAAATTCGATGAAATTCTATTGATTTTTTTACAGAAAAAAATCTGTAGAATTTCATCTTTAAAAAATCATTAGTCAATGCTATTGATTATTTTCCATTAAAAAAAACACTCAGTAAACCTTTGGAATTGTTAAATCGAATCCGCCAAAAACGGCTGAAATTTTCAATAGAAATATAATAGAAATCCAATACAATATTCTATCGATTTCACTGCGTTTTTCATAGCAAATTTTTCACGCGTTCCAAACACTGTCATAAAAAAAATACAATGTAAAATTTCCCGATTATCATTTATCGATTTAAAAATAAATTCCAGTCTCCTCACAGTCCACAAATCAGTCAATAATCGTAGACCAATTCCCCGCTTGGATAGTTAAATTACCATGCGAATACACACTGGCGTCCATTTGCAGAATACACCATTGGCCTGGATGTGACGTTGTCATGTCATCGAAGAGAGCGCCTCGCTGCATCGAGAGAGGATGAGTCAAGAAGACTAAAGAGGAATGAGGGGGGGGGGAGGCAGAGGGATGCGGGGCTAATTAGAGCGGAAGTCCATAAAAATAAAATTCGTGCCTTGCAGAAATTATCCATTCCCTAGTTCGAAAAGGACTGTATCATAAAGCACAGCCGAAAGAATGTTATCAAGAGGCCCCAATTCCGCCGTATCCATCTCGTAATGAAAGAAAAAGGGGAAAAAAATGAGGATGAACCAATTCAAATAGAATTGCACACTGGAAAGCCGTTGAAATCGTCGTTTTATTTACGAGAGTGCTTCATGGAGTCATCCAAAAAAGCGGAACGTTTGGGTACGAGAGACAAGCCCCAAATGGCATGGACTATTATTAGAGGAGCCTCGCGTGTTGTTCCTTCAACCTCGCGACTAAAAATTATTACACTAATTATCTTAATCGTCCACGCTGATGGGACTTTCGTCGGGATATTATTCTATGAGGAGTAGATGACAGTGACGACGGGTCTAGGACAATCTTGGCAGCTGGTTTTCACTACTGGAAGAATTGAAATTTCATTGAATTTTTTTCGGTTTTCTAGGAGTAATTTGGATTCATTGGGCTGTAAAAATCCATTAGTTAGTTTAATTGGACATGAAGTTTCGAATTTCACAGCAGCAGGAGGATGACGATTCCTTAATTCATTTGAGTTTTCAATCGAAATATGAAATTTACTGTTCGCGATGACTTTTTTCGTGAAATTTTGAATTTTCAATGAGGAAATTCCTTGAAATTTTGTGGACATTTTTTTTTGGGTAGGAATGCAGTTTTTTTTGGACTAGGAAAATCATGAATTTTCAGGTTTCATAAAAATTTAAATGAAGTTGAATATTCAGACCACTAGGATAACAACAATTTCCCAATTTACTTGAGTGTTCAATCAAAATATGAATATTCAGTACAAAGATTTCCATTCATTTTTATGGAATAACGAGTCTTGATTTTTTTACATTGATTTTCACATTGAACATTGATTTTTTCATAACATTTGGAATTTTTAACAATGAAAATCCTTGGAATTTCATAAATATTTTTTTCGGACTAGTAATTCAGTATTTTTGGACATGAAAAATCATGAAAGTTCAGGTTTCATGAAAATTTAAATGAAGTTTCAACATTCTTTGCACCAGGAAGATGACAATCCCTCAATGTACTTAAATGTTCAATTAAAATGGGAATATTCAGCACCAAATTACGCTGAATTTTCATTGCAAATGAATTTCCCTGGATTCTTTCAATTTTTAAGGAATAATCGAACTAAAATTGACAATTCGCGTTTATTTTTTCATGAAATTTTGAATTTTCTATTATGAAATTCCTCGAAATTTCGTGGGCATTTTTTTGGATAGTAATTCAATTTTTCTGGACTAGAAAAATCATGAAATTTCAGGTTTCAAATAAATTTAATGAAGTTTCAAATTTCTGAGCAGCAGGAAGACAAGAATTTCCCAATTCGCTTGAATTTTCAATGAAAATATGAATATTCAATACCAAATTGTGCTGAATGTTAAATTAATTCCAAATTTGTAAAGATATTAACACAAATTTCGCTGATTTATATCAATTTTCATGGAATAATGAAACTGAAATTTAGTTCGCATTTACTTTTTTACGAAATTAAATTTTCAATTACCAAATTCATGAAATTCCCGTTGAACTCTAACGTCACAAAAATTTCCACGAAGTGTACCGCGAATTTCACCCAAAATTTTCAACAATAGCCCTGACAAAAGTGTTTCTGGGTGGAATATTTCGCTTGAGGTGCTCGAATTTGATACGCTCATTCACCCAGCGAGCGTTGCAATCCTCGGAAACAAAGGACAGCCCTGATAATGACAGCTGCAGTTGTAACTTTGAGTGAAAGGGGTTCGTAACGAGAGGAATGGAATTCAACTGCGATTTTCAGGCACTCAGCGCATTTATTCCTCACAACTCATTTTTTAATTTCCCCCAGTTCTCATACTTTGATAAAAAAAAACTATAAAAAAGAAGAATTAAAAATTAAATAATAAATAATAATTCAAGTAATAATTACTCATTATCATCATCATGATTAATAAACATTCCCAATTGAACTAATTAATAGGAATAATTACGATGAATAATTGATAAAAGAATGACAGAATTGATGTGAATAATTTATTCTAATTAATATATTCGTATCAGCATTGAATATTCGCAACAGAAAAAAAGAAAAAAAAAACCATCAACAGGCGTTTTCCTTTTCGATGCAAAATTGCCTTCTTTTTCGAACGACTCAAGCCTAATTTCCCGCGGAAGAGACATGTCCGTCAACCCCCCCCCCTCCCTCCCCTCCCTGTTTTCCACTCGTTTCGATTGCGAAGGGGATCCGATTATCCGGACGGTGTTGGGACCTCACGCGAGCGGAACAGCTCCGTTTCGTAATTTCCCTCGGAAATAGTATTCCATTCGACGGATATTCCCCCACTGCCGGCTCTCTCGGCTCTTTACCTGTCCAACAGATCTCCCTGTCTGCGTTACACGATGGTGGCCAGCTCCAACTCGCGATTTTGATACTTGATCCAATTATCGCGGGCTAATGCAGTAGCGCAAATGGGTGGATTTGTCATGTCGCCACATGAGGGAAGGCAATTCCAGATTGTTTCATTTTTTTTATTAATTCAACTTGGTTTTTTCTCATGTTTTATGTAATATTATTCACAGTTTTCGATCTTGTTAAGGGGTTTTTTTCTGGCCAAGGTGTTGAATGAGAAAAATTATTTTGGTCTGAATCAAGACCGGTATTTCCATTTTCAGTGGAATGTGATTTGGCAAATGTTCGAATTACTCCACTAAAAATTAGTAAGTGGAAGAAAAAATACCTGAATTATTTAATTTGTTTATTAATTCAACATGAGGTTTTCTCATTTTCTCTGTAAAATTATTCATGGTTTTCGATCTTGTCAAGTTATTATTTTTTCTTGTCAAGTTCTTGAATAAAAAAATTGTTTTGTTTTGAATCAAGAACTGAAATTCCATTTCGAAGGTAATTTTTATAGTATGCAGAGATGTTATAGCACAACATTAAAGTGATTTGGCTAATGTTTGAATTATTCCAGTAAAAATTAGCAAGTGGAAGAAAAATACCTGAATATTGACGATTATTTCGATAATCGAAAATCAAGTACCTACATTTAGAATTTCACCACCAATCGGAAAATTTAGTTATTAAATTTCATAATATTTTAAATTTGTTAAATACAGTTAAACTTTGAACAACACGGAGAGAAATGTTCAGTAAAAATTACGGAACTCGAAGTTCGCTCACCGATTACGGAATCAACTGAGAAAATTTAAGTGACGGTATCGTAATTTTTCACAGGAGATTCAGATAAAAATTACGGAACGCTCTGGAAAAATTCCGTGTCAGTTCCGTAAAATTTCCTACAACCACATTTCGCTCCGGAATTACGGAAAAGATACGTAATTTTTATTGAATATTTCTCTCCGTGAATATAAGGAGATAATCCTTCTTAATATTGTCAAAATCTAATATTATTGGCCATTCCTGATTTTTATTCAATATTTCTCGCCGTGCACATCGCATAAAACACATAGAGACCGTTCCACGGAGAGAAAACTTCAATAAAAATTACCAGAAAAAAAGCGTGAAAATTACCTTTCGAAACGTAATCCGCGAGCGAAGTGAAATTCAATAAAAAGTGTGAATCGGAACTCAAGTTGTACAAATCGCCACGTAAATTCTACGATTTGTGGGGACAACAAGTCGTTCCGTAATTTTTCCCCAACGATTGAGAAATTTTACGGAACGGAACGTCGAAATAACTCACCAGCTTCATAAAAATTGTTGAACGTTCAAGAATTTTTTATTTTTGAGGCATAATAAGTCGGCAAGTTTCTGTAAGATTTTACTTCGTCGGAAAAAATTACGTGACAATTTCGTACTTTGTTCGGTGATGAACCTGAAAATTCACTGGACTTTTCAGATTTCTTCTCTTCCATTCCTATAAAAATTGCCGGAGAACGATTTCCCATCGCGGATTACGTGAATTGTTCCGTAATTTTTGCTGAATATTTCTCTCCGTGTCGAGGAGTGAAAATTCCCGATAACCGCGGTGAGCCCCCATAAAAATGTAAAATCCTCGAATGTCACTTGAATTATGTTGCCCTCGTGGAGCGAAAGGACATCCCTCCGATTTCGATCCGCTGTTCCGACACGAAATTGCGTGCCTCGAGTGCGGAGGGACAGTTTTAAAAAGGCTGTTCACAAGGGGTCTCTTCATTTCCGCCTGTTTATTCGGTGTACATTGGTGCCATGGGGATGAGCCCGCGGGTTTTACCCCCACCACTGGTCGTGGTGTCAACGGCTGTATTTCACCACGTCCGTGGATACAACGCAGGGGCTTCGGGTGAATCTAGGGCACTGTGCACCCGGGATCCCGAACTCGGTCAAGTTTTCTGCACCTGCGAGCCCAAATATCGACTGGGATTTCATGTCTGGCCGGTCGAGGACCCTAACTACTGGCATTTTACAACACTCAGATGCATTTTCCTCATTAGTTTCGAGACGAATAAACATGATTTTTTCGAGGTTCTGAGTGGAATTTAATTCACTGAACATCTGAGAGTAGTAGTCACTTCAGAATAAATGCTTTTTCCGCAGAATAAGAAGCGGTCGAGGAATTGAATAAATTTGGTGATTAACTTGGCGAGAAAAATTGATGGGAAAAGTACAGTTTACAAGAAAAATGGTGGACAATTTTTTTTGTGAGGAAATAATTATGATTATTTGAATTCTTTCAATTAAACATTATCATCAATTGTTTAAAAATGAAAACACAAAATCCATTTTGGGAAAAAATTGATTGGATATTATTTCAATTAAATATTTTCTATCGTTAGAAAATTTTAATGAAAAATATATGTTGTAAAAACAACTCTTCACAATTTTTACGATAAATAAATAGTGACAATAGTTTTGAGTAAACAATTGAAAAGTCATTACAAAAAAAATAATTTAATTGAATATTATTTTAATTAAATATCAGCTATCGTTGAAAAAATTAAATGCAAAATCCATTTTGCAAAAAAAATATTTTTACGATTTGTTAAATAAATAAATAACAAGAATCATTTCAATTAAACAGTTGAAAAATCATTTTAAAAAAATTCTATGCAATTTTTTCCCTCTAGTCATTCAATTTACACATTTTTTTTTTCGTTAAACTTTGAAACATGTGAATCATTAGCGTGTCTGCGCCCTGAAACGAGCTTGCAGCGGTTCGCATGCTACCCAGACCCTGATATACTTCCACATCGACGACAAAAGTTTTCACGTTGAAAAAGAAGTCGCCCGAACCTTTTTTTCCCTCCCCCCAGCCCCTCAGCTGGGGGAACTTCTCGCCAAGAGGGCTAAATTGTCGAGATTGAATCGATTTATTTCGCGTGCACTGGAGCTTCAGGTGACGCGAGCGAAAAATGAAGTTGAACGAAAAATTGAATAGAAAGGGAATTTTATCGGGGAATTTCTCAAGGAGAGGATGCACTGTTTCTTTTATTCAGACAGAATCTTCATCGGTGGATCATGTGTGTCAGTTCGGCTGGAAGTCAAAGTGGGAGAGTCGATAATCGATGATAACACATGAGCATGGGGTGTACAATGACGCTCAACGCGGGTTAATAACAATAATAAACCCCAGCTCATCTCCTTTCCTTGTAATTACGAGATGGGATGATGGGGTCAAAAACGATCTTTTATTAATTTAATTTATTCTCATCCTTCTGGTTAATACTAATAACAACAGTGTAATGATAATAATTCAAATTATTGTGTAAATTAACTGGATTATTCCGCTGTTGTTTAATTTGAATTATCGAGTGGAATGAGAGAATGAGATTAAATTCTATTTAGAGGGGAAATGAACATGGAATTTCAAATTTCACTGAGAATTTGATAAAATTCTGGTTTTTTAAACGAATTGAATCGACAATTCAAGAATATATTCACCTGAATTCTCCTGATTTCTATTAGTTTTTATGAAAGATTGAGCTGAAATTTTTTTTCTTGACATTTCAGTGGAAATATCACTGGTCAAATTATAAATTTTATATTTTCACTGAAAACTCAATGAAATTGCATTTTTTTTATCAACAAGACGATAATTTTTCAACTTTGTTGAATTTATAATTTCTTCTAATTTTGTAAATTAATTATAATGGAACTTTTGAACTGAAATTTCGGTTCCGTTGAATTTTTCATTAAATTGTCAATTTTTTATGTCAAATAATGAAATTCCAAATTTCACAAAGACGAGAATTCTTCAATTTCCTTGAATTTCCAATTGATTGAGAAATCCAAAATATATTCATCTGAATTGCTCACTTTTCGCTATTAATTACAATAAAAATATTCAACTAAAATTTGGCTTCCATTGATTTTTTCATTAAATTTCAAATTTTTGATGGTGAAATTCCTTGAAATCCCAGTGGAAATGTCACTTATCAAATAATAAACTTCCAAATTTCACTGAAAATTCAATGAAATCCCGAAGTTCTCAAATTTTTCGAGAATTCCCCACTTCTTTGAATCGTCAATCAATTCAAAATCGAACGCCTATTTACCTGAATTCTCCTGGTTACTACAGATTTTCCCGGAACAATTAACCAAAAATTAACAGTCTTCATTAATGTGACATTAAATTCTCAATGTTCACGACCAAAACCCTTGAAATCCCCGCAAATTTTACCCCACAATTTTCGCCCATAAATCTTGCTCTCTAAATTCTTCCATAAAACAAAAATAACGTTTCCCTCAAAGAAAAATGTAACATTCGATCCCTTCAATATCCCCGGCAAGAATTTTTGTTCGGGAATGCTCTCGGTATAACGCAATCAGTTAGGGGTAGGTGAGTACGTTCCGCGTACATGTGATAGAGGAAAAGAGACAGCCGGCGAGAGAGGGGAGCATCGAGTGGAATTGGAGGGCAAGAGAGAGAGAACCGGGAATGATGGGGACCGGGGGCGGGGGGGGGGGGGGGG
>NW_021680364.1:1081459-1086481 GCF_001412515.2 Diachasma alloeum
TTTGGGGGGGGGGGGGGGGGGGGGGGGGGGGGGGCGGTAGAGGTTGTAATGGAAGAGCCCAGTGGAAGGGGTAGGCCGCGGGGGTCACGGAGTGCGCTGACCTAGTGTTCCACATTCGCCCGTTCCAGCCTTTCCGAAGTTCGCCTCGCCACCGAATCCCAGAAACCCAGAGACCACCCCTCGCACACTTCTATCGTCTCCCCCCTTTGCCATTCTTCAAAGACCGACGCCTCTTTTTTTTTTTTCGTTACTCTTCGCCCGTACTGTTCGTTATTTTCCCGCTGGAAAACATCGACGGCGTGCATACTCCGCTCGGCGATTGAATATCCCGTGGACCTCTTCCCTGAACTTTTGATATTTCGTTGTTGTCCCTGGGGGGATGAAAATATAACGATGAATTGTTGAAATTAACTTGAGATAGATTCACAAAAAATTTTCAACTCGTTTAAACAATAAAATCTCGACCTTATTTTGTTCATTCGCGCATTTACGGGAGCGTGGGGCAAAACGGGCTCTGCGAAATGTCCGAAATCTCGTGTAAAAATAGACCGATTTACGCGAGTCGGGTCTCGTTTTGAAGGTAAAAAAAATGGCTTGAAAATGGCGGGAAATTTTTTGAATTCCACTCTGCCAATCTGGAGATATTGAAGGTTAAAGGGCGATTCGTTTTGCCCCAGTTTCTGTTGCTTAAGGGGAGGCTACTATGAGTTTTAAAAATCGCGGGCTATTGGAGTGAGATTTCTCATACATTGAAGATCAATTATATAAATCTAAAAACGAGTAATTAGTGCAAAAAAATTAATAGTTTATTGTTCGTTTGCCCCGCAGTCGCTTAAAATGTTGAAAATAGTCCGGGACCTCCAGTTTTCGAGCTATAGAGGTCTTTTTTCAAAATTAAAAATTATTTTTTGCACTAATTATTCGTTTTTAGATATATATATACCATCTTCAATGGAAGAGACATCTCATTCCAATAGCCCGCGATTTTTAAAACTCATAGTAGTCGCCGCTTAATGCCTCCCACATGGAAAAATTTATATTTTGAAAAATATATGAAAAGAAATATTTTAAATTGAAAAGAAAAAAAGAAAAAAAAAGAAAAGAAATAAAAAAAGAAAAAAAAACAGTCACCATTTTACGTTTTCATCTTTTGCTTTTAGTTATCAGTAAATCTTTTTATTTTTTTAAAGAAATATTTTAAATTTTTATTTTTTTTACTTTTTTATTTTTTTTTATTTTTAAAAAATAGGTTTATTATAATAAATATATATGAAATATATGTTTTATATATTTTTTATATATTCTTTATAAACTTGAAAAATACATGGAATTGGCTCACATTATATATTTTTTAAATAAATTTTTTGATGGAGTCTGCAGATGAAATTAATTGGTAACACCGCGAAAAGTATTTTTGGATTGATTGTTGGGTGGTCGTTTGCTGATTTTGAATATCAGTCGATGATTTGTATTCCGAGGAGGGATGATTTGATGCCACCGGGGGCTGGGTAACGAGCCAACGTCCCTATGTTTCACTGGCTGGACTCGGGTTTCATTTTTACCACGGCTGAGCGCATGCCTAGGCCACCCCCCGCAGTATCGGTTAAAACATACACAATTCAATGTGCAGCTTTACTACTGTGTACCTACGGCGGACTACTACCATCTCTGATAGTTCGCCCCCTGCTGGCATCTGGTGGATTCTCAAACGCAGCACGAGGGTGAAATCTCGGGACGGAGTTGCGTTAGTGGCGGGGGTTTTTTGAAATCATTTTATTTATCAGTGAAACATTTTAATTTCACTGTTGAGAATAATTTGGATGAATTTTGCGGGGAAGGCTCTTGAATTCGATTTGAGGAGAAAACGTCAATAGAATTTTCAAGTTTCTTTGAAAATTCAATGGAATTTTCAAGTTTCTCTGAAAATTCAATGGAATTCTCCAGTTTCTCTGAAAATTCAAGCACAGTTCCATTTTTTTAGCGCCAAGAAGATGGAGATTTCAGATTTGGTTGCAAGTTTCCAGGGAAAAAGAATATTCACTGCCAAATTCCCGTAAATTTTCAGGGCATTCCTTTGAAATTTTTGGCACTCCAGACATTTTTGAAGGAATTCCATGAAAATTGAGAGGAATCTGGAATTCAGGGAGAGATTTCTCTGAGTTTCCCTGATTTTTCATCAATTTCCGCGGAATAATTCAACTGAAATTAACAGTTCTCATGGATTTCTCCGGGAAATTATAGATCTTCAATGACAAAATTCCTTGAAATTTCAATGGAAATGTTGCTTATTGGAAATTTCCAAGAGTTTTTCCGGAAATTTCAGTGGAAAATTTTTAACAGTTTACATAAAAATGGAAAATACGTTTTTTATCCGACAAAAAAAATTTTATGTATTTGAATGTTCAACTATTTTATTATTAGTCATGAAAAAAATTAAAAGTGAAAATTTTTAATCATCAAAATATTCCTTTTTCGAAATTACAAATCATCACACCATCCAATTTCGTCAAAAATTAATAAAAAATGTTGGCTTTTAATTTTCAAAAATGTAAAAAAATACTCTTTAAAATGAATACTAACTATTTTATTTTCTACTAAATTCCATTACGAAAACTGCCAAATAATTCTCCTCATTTCAAAAACCAAAAAATCACTGAAAAAAAAAACCTCGCAAAAAAGCGGAGAAAACCATCAACCAAAAAAAAAACAAAGCGAAAGAAAAATCAGAAACTCCGCTCAGCAAAAATGACTTGAATAACAGAACGAAGAATTATAGTTTTTAATCACAACTATTACTTTACTAAAAAAACTAAACATTACCTATTCCATCTCAAAATACTCAATATTTTCACTAAATTCCATTACGAAAACTGCCAAATAATTCTGCTCATTCGAAAAACCAAAAAATCACTGAAAAAAACCTCGCAAAAAAGCGGAGAAAACCAACAGCCAAAAAAAAACAAAGCGAAAGAAAAATCTGAAACTCCCCTCAGCAAAAATGACTTGAATAACAGAACGAAGAATTCTAGTTATTAATCACAACAATTACTTTACTAAAAAAACTAAACATTACCTATTCCATCTCAAAATACTCAATATTTTCACTAAATTCCATTACGAAAACTGCCAAATAATTCTGCTCATTCGAAAAACCAAAAAATCACTGAAAAAAAACCTCGCAAAAAATCGGAGAAAACCAACAGCCAAAAAAAAGCCAAAGCGACAGAAAAATCTGAAACTCCCAGTGCCCTCCCTTCCTCCGCCCCTGAGCGCTCGACTGCGCGCGTGCGATAGAGACCGAGTGAGAGGTCGCCCGGGGTGCGCGCTGCGGAGGGCCACAACCCACCCCTCCGCGTCGTGCAAGGGAGACAGCTCCAAGCCCCCTAGACACCCCCGAGCGAGACAAACCCCTCCGCCGCCCCCGCCCGCCCGAACCGACAGAGAGAACCCGTCGAGCGCGCGGGGGGTGCCCCCGAGCTTTTGATAATGGTGGGGGATTGAACGCGAGAGCACAGTCAAGCGATCGTCCCGCTGTGGCCCCACGAGCTTGATGCTCGCGTAGGTAGTGAGTGACTCTCTTGCGATCGGACAAACGGCTCCTCAACGGAGGTGATTTTTTTTCATCAGACGGAACTGGACTGTCGAACAACTGCGGACGCCAAGTGTGACGGGTGCGACTAAAAGTGTTTTGCAAATAAATAAATAAAAACTCCACGGATTATCGAGAGAGAGAAAAAATCGCGTGTGTGTGTGGGAGCGAGCGAGCGAGAGAGAACGAGTGATAGTGTGTGAGAGTAACGCATAGTCCACTGGGGGGTGGAAAAAAGTAGTACGTCAATGTGGCGGGGAAAAGTGCGGTGGAGACGACGAAGGTCGACGGATTAAAAAAAGAAAATACAATAAATAATCGCCGCCACGATGAATTGATCGATGCTGCATTACAACTAACAAAGTGTAAATAGAATTAATTAATAAAAAATAAAGTTGAATTGTGGCGGCGTTCAGGAAGACGGAAGGTGCTGGGGCTGTTGTGGTGACATCAAGGAATCGGATGTTATGCGCCGGTGGTACAGTGGTGGTTGATGTGAGAGGTGTGTGTGATGAGCTGAAGAAGAAGGAGGTTGTGTTTGTTAATCAAGTGTTGGTGATTGTCAGGGCTGACAGCGAGGGTGACGAGGAGGAAGACGAGGAAGACCGGATTGCCAGGGTTATTCGGGGCTTTTGCCAGTGATCGGGGGTTAACGGGGGCTTCATTGTGGGCTTTTGGGGGGCTATTGTGGTGCGAGGGGGGTGGCTGATTTGTCACGGGGAATCGCCAGCAGGGCACAGGGCTCGAACGCATGTAGGAACATGGCCGCATCCAGCCCCTGCCTCCCTCTAGAGGTGAGTGCCATCTGAGTGTCGAGTTATGGATGGATTAAACAATTTGGGTAATTGACGGTGGTATTTGCGTTTGGGGGGAATTTGTGTAGTACTTACTGATTGTATTTGTGGTGTCATGATGATGGTGATGGGGATGATGGGGAGAACTGGGGGACTGCTCGGGAGGGCGAGCTCTCGCTGACTAACGCAACTGGGTGGAAAAGTTTTTCTGGAAAAAATTGGATTACAGTTATGGGATAAAAATTAGCGGGTGGTTTTTACTAGTGGGGATGAGGAAATTGTAGAAATGGGGAGAATTATGGATTGAGGTGGTTCTGTTTCTGCCGATGGACTCGCGTTCTTCGGGCAGTTGACGGGATTGAGCGGTTGAGATCGCGGGGTCGTGGGGTTTTGTGATACATGCCGGAGGGGTTCGTCAATAGTTTTGATTATGGGGGGTCCAGTGCTGTCAGGAGGGACTCGCAGGACTACCGGCGAGGGGATGTGTCGGGGAGAGGAGGCCCAGCCAAGGGGAGGAGGAGTGAGCGCAGGATCGTGGATATCGCTCTTCGGTTTATCAAAAAGTGCGTTTTTTGGGGGAACGTGGGGGTAACGTGGTCCAACCTCTTGACGGGGGCGGAGGGGGGCGGGAGGGGCAGG
>NW_021680364.1:1086520-1094606 GCF_001412515.2 Diachasma alloeum
GGGGCAGGCGCCCCTCGCGAAAATCCATGCGATACGAAAATAGCAGGCCAGCGACGGGGATTTTCACACTGGTTGGACAGCCCTGCTTTGGGCGGGAATTTTAAATGCGAAAAATTGGTGGTTTGAGGCCTTTGGGGGGGGGGGGGGGGGGTTTTGGGGNGCCTTTGGGGGGGGGGGTCGGTTTTAGGGTGATGGAATTATTATGTTGTGACATTTTCATGGAAATTGCGAGGAATTTTGGCTTGGAAGTTTAGAATTTCGGAGAGACATCCGTGGAAACTGTGAATTTCGGTTCAATTATTCCGGGGAATTGATGAAAAATCAGGAAAATTCAGGGGAATCTTGAATTTAAGGAAAGATTTCTCTGAATTTTCAGTGAATTTTTTTTTTATTCCTGGACTTCCGAGAATTGTAAAGAAATTTCCTGAAAATTTGAGGGAATTTGATCGTGAAGATTAATTTTAAGTTGAGAATTCATGATGTTTTCTCTCCTTAATCGATTTGTAATTTTTTTTTCATTTTTTCCAAACGAATTAACGGAATTTCACTTCAATATGTGGAACTTGCAAAAGGATTTTCGTTTTCTGAGAAAGTTTAGGATCAACGTTCAAAGGAAATATTGAAATTTATGGACGTTTTAAATTGAGATAAAATTCTGTTGAAAAATCAACTCTGAATGGCACTTCTCAGTCACGAAATCAATTAAAATAAAAACAAACTGGCTTGAATCGTGAATAACTCGAGAACAGCAGAGTAAAATTCCCCCATTTTTTTTTCATTTTCAAGAAATTTTTTTAATCTTTGAAATGAAGCCTGATTCATCGAAATATTACCGTCCGTTCAGACGCTATTGAGGATTAAACACAATGCGTATCACTACACACCAATCTTGAAATTTTAAACAATATTAAATTAAAATGAAATTAATCTCCATTTTGTTCCTGAAAAATCAATCAACTTTTTGAATATTCAATGAAATTGTAATTTCCCGGTTCATACGACAACGAAAATTATTGAAAAATTCAGGCTGTTATTTTACGATATTCTCAATTTAGTGAAAATTCAATTGAAATTAATATTCAATTTTCACAATGAATAATGCCATCTTCAATTGAATTGAGCTCCTCAACATTGAGAAATCAATTGCAATCGTTACTGAAAATTAAACAAATTTCAAAGTGTTCAAAATGAAGTCTGATTCACCTCAATCTGACCATCCATTCAGACGATATTAAATATTAAAGACAGTGCGATTACTCCACTTTCAGTTAATCGCAAATAACGAGCACTCAATGTTTATTTTTCCCATTAAAAATCCCTTGAGCTGGAATTATTCCAAATCAATCCCATTTCAGGGACACCATTAGCTCCTCTAAATATTTATTCCTGCATAAGTAATTACGCAAACAACTCCATTTATTAATTTCGCACTGGCTCGTACGTGAAATGGCAAAAGGAGGTTAGCCACTGGGGACGACATTAATCGGCCATTACTCCGGTTTGCGCATCGACTAGTTTCTCCAGGTCGAGACACGGCGCGTTCGAGAATTCGTCCACGTATAAAGCACGGTAAAAGCCACGCGTGTGGTATTTGCTGCCCTTTTGTGAAGGACAAACCAGGGGCTCTCATTTCCCATCAATTTTCACGTCCAGTCCCTTGTTCATAGAATTCATTTTTCATTTTCTTTGGAGCATTCTCTTCCGGAAAAGTGCCAGCGATTAGGTCTTAACGAGTTGTCAACGGTGAATTCGTAATATTGAGAATATTTGAGTCTTCATGCTGATGAGGATTTCATTCGTTTCGAGTGATGAAAGCTCTTAATTATTGAAAACGAAGGAGGATGTCCTAAATTGAAAATAAAATTTTAATTCAAATACTTGAAGAATTGCAAATTTTCAAGAGAAACCGACAGAAATTTTCATTAAAACTATAAAAAAAATGAGTCAATTCGAAAAGAGGTTTATTTATTTATTTATTTTTAATCAAATTAAATTGTTAATTTAATTTTCCACGAGAACTGAAGGCTCTTAATGATCGAACAAACATCAAATTTTGATATTTATCGCGAAGGAGAGGTTTTTATTCATCCAAATGTGAAACCCTTCATTGCACATCGGCGGATAGACTTGTAACAATGTAATAATAGATTATAACTGACCAGTCAGTGTGAAAAGTGTTCACTCGTGTGGGTAAAGGGTCTGCGTAGAGGTGGAATTTTCTACTTGACCATTTTCCACAAATTTGCGATGAAATGGAAATGCTCAAGTGATGAAAACATGTTTACAGAATAGAAAAACGAAAAATTAAGTTCTGAAGATGAAGAATTATACTCTAAATTAAAAATCAAATTTTAGTTGTTCAAAATCTTAGAGAAAATCAAATTTTCAAGAGAAAAGGACAGAGTAATCTTATAATTTATCTCTGAATAGAGAAATTTTTATTGAAATTATTTAGTTAAATTCTTTATGTTTTAATTTTTTAAAATTATTTATTTTGCAAAATATTTTTTAAAATTATTTATATTGAAATTACTAAATATTAATTGAGGAAAAATTCGACAAAAATATTGTAATTACAGTAACAATGATGAAAAAAATACAATACATAAAATTCTGTCTCATTATCCATTCAATTTGTTGTATTATCATTGTTCACTGAAATTCAGAGGTAATTTTTATAAACTTAACTCGACGTGACATTTTTCTGTCGTTCTGATTGGCCCATTCGCAACTCTCAATGTTATAATAATATTTCATTCACGCACTTTTGAATTAAATTGTTCGTTCATCATAATCCTGAAACAGTGAATGGTGCATGCAATAAATTCTCGACTGTTGTGCATTTCCATTCGCATCTTCGAGGAATCCATTGTTTCATCCTTTTATCCGACATCAGAAGCGCTGAAAGGTCGAGGAGTAATGAAAGAAAATGGAGAAAAGGGAATATCGGTCACACGTAGTGGTATTGTCCCGTGGGCTTTCAACAGTTCATAACGCGAGCTTCATCGTTAATTAATAACACCGAAGGTAATTAGCGATGGGGTGTAGCTGTACCTGCAGCGAAAGGGCGGAGGTCTATTTTCACTGGCAAATAGTGAAGGGCGGAGGTCTATTTAACAGTGCACTGTTAGAAAAAAATGAAATTTCAGGTTTCACTGGAAATTTAGCAAAATTCCAGAATTTTAAGCAGCATGAAGACGAGAATTCCTTAATTAATTTGAATTTCCAATCTAATATGTATATTCAGTGCCAAATTACATTGAATTTTCCGTGAAATCTGAAATTTTATCATTTTTTACCCCCTAAATTGCATTCAGTGTTACTGTCCTGAAATTTCTAGAATATATTTACCCGAATTTTCTGGTTTTCTATTTATTTTGAGAAAAAAATGGAACTGCAATTTACAGTTCTCTGTCATTTGTCCACAAAATTCCGAATTTTCAAGATGAATGAGAAATTTTGTGAACGCTTTCATTTGAAATTGCATTCAAACTCACATCGAAAATTCAGGTGACGTTGTGACTGAAATTTTAGAAAAATTTTAACAGTGTAGACGGAATATTCAATTTAATTCAATGAATTTCTTAATTTCGAGTATCAAATTTTCATCATCAGAAGTCCATTTGAATTTTTATAATATAGAGAGATGTATTTTCCATCCTTGCTTGCTTATTTAATGTCAAGTTACCAGAGTAACTCGTCTCTAGAGACTCGTGTGTCATAGAGAACTCGTCCCCAATCCATTCTCTGATACATTGTCGAAGCGTACGCGGCCAATCTAGCAAATGGCTAGCAACTTGACGTGTCCGGGGTACACGCCAGGACAATCCGTCGAAATATAAAATAATTGGCACGGCTCAACTCGGCAAAGAATATCATGAAAAAGCCAAACGAAACCAGGATGAAAGAATTACAGAGAAAACAATTTATCGTCTCATTCAAATGTCACCGTAAATCGAGCCCAGAGTGGAGTGACATTGAATTTATGTCGTGGAATAAAAATGCGCAAATGAATGATGAAATTCTGGGAGTTTGAGTGGATATTGCGTGCGTTCACCCGCATCTCTGGAGCTACTGTCGACTCGTCCGGGGGTTTAATGAGTAACGATAAATTTTTCTAGATTGTCGGGATCAATAAATTCCACTGTGTATCGCGCCTCGTGGACGAAATTAAAATAAGTCAGCTTTTAGGCAATACTTGTGGGGAGAAATAGGCTGAGAATGCAGTGTTGCAATTCTTTTGATGGAATTTGGGGTTGGATTTTCGGAATTCACGTCAACTCTGAATTTTTACGGTAATGTTTATTGTGGGACAGTGGAGATTCACAATGTTGGAGATTTTGGGATGACATTTACGGTACGTTTCCTGGAAATTTTTAGGAGATTGGGCCACTGAAATTTCAAGGAATTTCGTCATTGATCATTCAAGATTCCAGGGAAAAATCAATGGAAACTGCAGATTTCAGTTCAATTAATCTATGAAAATTAGCAGAATTCAGGAAAATTCAGGTGAATATGTTCATGAATTTGTCAATTAATTGAAAATTCAGCGTAATTTAGTACTAAATATTGATGTTTTGATTAAAAATTTATGTAAATTGAGGAAATCTTGTGTTTTTGCTGCTCAAGAAATTGTAATTTCATTGAATTTTCAGTGAAATCTAAAACGGAATTCAATTCAAATTCACTCATATTCGCCAGAAAAGTTCCTCACGGGCTAGTGTCAAAATGTACTAATTTGCAATTCAGACAAATTTTCATTTTATTCAGACGGTTTTTAGTGCCTGAAAATGAAATTGTCTACAACAAAGTGTGTGAAATTCAAACATTCGTTTTTGCTGTGTATCCTCATCCAGTTGGTAGGTGTCACGACTAAATAACTTTGCAAAAATAACTTAAAAAAAAAAAAAACTTCAGAAAAAATAATTTCAACCATTATCAACTTCTACAAAATTGATTGAGACAATATCCACGAACGGATGAGCCAATGTGGGATTGTTAACATCCCCTAAAAGAATCCCTAGGATTGATGAGGAAAATATTCGGCTACATAAATTCAGAATTGTTGAAATGTTCATAAATAAAAAATCCACTATTCATGATAAATTCTGTCGATTTGTGTGAGAAAAAAATTTGTAAATCCATTGAGCATTGAGAATGTTTCGGTATTTGATAGAATGAACATAATTTTGTGTGAATCATTTTTTCCCGGAAATATTTTTTTTAAAGTTATTTTTGCGAAGTTATTTAGTCGTGGAGACAGTTGGTACGTGTGATTCGCCGGGCGCCACGTGTGTCTCGTCCCCCAGCGGAGGGGGCTTCACCCACAGTTGGCAAGCCTGTATCCCTCTGTAGGTTAGGACTACAACACAACGAGCGAGGGCGTCGGTTCGTCGACTATAACGGGAGTAGCACGAAAGGGCGGCATGAATGAACGATCAATAGATATAGTTACCTCTCTTTCGGTGGATCTTCTGTTGATACCACGTCACGCATCCGCTTCTTCATAATATTATTTGTCGTTTAATTATCTCGTCGATCGATTAGTCTCCCCTCTCTCTCTCTCACTCCGCAGACGCTTTCTTCATTATTCAATCACTGTTTTTCCCCGTTATCATTTCGTATATTCTATCACTACTTTATTCAGCGGATTATAATTGGATTGCTATGACATTCGTGGGGTTTCATTCGTGAAAATGACAGGCTGTGACATTAGGCAATATCTTATTTGTAATAGTGACATTTTCATTAAAAAAAATATGCGTTCTTAACTCGGGGAAAGGAATTTATTTTCAAGAAACATGAAGGATTATTTGAGAAAATGATTTTTCAAAATTTTACATCAATATTTGAGAAGTTTACCAGATTTTTTCGCTCTCCTTGAGAGAATGAAAATATTTGTGGCATTTTTATGTGAAAAACAACGTTTTTTTCCATTGAAAATGGGAATTTATTTCACGGATGGAAAAAATATGTCAGAATGATATTCTCATTGCGACAATTTTCCATTTCAAACGGAATTAATTAATTTCTACTTCTTTTAATTAATCCCACACCCAGAGACGAGGAAAATTGTGATGGAGATGGGGATTGAAGAAGAACGTGTGAATTCTGCATTTAATGTTTTTCGAGCTGCGCGACACACATTTTGGGAACCACTGGGTGTCGTAACGCGTGTACGAGCACAGTCTCAGAGTCTCGGCGCCCGCTCATGGTCACAAGGGGTGGGAGACAAATAAGGGTGACAGGGGAATTACGGAAAATAGTGGCTCAAATTAAGAAATTTTTGGGAGCTTTTTTCACTTTTTTTTACTCTCTAGATTGAGGTGTGAAGTCTCGTTTGGCTTTTGAAGTTATTTTCTTTCCTGAGGGTTATTATGTAATTATGTAATGGAGTTATTGCGTAATACTGTTATTGTATTATATAAAAGAAATATTTTTTTATTGCTAATTGGCGATATCTTCTGACCAAATGGTCAGTTTTGTATGGATTAAGTGTCATTTTCAAGCTATCTTATGCTGTAACAGGAGAAAGATCTTTTAGGATTTTTAATTGGGAGATATTATGAAAGTGGCTTGCCTGCATCGAACGTTTTATTTCGAGACCTTCAGGATTTGAATCAATTTTTTGTCTGAGGTTTTAAATCAATCCAATTTCTGGCGGAATTTCCAATATAAAATAAAAAGTCAACGGAAACTATAAATTTCAGGTAAATATGTTCTTGCATTTTCAGTTAATTGAAAATTTGGGATAATTTGATCCTGAATATTCATGTTTTCATTGAGAATTCAAGTAATTTGAGGAATTCTTGTCTTCTCCACATGGAAAAATTTATATTTTTAAAAATATGTTGAAAAATATCTTAAATTGACCCAATTTGTGGAAAAAAATATATGAAATATATAAAAAAATATATAAAACTATATATTTTTATGTTTTCATAAATAAAAAAAATTTTTATGTTTTCATTAATAAATTGAAAAAATATATAAATATATATGAAATATATGGTTTAAAGAAATTTATAAAATATATGGTTTATATTTTTTTATATATAAATTGGGTTTATACATATATTTCTTTATAAATGTGAAAAATATATGGAATTGGCCCATATTATATATTTTTGACGGGACTGTTGCTGCTAAAAAATCAGAATTCCTGTGAATTTTCCGGGGGCGCCAGAATCTTCTGAAAATTACCCGTTAACAGTCCACAAAATTTCAATTATTTTCCAACCGTGTATTGGCGATGCATGGAATCCCACGCTTCATGCGTACGTACGTACGTACGTGCAACGCGTCCCGTCACACCGAGTAAAGACTCAAGGGATAAAAGCGTGCGCGTGGTCGTCCGCAATACCACGATTCCCCGTGAGAGTGAGACGGAAGCCGGAGAGGAATGAGAGGGGGTATCGCGTTGCACGGACGGCTTGAGCCGTCTCTTCTTCCTGGAGATCGTCTTCCTCCTCTTTTATTTCCTATCCTATTTTTCATCTCTCTCTCTCACTCTCTTTTTCTGGGAAAACGTCAGTGCTCTTTGGCTACTGTTCCCGTTGCTTGTAAAATCGGGAAATCGATCCCACATAACTGGAATTCAGTGCGGAAAAAGAGGGATGACACGGGGGGGTTTTGGCTCATGCCACGAATTTGATTTCTTCATATTGCTTACTCTCAGAGAGTTTAATATTTTTTTATTGGGCCGCTCGGTGAATTGTGGACTGTAGTGTATTTGTTTTTTCCTCATGCAAATAACAGTTTTAAGGAAAAAAAAACAGATTCCTTCTCCTAGAATAGGGAACTTGCGTGGAGTGGAGTTTTCGAATATTTTTAGATGAATAGAGTCTTTGTAGTCTATGAACCGTTCCAGAGTAAAAAGTTTTCCGAAAAGTGGTCTGGGTATTTTGTAATAACTGATTAAAAATGCATCAATTTTGAACACTTTTTTTGGGGTCATGACGTCAACTCACCGGAATCAATTTCCCCTTGCGACTACTCGCAGCGCTATTGATATCCGATCAATTAGCCCCTCATGTATAGATATTCCAAATTTTTATTTTTCTCCTCATTGAAGTAGTTTTGAAAA
>NW_021680364.1:1094940-1095187 GCF_001412515.2 Diachasma alloeum
AAATTGCGAACTAATAAAAAACATTTGCTAGTACTTTTTTTAAAATAAATTTTTGAAAAATCACCTCTGAAAAAAAAGGCGTTATCCCCTCTATTTCATTATTTCCAAAAAAATTTATTACCAATCGATAGAAAATTGTTTGAAGATTTTTGCGAGTCAAGAAAAAATCGTCAATGCAATCCTATTATTGTGTAAATTAACAATTCCAATTTCAACTGAAAACCAGAGTTGATGACCAGAGTTTGTA
>NW_021680364.1:1095277-1095718 GCF_001412515.2 Diachasma alloeum
CGATCAATTAGCCCCTCATGTATAGATATTCCAAATTTTTATTTTTCTCCTCATTGAAGTAGTTTTGAAAAGAATTGCGAGCTAATAAAAAAACATTTGCTAGTTAGTACTTTTTTAAAAATAAATTGAAGGCCCGAGTTGTAGACCCGAGTTTGTAGCAAAGATATCAGACAAGATATGAATGTTTTTTTGAGCTCAAACGAAAGAGCGGGTCGAGAAATGGCGTGCTAGGACCTCTAAAGATGGTGTTGAACCAGGGGAGACTCCTAGAACCCACTGGAAAATGTTGTCACAATTGCGCTTTTCAATTGAAAACAGACATCATCTTTAGAGAGATTTGTCATCTTTAAAGACTTCTGCACGCCATTTCTCGACCCGCTCTTTCATTTGAGCTCAAAAAAACATTCATATCTTGTCTGACATCGCTGCTACAAACTCGGG
>NW_021680364.1:1104251-1210440 GCF_001412515.2 Diachasma alloeum
TTGAAGGCCCGATTCATAAAATAATTTTTTTCGAGTATTTTGAGAACAGAACCTGTTGTTATGCTCCAGTTCCTCGAACAAGAATTATAATTCGATCAAGACAAATATTTTCAATTAGCGAAAGGGTAATTGGCTTTGGTTGTACAGCTGCTGTGCAAACGGATAAACATCGTGGGTAATTTTCACTCGAACCCCACAACTCGCGCGATCAATTGAGATAATAATGATCTCGAGTCTGTGGGCTAGCGACTGATGAGAAAGAGTGGGTATAAAAAAATGGTAAATAAATATCGGGGAGTGAGGAACAGGGGGTAGATCGATAAGCCGTCGATGTATTTTTAGACCGTCGTGGGTACATGTATCGTGCGGCGTGCTCCCGTGAACACTTGCGTTCAGACGGAATTGCTCCTTTGTGGAGCTTTCGCGACTCAATATGTGGAGAGAAAATTTAGTGAATTTTTGATTTGTTAATAGCGGGCGAAGAGAGAAGAGGTGGATGGGTGTAAAATAAGAGGGGGATGGGTGTAAAATACAATAAAATGTATTGTGGGGAGAGGATCAGAGGGCGTGAAATCATGAATATTAATTTGAAAAGGAGCACTTCTGATCAACGGCAGGTGCATTGTTGATAATTTTTCGATGAAATTTAGTAGATTTCTGCCAGATTTTGATAAAATGACAGTTTTATTGGTATTTCAAGGAATTTTAACTTTGAAAATTCATAATTGGCTGAGCAAATAAATGAAAACTGGAAATTCCCGTGCTTATATTTCATAGAGTGGGCTTCGGCCCCTGCTCGCTTCGCTCGCCAACCCCAGGGGGGCTTCGCCCCCTCCGCTCGCTTCGCTCCCCCCCATCCCCAATATTCTCAGGTTTGTTCAAGTGTTCGTATTATACAGAAAAAAATTGATAGAATGATTGATCTCCTTTGAAAAATTGAAATTTTTATTATTCATAAAATGCTCCAATCTATTCACTGGATACCAGGAAATTTGTCCTCTCTTGATGTAAAATAGAAAAATGAGACGGGATGTTAATTGATCTTCGCTTTTAATTATTTTAATTAATCATAATTAATTTCAGTAAATTAATTTTGGCATTGAAAATTCACAATTTCATGAATAAAACGATGAAAACTGTGAATTCCAGTTTAATTATTCCATAAAAATTTATAGAAATCAAGAAAATTCAGCTAAATATATTCTTGAATTCTTAACTAATAAAGAATTCCGCGTAATTTGGCCTCATTGCCGTCAAAATTAGTGAAGACCCCAACATTTTGTCTCATTCTTCGAGAAATTTCGCTGGAAACCGGAAAATTTTTTCTCTGGGTCTAAAATAGGAAAACCAGACTGGATGTTAATTAATCCTCGCTTTTAATTAATTTACTTAATCATAATTAATTTCAGTAAATTAATTTTGCCATTGAAAATTCACAATTTCATGAATAAAACGATGAAAACTGGAAATTCCAGTTTAATTATTCCACAAAAATTTATAGAAATCAGAAAAATTCAGCTAAATATATTCTTGAATTCTCAACTAATAAAGAATTCCGCGTAATTTGTCCTCGTTGCCGTAAAAATTAGTGAAGACCCCAACATTTTGTCTCATTCTTCGAGAAATTTCGCTGGAAACCGGAAAATTTTTTCTCTGGGTCTGAAATGGGAAAACCAGACTGGATGTTAATTAATCCTCGCTTATGACTTCTAGTTTCCGGGTGTCCCATCAACACACAAATCGCGAATGTAAATTCGTGAGGCATGGGGCGGGTGTGGTTGTGCGATTTATATGTCGTTAGGGGGAATCATTAATGAATCATCAAGGCGTGGGGAACATCCGGAACCTAGATGTACTTCCATTTGGATTAATTTGGTTGATGTTGAGATTGCCTAATAGAGAAATATTCAGGCTACATGCTCATGTCTTGTTCATGATTGATAAATCATGTAAATCATGTTGAGGTTCGTTCATATACTGCCGAAAATTTCTGTTTGCGCGGAGAGAAATTCTCTAGAAAAATTCTAGTGCTGTTCATATAAAATTTCTGGGGATTTCCGTGAAAATTTCCCATCAATACGAGGAAAATTCGCGTGCTACCCAATAAAATTTTCAGTGCCAGCGTTAGAATTTTTCTCTATTTATAAAACATAAAGATTTCGGGAAATTGTTTTGTTTCGAAATTTATTGCAGTAAAGCTAAAAAAATTAATTATCGTTCATTCCTAATTTTTTTTAGCCTGTTTGATACAGTTCAACTTTGTTTCAACTCTCACAATTCAATCGGAATTCGGAAATAAATCGCCCAGAATTTCCACTCCGAATGGGCTCACGCTGGAATATTCAATGGAACAATATTATTTCCGCAAACGAGGTGGATGTAACGGTCGAGCTGAAATTTTACCTTCCAATTTAATGCCTCAACCTCACATTCAAAACTTTGCCACAAAGTTTGAACGCATTAACATTGCATTTTCATAATTTTCCAAGTACAAAAAAATTGTTGCTGTGAAGGTTGGAAAATTTCCTGAGGCTTTTGATAATGAGTTAATGACTAGCGAATGGAGGGACACCGAAATAAAAATTGAGAATAAAAATTTGGTTAGAGGAATAAGAATAAAAATTCTAATTTCTTATTTTTCTTGTTGGAGAAATGAGAATAGAGAATTTTTATTTTTCTAAAACAAGAGAAACGAGAATGGAGAATTAAAATATTCTTGATGACATAACAGTTAAGCATAAAAATTCAATTATTACTTTTAAAAAAATAGAAAACTGAAGAGGGAAATCTACAGAATTCAGTTTTTTTTACACTTGAAAATGTTTATTACATTATAATTCCACTAAAATTTCAAGGGATTTTGTCATTGAAAAATCAAAACTTCATGGAAAAATAAACAGAAACTGTATATCTTTATTCAATTATTCTGTAGAAATCAGCAGAAATTCGAAAAAATTATATAAACGTATTCTTCAATTTTTCATCAATAGAAAAACTATTGGTTTTCACCAAAAATTTAAAAAAAGTGAGAAAACCCTCACCTTCATACTACAAAAAAATACCTTCATCGCATTTGCAGTGGAAATTGAAATTTCACGATTTTCCTCCCCTAAATAAAATTCAATTACTCTCCAGGAAATTACAAGTCAACGGACCACGAAATTCCCATTTTTTCCAACAGAATCTGCCGCGCTTTTCTCGCCAATTTTTCCTCAACTTTTCTCTTGACGTGGAAAAACTAGTTTATAATTGTTGTATTCCTCGAAGTTCATTGCTGCCCCTCGAAAACACTCCGTTCAAAGTTGTAATTGTAGTGGTAGCCAGCCGTGTCCGAGTCATCTTAACAAGGTTACAGTAGTAACAGCGGTCGCGTGGTCAGACCACCAGAGTATATTCCCCAAACATTACACCAACTGCGGGTTTTCATTGGCATCATATTGCATTCCTGATGAACTATACCGATACAAATTCGTCGAATTAAAATTCCTCATAAACAATGGTATGGATTTCAGCAAAAATCTGACCTGGATACGCTGTATTCGTTTCCGCTCCCACGCATTGTTCCACGAAATATTCGTGAGGTCGGCTTTCGAGTGAAATTTGGAAACCCGTCGAGTTCGACATTCACTTCATTCTTTGTTAATTCTCAGTTTCAAAAGAATTCATGTGCGAATTTCAGTAATTCAATGCTGGATGCCATTGATATTTCAATAGATTTTCATTTTTCATCGTTAATTTTTTCAATTATTATATTGTTATTTCGCGTTAGTGAAATTTTATTTTGAATTTTTTGAAACATTCTTTGTCTATGAATAAATCATTGAAATTGTTTAAACTTTTTTACACATCATAATGAATTTTTCGGGAATTGTTGAACATTTCGAATTTTTTTGAATTCCTGTAGAGGATTTTTCGGGGGCAAAATTGATTGATCATCAATTATTTGTACAAAAGCTCTTATTTTTGAGATTTCTTTCATATAAAAATTTGGTTTGTTTGAAACAACAGCAAAATCCAATACGAAATAAAAAACAATGTATTAAATTTGTCTGTCAATAATCAAATGTTCACAGTCAGTTGAATTATAATTTAATTTTTTTTACATTCCTTATTTCTGAATAAATAATTAAAATGGTTTAAACCTTCAGAAACTTATTTTTTTCTGCATTAAATTGATTTCTCATGAAGTTTTGAAAATTTCCAAATTAATGACTATAAAAAATGCTTCGGGAAATCACGATGACTTATTAATTATTTATGCAAATCTTCAAAATCAAATAAACATCGAATGCTTCAATTAATATCAACATTTGTTTTTGCTAAAAAAAATTCCAAACAGAGCGAAATTTTGTGAAGTAAAAAAAAACTTTAAAACTTAAGTTTAGAATATTGACTTGAAGTCAATATTCTAAATTCGGATAATTATCACTGTTGTCTACGAATGAATGAGTAATTCCAAGCCACCAGTTTCGATATAATGAGACAACGAGGAAACGTCAATGGCCCCACTTCCACCGTGAATTCTCCGAGCCAAGTTCGCTTGTTACAGCTGTGTAGTGAGCTTGGAAACAGGCTCTATTGTTCCACAGAAGGAACTTGGCCAGCCACTGGGTACTTAATCTGCATTCCAATGGACAATTGTTAAGACCCTCATCAAAGACGTTCGACTGTTAATTGTGGTCAGTTCCAGCCGCATTTGAAACTCATGTTCAACTCACGATAATTGGCTTTGGACTCGAGATATTTTGCACATCATTTCCTTCTGTCATGTATAATTCATTGCTTATTTCATTTTATTAAATTGAACAGGATTTCATTTCGAAAAAATTCGAAAATTAAAAAAACTAGTTGATGAATTAAATTTTAATTACTGGCGATTGATAGAGCTCAACAATATCGACATCTGAAAAAAGATTCAATTCCATTCAGTCATTAGCGGAATATCAAAACTTCACAAAAAAACCAAAACCTAAATTTGAAGATTACAAAACTTCAATTTGGAAGCAAAAAATACATGGATATCCTTAAATTAAAACGTATTTTAATACCAAACACTAGACTCTCTACTGCATTTATTTATAACCTCTCGACACGTCACTGACTACGTGGAAATTCGGAAAACGGATTTTCCCGAGGATCACGCAAATCACGGGAAACTAACATGATTTATGTAGCGGTGAAGGTGATTCTAATACCTTCACACTCGCATACTCTCCGCATTATCGATTTCCATGGGCTTATTTTAGTCATTGAGTTATTTCGCCTCACGCTGTTAGATTGATTAGATCCGATGGAGTAGGGAATATTCAACTAATTCATTAGGACAATAACTACATCGCTTTTGTACCGGAGTTTAACGGGCGTAAGTGGCGCTCTCGACTCTAAAATTGTGACGTTTTATTCCACGAATTTTCAAAGAACCATTTTCACTATTTTATTTCTACGAAAAAATTTTTAATGGAGTGAATAAAATTTTTGTGTGTAACGAAATGTTTGATATGAAACTAGTCATATGAAACGACTCAATCGTGATGAATTTCCAGGCGATAATCCTTAACGAAAGTATCATATCCCGTAAATAAACTCTGAGAATGGCCTTTTGTGTTACGCAGCAGGAAGATGGATTAAGTTATCTTAAATAATCATCGAATTCTCTGGAATACTGAGCGTAATGAGCTGGGCTTCTAACCCAAAAATATTCAGATCGATTAATTATGACGAGTTACGATAGCCTTCCACTAAATTCCAAAAGACTGATTTTTATCGGCGAAGCGTGTCACGGAAATCACGCACCTTGGGACGTTTGAGGGTTTGGGGAAGGGGTCGAGACAAATAATAGAATTGTTTCGATTAATATGTAAGAATGGAGGGAAGACAATTTTTGGAAGGCATATTTTTTCACTTAGAACAAAAATAATTATTTCATTCATATGAAAACAATTGGGGGAAAATAAGAAATTGAGGTTCCAGCTTTTTTTTCAGTCTAAATTTCAGTGAAATTTGACAATTTTAATTTCAGAAAATTTCTAGAGCTCAAATTTCTTTACTCGAGACAGAATTAATCCGTTCTTTTTTAAAATTATTCCACTTAAATCAATACATTTGAAGGGAAATGAAAAATGGAGTGTTCGGAATTTTTTCCATTCAAAATTCTTATTTTTGTCTTCTTCCTCTTTTTTTGAAGCTTATTATTTAGTTATAATGATCTAGAATTAATTGATAATTGCAGAATAATTGTGAATTAATTACACATTAAATTTTTTGCACTCATACATCAAAATATTAATCACTATCACTATTAGATAAAAATTAATCAGCGGATTATGCACTAAAAAATTAAAAAATTTGAGTTGTCAGGATTTCTTTCAATTTAAAATTCCAATGAAAATTCACAATTTAAACTCCTTGAAATTTTTGGAACCGAAATTTGTCCATTCAAAACAAAAATAATTATTCTGTCCAAATGAATGAAATCATAGGAGAAAAAAAAAGTTTTTACAGTGTTGTTCATTCAAAATTGTTATTTTTGTCATATTCCTCTCTATTTAGAGCTTATTTTTTAGTTATAATAATTCCAGATTCATTGATAATTAAAGAATAATTATGAATTCGCACTCATACATAAAAATATCAATCACTATCACTATTAGAAAAAAATTAATGAGTGGATTATGCACTAAAAACTGAAAAAAATAGAGTTGTCAGTATTTCTTTCAATTTAAAACTTCACAATTTAAACTCCTTAAAATTTTTAGAACAAAAATTTTTCCTCTCAAAAAAAATATTCCGTTCAATTGAATAAAGAATTTTAGAATTTTTTTCCATTCATAATTTCCATTCCTGTCATTACGTTCTTTATTTGGAGCGTATTTTTCCACACAATGTACTAGAATCCCCCAATTACGACAACCGCCATAAGTACCCAACATTAATATTCAACCAACACCGGGAATATTGTCCCCCTTTCTGAAATATTCCCATGACTATAATCCCTCGCCCATCCATTAGACCTCTATACCATTCTACCCCCCCCCCTCTCTTCACCACTTAAAAAAATCCAATAACAATGGACAGGAATATTTTTCTGTATTTTTACGTACACAATGGACAGTCGTAAAGTGAAAAGCCATTCCTCCACGTAAGCGTTTTATCACCGTTGCGCGTGCTTGTACGTTTTAATAATCAACACAGGGCTGTGGAAACGGATGATACTAACTTCTCCAAATGAGACTCTGGTGGAGGCATAGTAGTCGTCATGGCTGATGAACTCATACTCTGGAGAAATTTTAATTCATCAAGTTCTTTAATGCAGAATAAACATTTTTTTGCAAAAAAGACGTCCCATTCTGCCCCGGGGTTGTTGAGTTGGAATTTAAGAACTGTTCGTTTTACAACATTAATTATATTGACAATAAAAATGATTCTGTTTCTTATTTTTTTCAGTTTTTAAAATTTTTATTGGAAATCAATTTTTTTTCAATTAATTAATTTTTGCATTATCTCGATAACTATTGGGGCAAAATGGGTTACTTTTTGATGGGGTCAAACGGTTCACTTTACGAAAATTTTCCTCAAGTGACAGATCCACTGAAATTGGAAGGAATTTCGAATAAAAAATTCCGAATTTGATGAAAAAAACGACAGAAATTGGAAATTTAAGTTGAATTATTCTACGAATAATTAATAGAAATCAGAAAAATTTAGACAAATATATTCATAGTAATTAGGGACTGAATACATTTTTTGATTACGAATTCGAGTAAATTGAGGAATTCTCGCCTGGCCTGCTGCTAGAAAATTTGGAATTCCCTTGAATTTCAAGAAGTTTCGTCATCAAAAATTCAGTTCAATTATTCCGTGAAAATTGTTAATCGAAACGTACCCACAATTTAGTACTGAATATTCACGTTATGTTTAGAAATTCGACTAAATCGGGAATTCCATTGCCGTTTGAGTAAAATTGAAAATTTCCTCTAGTTCAACGCGTAATTTCCAATATCATGGATTTTTTTGCAACAATTGATCTCGCTCGAGAGCCCCCTGAACAATTGAATGAATGAACAACGCCCCACCGTCCCAACGCCTGAATTCAGCCTCAAGAACCGAAGATCCGAGTATTCCAGGGCAGGTAGAGCCCAATAGCCAGTGGTCGCTCGCCAATAATGACGTCCAATCAATCGGCACCTGAAAGCATCTGAGGAACAAGGGCGCTTGCCCCCCCTCCTAATATCCTCATTCTAATCAACATCCAACGCTGTTGTTTCACGTCGATATATCCCTCAAGAGACGGCCAATTATTAATTTAGTTTACCACGAAACCCGAGAGAGTCTTATCGGACGCGTGCAGATTCTCGATAATAATAGAAGGGCTGACCCGGTGTAGCGCGGCTCTTTTGTATTGCACGCGGGCTCTATTAAAGCGGCCTTGAGAATCCATGAGTATCCTTTCTGAGATATCGAGTATTCCTGGTATGAAATTTCGGGTTTAACCGGATTTAAGGATGTTTATAGCCAAAGCCCACATTATTCACTATAATTTTAATATTGTCTCATACTCAAGATTCATATTTGAGCCACACGTTAGTAATAATCTTAATCCTTCCGTCGGGGCATCCTAGTGGGAAATTAATTTCTGAAAATCACTTCTTGTGACATTACGCTTAGGGAAGGAACGTGACCGTGTGAACTTTGATCGAGATGTTGGATGGGTTGGACACTCAAGATATTGAAAAAATACCACAAGCCATTTACTTTAGACTATGGAGAATCTATCGCCGGCGAGAACAAGTAGGGGACCGGGTCGTATAGGCGCGATATCTTCGATTGATTTTCGAATTCCTCTAAAAAAAATTTGACCGTCGTTACGAGTCGAGCGACGCGACAACACCGCACAACAGCTGATCGAGGTCGGTAAAGTCGGTGACGATAATTCAGTGCTGGAAGAATATGGACACGTATAACACACACAAACATTCATCTCACTGTTACAACTCCACTACTAGCCGAAGCGTGCGACGTTGCCCGATCAAAAATCGACTGTTACCACTGCAGTCACAAGTCCTCCATTATTCATGAACATTTTCTGTAATTATTGTTTTTGAGACCGGAAAAGTACGCCATAACACGTCTAATTTGATGAGAAAAATAATGTGTAACGTAAATGATTTATTTAGTCAATTTTTTTTTTCTCAAGTAAGTTGTCTACTTGATAGGTTAAACATCCTTAAGGCTATTGTTGACGTTTATTTCTCGATATTTTTCAACTTTAATTTAATTTCTGTGCGGAAACTTTATTTAATTTATTTATTTATTCATTTATTCAGTTATTCATGTATTCATTCATTCATTTATTTATTTATTTATCATTAATTGTCATTGATTATTCATATTCATTATAATTTTCCACTCCCTCTGTAATCATCTCATCAACTTCAGCTATCGAACTAAAGTGAATATCCAATTTTTTTCCAACGGCATGAGTTTCAGATTCGCCGGAACTACCCACCGATTATTCTCCAGATATCGGCGACCAACGATCGCTTGATTTTTCGTATTGGACGTTGTTAACTGCTTCACTTGTCAATAACTACTGTAGCGTCAATAATTACTGTACGAGAACAATAATAATGGGGTTCGGTATTCAAGTAGAAAAAGTCCTCACCAGTTAGCGTGAAGGAGAGGGAGTTCCGCCCGTTCTTCCACTTCTCTAGAATAAAAAAGTGACTGCAATAGTCTGGGAGATATTGAACGTTGGAAAGCTACAGATTATTCAGTGCTGTTCGATCAAACTCATTTTTACACAATTCGATAATGGCCATTGAATTGATTCGGTGCCAAATTACGCTGAATTCTCAATTAATTGGAAATTCAAGAATATGTTTACTGATTACCATTAATTTTCGTGGAATCAGGGAACTGAGATTGACAGTTTCTGGTGATTATTCCATTAAACTGTGAATTTTCAACTGTAAAATCCCTTAAAATTCAATGAAATGTGGAATTCAATGGAATTCCAAATTTTTGAACATTAAGAAGAGGAAAATTCTCCAATTTAGGGCAATTTCCATTGAAATTATGAATAAAAATTCCGAATTAAATGAAAATTCCAGATTAAATTCACCTGATTCTATTAATTTTCATAGAATAATACAATTGACAGCTTCTATTCATAACTTTCATAAAATTCACTGGAGTTTCAAATTTTTTAACAGTTAAAAGAGGAAAATTCTTCAGTGTCGTTCAATTTTCAATTAAAATAAGAATGAAAATTCCAGCCTATATTAACCCGAATTTCCCTGCTTTTATTTATTTTCATGAAATTCTACAATTGACAGTTTGCAATACAATAACAATTTTTTTTACAATTCCACAAAAACATAAGTGCGCAAAAATTTCCAAAAAATTTACAGCAAACATCAGCCAAAAATGTTGAACATCAGTGTAATGAACTAAAGAGCCAAGCGAATAGTCAGCCGTGATGCGGTTAACACCGCTCTATTAACCTGAATTTCCCTGCTTTTATTTATTTTCATGAAATTCTACAATTGACAGTTTACAATACAATAACATTTTTTTTTACAATTCCACAAAAACATAAGTGCGCAAAAATTTCCAAAAATTCTCCAGCAAACATCAGCCAAAAATGTTGAACATCAGTGTAATGAACTAAAGAGCCAAGCGAATAGTCAGCCGTGATGCGGTTAACACCGCTGTAGTACCTAATACGCGCAAGCCCACCTCTCCGGTTTGCACACGTGCGCATTTGTATGTCCAAGGTGAGACCGGCGAGCTCTATATATGTCTATATAGCTCTATATAGGCAAGCTCCCCGGCGTGTGTATATGGCAGGCTGTCGCTATCGCTGGGTTTGGCGTCGCGCGTTGTTGTGCCTCTCATACCCACCGCCTTGCGTTTGCTCGTGACGCTTACGTCATTCAATAGCACCGCCATTTTGCCGGATGACGTCATAACGGGCGATGTATAACACCCACCCCAGCATACACCAATGCCCAGCCACTGGGTTGCGCGCGATTGCCGAGAGGATGACGATGAGTCAACCTCACGATCAAGGTGACACCAATCGTGTTGAAAACACTTTGATGTATTTGTTTAGTGCGTTACGATTGTCGGCCATCTTTCATTTCCTTTAATGAGCGCATTTGCGAGATGGGCGTCGGAGGATTTTGTCACGTTCCGCGAGTTGTCCAAGTCCTTTGAGATCCCCGGGGATTTTCGGCGAGGGAATCAAGGGGGAGGGAGAGATATAGGCGGAGGTATCGAATGAATGTATCTGGGAAGGATACGGATTGAATTCCGGCGCAATTGCTGTTAGAAATATTGTTAGAAATACTGGCGGAAAGAAATTGAAATTCCAATGGCGATTGCAAATTTCTTAACAACAACAGGACGAGAATTCACTAAATTACTTCAATTTTCAATCTCCACATGAATATTTAGGTTGAACTGACGCAAATTTTTAATTCTAGATTGAAATTCGATGAATTCCAATGGAATTCGATGAATTCCAATGGAATTCGATGAATTCCAGTGACAATTGCAAATTTCTTAACAGCAACAGGGCGAGAATTCACTAAATTACTTCAATTTTCAATCTCCACACAAATATTTACGATGAACTGACGCAAATTTTCAATTCTAGATTGAAATCCGATGAATTCCAATGGAATTCGATGAATTCCAGTGACAATTGCAATTTTTTTAACAGCAACAGGGCGAGAATTCACTAAATTACTTCAATTTTCAATCTCCACATGAATATTTAGGATGAACTGACGCAAATTTTCAATTCTAGCTTGAAATTCGATTAATTCCAATGACAATTTCAAATTTCTTAACAGCAACAGGACGAGAATTCACTAAATTACTCCAATTTTCAATCTCCACATGAATATTTAGGATGATCTGACGCAAATTTTTAATTCTAGATTGAAATTCGATGAATTCCAATGGAATTCGATGAATTCCAGTGACAATTGCAAATTTCTTAACAGGAACAGGACGAGAATTCACTAAATTACTCCAATTTTCAACCTTCACATGAATATTTAGGATGAACTGACGCAAATTTTCAATTCTAGATTGAAATTCGATGAAGTCTAATGGAATTCGATGAATTCCAATGGAATTCGATGAATTCTAATGGAATTCGATTAATTCCAATGGTATTCAATGAATTCCAACGCCAATTATAAATTTTTTAACAGCAACACGACGAGAATTCACTAAATCACTTCGATGTTCAATTCAGACATGAATATTTACAACCAAATTACGCAAATTTTCAATTTTTAATTGAAAATTCAAGAATGTGTTTACCTGAATTTCCCTGATATCTACAAAATTTTTATATCGGATTGAATTGAGGTGGAATTATTCCAGACGAAGTCCAAGGGTTTTGAGAGGAGAGGAAGGGAAAACGTGACCGTTTCATTCCGGCGAATGGTGTTTTGTTATGTAAACAAGTCTATTTGATATAAATAGGGGCAATGAGGCTTTTGTGCTTGGGAGCATTGTGATTGGAGCGTTTATGGTTATGCATGAAGTACGCACGTTGATGGTTACCGAGTCTCGAGCATTTTGTGTTGAATATTTGAGGGGTGGGTGGGTAAGGGTGAAGAGCTTTTGTCGCAGAAATAAATTTGGATGTTCGGAAAAATTGATACATTATCTTTTTTATTATTCATCTTTAGATGTTTTGTATCTTCGAGTGAAACAATCGGAATACTGTTCGTTAATTTTTTTTATTTCTCGATTTGAACATTTTTTCAATTTTATTTCATCTTTCCGGATATTTCTTTCGTCATTTTCAGTTCGCTTTTAGCGTGGGATAAATGTTTTTTTGTGGTGACTCATATAAAATTCTCATTTTCAACTGAATTATAATGAAAAATTAGTGTCTGTAATTAAGACATCTTTGTACCTTTTTTGAGACGTTTCTGGAGAGAAATTTTTAGTGTCTCAAATCAAGACACTCTAGGCGTTTTACTCGAAAATTCATTCGAAACTTTGGTCATCACGAAGTTGAGTTTTCCATGAATATCTCGGAATCCAAACCAAATACCAAAATTTTCCTCAAGACCTTTTTAATAGAACAAATTGAGAGCTACAAAAAAGGTTATTACAAAAATTTCGGTATCTCTCTTAGATTCGGAGATATGCCTTGAAAACTGAGCTCAGAGTTGAGTCTACTTAAATCGTTTTACAGTGTTTAATTTAATTTAATGGCTTACATTAAGACGTCTCAAAGGGACTAATTTTTACAGTGCACCTCAATTATATCATCGCTCAGTAGAAAATAAAGTTTAGTGATTGTAAATTTTTCCTGAAGTAGGTTGTCAATTTCTTTCCATTCGCGAATAACTAAAGTCGACTTTACGCTCAACTTTACCAATTTTACGATGCAAATTTGTGGTAATGCCATCGATAAACTCGACTAAGATTTTATTGTTGTCGGGCGAATGGTGAAAACTAACACTGCATAAAAATCGTGAACTCTACACATTGATGGGATTTCCTCCCCGGAAACAATTTCTGTAAAACAACTTTTTTACGTCTGACACTATTCCTTTCATTTTTATACAATTCCCCATTGCGCGGAGAATTTAACACTTCTCTGAAGTTAAGGAGCATTTCAAAGAAAAATAGCACTTGGCTGCTGCCCCTCGGAGCTACCAAAACCGACAGAGATTGAGCCTCACCGTTTTACCCTATGACACGGCCATTTGGCAACTGCAGTCGTTACATCGTTCTCTCTGCGCTACAGCAAAAACATCTCCGGAAGGATTATTCCATAAATTCCAATAACTATCATAAATTCTCTGCACACAGCGGAGACAAATATTCTTTTTCACTCAAGAGAAATTATTGCAGATTTTTTTTTCATGTTTTTCTAATTTTTTTGTCTTGAACATTTGCAGATATTTTATTATTCATTCATTATAATAATGATAATAATTTTATCTCTAGGCCTTTTACACTATTCATTCATTATTATTTATTATTGATAATTAATAATTAATTATTTATTGAAACTTTATTTTTTTTCCATAATTTCCATAGTAAGAATCAATCAATTTTCCACCCCAGATTTTTAAAATAATTTGTAAAAAATATTTTTACATGCCTAATTTAATTAATATTCTATTTCGGGGAAACAAAAAGTGAAACTTCCATTTAACTGAAAATTCAATGAAATTCCACCAGGTTGACCTGACTCTTCCTGATCTCAATTAATTTTCTCGAAAAAATTCACTAAAAAATTAACAGTTTCCACAGATTTTCCCCTCAACCTCAATTCTCAATTCCGCAATTCCTTGAAAATCCATTGAAACTGTCACTCGCCATAAATTTCCAATAATTGAACCTCAAATTTCCGCCAAAAATAGCACAACTCGGGCCAAAACGTTCGAAAATATGGAGTGAGATTCTGTGATCCATGAATAAACGCATTGAAATTGAGTATGTGGCAGTTAAACTCAACTGCATACCCAGTAGTTGGTATGGCTCGAATCCGGACCGTTGGACCTTGACCGATGCCAACGATGAATTAATTACAGCCAGAGGAGTGAGCGAGAAACGGTCTGACGATTAATTACGCAAACGCGTATTCGAATACTTCTCTCCTGTCACGTTATACGCGAGTGTTCGTTGCTCGACTCTGGGGGTGCCTCCCTCCCCCTCCCCCTCCCCGCCCCCTGACACTGTCGACTGATCGTATTCCGTCGCACCCCCGTTTCCACGCCATCTCCGCTCTGCCCCTCTCTGCGAGTGATCATAGTCGGACTCAGCATGTATGTGTCAACGAATCATATTACCCGGGCTCCTTGCCGCCGCTGCTCGGGTGACAGGGAGTCACGTGGGACCTTCAATCTCACTGGAGTGACTTATAACCCTTATATCTTCTAGTTTCACAGCTGACCCACACGTTCTTTTCCCGAGGATGACGCTTTATTCCCGTTTTTAAAAATTTTTTGTTCATTTTTGGGGGTTTAAAGAGCCTTGATGACGCAGAGATGTGAATTCTCAGAACGAAATTCCTTGGAATTTCCGCGGAACCGTTGAAACTTGATGAAAATATCCAAAAAGTTTCCCGGAAATTTCAGCAAAAAATTCTCAAGAGTGAGTACTTGGGTGAGCAAATGAGTCATTGTGGTTTTGAAAATCAAATCATTCGATTGGGCTCACGTTTCAATTAAAAATCCTATTTTTCATTCTCATCTCACCGGAGTGACTTATAACCTTTATATCTTCTAGTTTCACAGCTGACCCACACGTTCTTTTCCTGAGGATGACGCTTTATTCCAGTTTTTAAAAAATTTTTGTTCATTTTTGGGGGTTTCAAGAGCCTTGATGACGCAGAGATGTGAATTCTCAGAACGAAATTCCTTGGAATTTCCGCGGAACCGTTGAAACTTGATGAAAATATCCAAAAAGTTTCCCGGAAATTTCAGCAAAAAATTCTCAAGAGTGAGTACTTGGGTGAGCAAATGAGTCATTGTGGTGTTGAAAATCAAATCATTCGATTGGGCGCACGTTTCAATTAAAAATCCTATTTTTCATTCTGTTAAAATCATGATTATGAAATGCTTCAGAACGCCCCGAGACTACCGCAGAAAGTATTCCACAATACCGCAAAAAATGTCTGAAATTGACGCCCAATTTACCCGTAATATTGCGCTACAAACCGCGGGTTGAGTGTCTCACTGAGCAAACAGCGAAAAGTGCTGCTGTTTGCTTTTTTACCCTCTCTCCCAGTGGGGCAACACAGTCCCGGCCTTTTCACTCGGTGTGCGTGCAGGAGTACAAACACGTCGTCTACTTTAGCGCATTTCGCAGGAGTAGGTCAATTACCCCCGCATTGTGTGCGGCAGAACGATCAAGTTCACAGATTTTGCATTATTGAGAGGGGGAAATGACTCAGGTGTATTATTTTTACTATTATTATTCCGAAGTTTTCTAAAATTACAAAAGACTTTTTAAGACATTTTTAAATATTCTAATCCACTTTTACGAATTTCGCGTTCAACTGATCAATTAAAAAAAATAAAAATATCATTCGAAATTATAAAAAATCAGTTGTCCCGCGATAACTAAAAAAAATGTTCTGAATTGATTGAATGATGGCTTCAAAAATTTGTTTGGATATCCTTTTGAGCGAGTTCGAAGATGAAGGCGATAGCAATAATCGTTATTTTGATTTATTTAAAAATTTGCAAAAATTTTGTATTTTTTGAAAATGAGAATTCCGGGGATATCTTTGAATATCATGCTTCAAATGAATTCAATCATAACTTGAAATGTTTTTTTAACGCCATTAAGTTGAAGTTAAAAGATGATTACGATAGCTATTTTGGTTAATTTGATTTTTATGATGATTGTTGAAAATTTCGAATTTTTCCTGAATTTCCCTGAAAGTGAGCTTTCTGATGGTTTCTTCAAATGTGATGTTTCAAATTCATTCAAGTTTGTGTAAATAAAATTTTTCTATTAACATTTTATCGAGGGGCTGAGGGGAGAGATAGAACCGTAAAAAAGACAATCGATTGTATAGAAGAAGGGGATAATAAGAATAATGATGATGATAACATTCAACTAGGTTGAAAATCTGACAAAATTAGTTGAAAAGAAATTTTATTTAATTTAATAAAATGAAATAAACAATGAATTATACATGATAGAGGGAAACGATGTACAAAATAACCATCCCCAAACATATTGCTAATTTATTAGTAAAAATAACTGTACTTTATATCTTGCTTTGGTGTTGAGTGGATTATCATTTCTGTTGGGGTAATATTAATAATTATTCATTTTCCATTGGATTATTTCAAAAAATATCCCGATAAAAAATTCCAAAAAATTTTTGTTGCTAATTTAATTCTCTAAAAAAAATCTTTCGCCATTTTCTCCTAAATAATTTGCTATTTGGAGCAATTCATTTTTAAAAATTAAAAATAGAACCGTAAAAAAGACCATCGGTTGTATAGAAGAAAGGGATAATAAGAATAATGATGATGATAACATTCAACTAAGTTGAAAATCTGACAAAATTAGTTGAAAAGAAATTTTATTTAATTTAATAAAATGAAATAAACAATGAATTATACATGATACAAGGAAATGATGTGCAAAATAACCATTCGGAACCACATTGCTAATTTATTAGTAAAATAACTATACTTGTTTCCCTAATTTTTATTTTTAGAAGAGTCTTGCCTATGTCCTTCAATTACCCGCGTAACAAATCAAACAACGATCTCAGCGATCATTACAGAGTGGAAAAAGTCGGCCAGTATAATTTCGATACTATCACCATAATTTAAGGCCACCTTTGACAATCCCCGAAAGCGTCTGAAGGCCATAATTATATCACCGACTGGTGTAATGCCAGAGACGATCCTGAAACAGCCGAGGTCACCCTCGCCCACGTTCGTCTAAACAGATAGTGGATGGAATAAATAACGGATCAGATTTACGAGTCATTTCCCTCTCAATTTTCCCCTCTACGTCATCTCGACGCGACGGGAAATAATCCGCCGGTCTAAAAATAGGGAGAGGCAGAATGTGGAGGTTCTGAATAATCGCGGAGAAAATCAAAAGCTCGAAGAAAGAAAAGTGTACGTCAACGGAAATGGCTGTGCATGTGCGGTATTACGGAAGTTGCAGTGAAAACCGCAGGATTTCCGACGGACTTATCCTGGAATCCCCTTAAATCTTTTTCAATTATGAACGGGCAGAAGCTACGTCATTCAACATGAAAAAATATTTTCTAGTTGAAATGCTTTTCATGGATATAAAGGGTTAGAAAAACATTAAAATTTTACGGACAGTTGATTAGTCATTTTTAGGGAAGTGAGAATAAATTCCATTCAAGGGGAAAAATTCAATGGAATTTGATAAAATTTACTTCAATTTTCAATTAATCGAAAATTTAAAAATACATTTACACGAATTCTCCTGATTTCTAGGAATTGTCAAAAAGTAAATGTACCTGTGCTCGTCCCTGTCTCTATGCTCGTTCAGATGTCATGAGCTATCACATTCTAATCATTTTAACAGTCCCAAGAGTCTCTCAAGAGTGAAATACGATTGGAGTTATTATTTTAGTTAATAAGGAAAGTTACAGACACCAAGGAACAGTGACTTATTGAAGAATAAGAGCGAAAAATCCCATTCACATCAACTCCTGCTACGACAGAGTGAATTCTTAAGCCGCCAGTTAAGAAACTCACAATTTTAAAATGCTCATATCTCCGTTATAATAGTAAAATAGGATTAAAAATCCCTTGACTGAGGTTTCGGGTGGTTAAACAAACAATAAAAATGCATGGGGACAAATGAGCGAGCGTAGGGACATGGGACTTTCCACGTTTATGGACGATTATTTATTAAAAAATAGTAATTATCACGATTAATATAGGGGACGGTGGGGCAAAATGAAACACGGGGCAAAATGAAACAGCAAGAAAATCTTGTGATCTAAGGGAGATAGGACGATTTTCATGAAAACCTTTTTTGTAGAGAATTTTACAAGCTATAAAAAAG
This sequence comes from Diachasma alloeum, assembly GCF_001412515.2. Classification (NCBI taxonomy): domain Eukaryota; kingdom Metazoa; phylum Arthropoda; class Insecta; order Hymenoptera; family Braconidae; genus Diachasma; species Diachasma alloeum. Next base: position 1,122,816 of record NW_021680364.1, read on the forward strand.
GTCCTCTTCAAAAATGTCCTATCTCCTTTAGATGACGAGATTTTCCCACTGTTTCATTTTGCCCCGTGTTTCATTTTGCCCCATGCTCCCCTAAGTGAATTCTAATTCTGAAGTTTTTACTTTCTGATATCTAATTCAAAACATCGCATCGTTACACTCATTTCAATAGAAATATTGGACTAACGATGTGTTCACCTCAGCTACACGAGCGTAGGATCATTCACCTTATGCCAGAAAATTCAGCCAAAAATATTCAGCCCTGTAAAGTTCCTCACATGCTTTACTCTATTGATTTTCTAGGAGTCACATTGTAGAATCAGAAATAAAATACTCTCTCGCTGAAGAATGTCTCCCCAAAATTTTTGAATAAACAATATTTCTCTTCTGCACGAAAAAAATTCTTGCCTGAAGACGTTCCTCTCGCATTCACAACATTCCACTCGACTCATTGACTATTTAAATATGGATTTTTCAGAGAATGATCCTACCTGGGGAAACATACACATTATGTACGGTTTGTATTGAGGCTAAGGTCTTTGTGCTATCGTTGTCACCCTTGTAACTAGTCACAATACACCCCAGGTTTACCCATTGTCACCCAGTTATACGTTTGTCCCTGGGATATGCACAAATACGGAGAATAGGCACTCTCATCATCATTTCAGATTGTACCACTGGCAAAAGTTTGTTTGCCCGGACAAAACCGCGAAACATAATGCGCGAATTTCCAAAAGTTTAATTGTATTTTCATTATCAGATCGCCTTTTAGTTTTGATTGAACGTTAGCGGGTAAAAGCGCGGGTTGATAGTTTGTTGCATTTCTTTTTCCTCGAACAGTGTGTGACAGTGCACGTGTGGTAGATATAGTAGAGTGCCATGAGCCACAGGCGAACATTGCCAATTACGAGGTAACTGGAACAACAACGGGGTATTCTACCATTATCCCTCGTAGTCAGGTGTGTTTGGCTCTGTATGTTTGGGTTTGAAGAGCTAAGCGACATGTAGTAATACTCGGTATTTTCGACTTATAATTTCACTGAAATTTTAAGGAATTCCGGCATTCAATATTTATATTTTTATGAAGAAATTAATGAAAACTAATTTTAGACCAGTTTTTCCATAAAAAATTAATTAATTAATTTGTTTATTTATTGATTGATTTATTTATTTATTCATTCATTCATTCATTCATTTATTTATTCATTTATTTATTCCTGTATACACGAGGATGCGAAGACGCGAATGATAAGATCAGATATAAAAAAATTTAGAGATTCAACTAATGGAAATTTCACTATAATATTTAGGAATAAATATTCACGTTTTGATTGACAAATTGAAGTCAGTTAGGGAATTCTTGTCTTCCTGTTTGTCTTTCTCAAAAATTCATAATTTCATAAAATGTCCAGTGAATCGAATTCAATGGCACTCCGTTGAAAAATTACTATTTAACTGTCCACGAAATTCTTCTTCTGATAGTGTAGGGGAGGATGGGGCAAAACGGCCCCCCTTCAATCGTCAATATTTTCCGATTCAATAATCCGATTGGGATGAGTTAGAGCTCGTTTTGAAGAATGAAAAATTATCTTCAAAATGAAGTTGAAACTGGGAATTTTCACAATGTCATTCACAAGTTATTGACAATTGAAGGGGGGCCGTTTTGCCCCACACACCTATTAAAATGTCTTGAATGTAACTTTTAATGTCATCATTTCAATCATCATATTTTATTTATAACTCCCCTAAAATTCGAGGGAATTTCACCCTTTTAAATTCACATTTTAATGAAAAAATCAATGACAAGTATAATTTCAGCCCTATTATTCTATGAAAACGACTAAAAATCAAAAAAATTCCGTGTAATTTTATACTGAACACTCACACTTAGATTGAAAATTCAAGTGAGTGAGGGAATTCTTATCTTTCTGCCGCTCAAAAATTCGTAATTTCATTGAATTTTAATTGAAACCTGAAATTTCATTTTTTTCCCCCTCGCTTGAATTCAAATTCCCCCTCTCGGAAATTGCTAGTCACCCGTCCATGACCCAATATATGAGTTGCATTACTTTATGCCAATAAAAAAAACTGTGGGTAAAATTCGTATTTTTTCCTCCAGTGCATCACAAACTATTTGAAAAATGCAGTGTTTCCATTTGATTTTCATGAAAGCTCAAAATTTTCCCCATAAACTCGGTTAAAACTACTCCACCCAGAATTATTACATTACCATGCTCCCCACAAGCCCTGAAAATGGAGCTCTCCAGCTTTCAAAAACCGCACGAATACCGAGAATTCAGCGGCAGACATGCAGACAGCCGCAGACGAATGGAGCAAAAGCACTGAGAAAAGTCCGAGCTAATGAAGTCAATTAGGGAGACATCGTTATACGTGTCCATGGAGGAGCCATTAGGGTCGCCTCTTTCTCTTGTCAATAACTTGGCTATCCTCTTCTATTCGTTTCACTCCATCTCTTCGTGGATCCTCTTTTCGAGGCCCTCGAATGTCGTCACATAACCTCTTGGGTGATGCAAATTCCATTGCTGGTGTTAAAGTGCTCTCGCGTGATTTGAAGCACAAAAAATTTACGTCCTCGTGTGCTAGTTGAGTGTTCAATTATTTGGTGTGAGCGACGGATATGACCTTCGCTCATCAATTTCGTTCCATATTCTGATTTTATATTATTTTTTTTCGGGGAGTTTTTTCCAGTTTGACGGTAGGGGGAGTGTGGTAAAATGGAATTTTTTCAAATGTTGATTATTCATTGAGTTGAAAACTCAATTTTTTTCTTTAACGGACTAGGGGGTACGCCCTCTGCTCGCTCCGCTCGCCCACCTTTATTATTCTGACCTTTAATTTAAACCGTGAGAACCTTAATCTCACCCTTGTGATGCTTATTCTGACCCTTGTGATAGTTAATTTGATCCTTGTGACCCTTCAGTTCAATTATTCCATGAGAATTAATAGAAATTAAGAACATTTTAATGAATTTATTGTCGAACCTCTAATTCCAAATTTCATTATTTTTTCTCTTCCCTAAATCGAATTAAAATTCCTTCTCCTGAAAATGTCTAATCAACTGAAATTTCTTATTCATCTCGGAAAGTTAACGATTCAACAAAAATGAATTTTAAATTTCAAGCCATCATTGATAATCCAATGACAGTTTGAATTCCCAAATTCTTACGAAAATTGAACATCTCATTCGATTGAATGAATAAAAAATAAATAAATTGAATCAACAATTTTTAATGAATTGAGAACAGCAATTGACTGAATTTCCAATAATTTTCATCATCACATCAACTTAAAACTTTCCACTTCATTGAATATTCCCGAAATTAAATGATTTTTTATGAAAAACATGTCGGAAAATTTCCAGTAAATTATTCGTTATTAAAAATTTCAGTATATTCTAACAAATTTTGTTCAACTGCAAACACTCGAGTAAAAATGTAGATGCAAAGGTCCACAAGTTGACCCTTATTGCCCTCTCCAATAAAAAAATATTGAACCCATCAATTCAACCAGAGAAATCCCCGCCATCAAAGTCAAAGAAAACATTGAATTTCCAAAGTTGCATAAAACCGAGTGGTTAAATCACTGGAGCCGGTGGAACTGAAAACCACTCGGAATATTAAGCGCCCTGTGAGCCGGTTTTCGTAATCGTCGCCGCTGTACAACCAATTTATTTAACAAAGGACCGGGCGCCCCTCGCCCCGTCGTTGAAACAAAGAGAGGTACTTCTATCGGATAAAAATAACCCAAATTACCAGGTATGAATTACTCGGGGGATCCCGGAGATCCCATTCCTCTCGACAGGAAAAACGTGGGGGAAAAAAAAAACGCAAATGAGTGATACTCGAGCGAGTCCAGAAGATGAAAAATCCATGAAAAATAATACGATAATTAATTCGGAATTTTTATCTGCTACTTCTGTATTCTATATTGAGCACTCGGATTCACTTTGTTCAGTAAATTTTTGTAATTCCCGGGAATTTCTAGGATTTTATTCATTAAAATCTCTCAGAGGGACTTTATCCACATTTTTTTAGAGAAAAAGAACATATTCTTCTATATAATATAAAATTATATGAGACACGCGAGGGAAATTTTCAGTTTTTATGCGAATTTTTTACGTGAAATACTAATATAACAATTTTGGGATGAAGTTAACATTCTTTAATGAACTGAAATGAATTCAGGAATCGCTCAAATTCGCGACTTGTTGAATTTAATCCGAATTTTTCAGCAAAAACTTTCCTCATTCCGGCCCCTGTGATTTAATTGCCTTTAGGAAGTAAACAATCCATAAAAAATAATAGAATAATTATTTCAGAATTTTTATCTGACTTATATCTTCTTTTTTCAGGCCTCGAATAAATTTTTTTCAGAGAAAAAGAATATATTCTTCTACATAATATACAATTATATGAGACACGCGAGGGAAATTTTCAGTTTTTATGCGAATTTTTGGAATGAAATGCTAATATAACAATTTTGGGATGAAGTTAACATTTTTTAATGAACTGAAATGAATTCAGGAATCGCTCAAACTCGCGACTTGTCGTTGAATTTAATCCGAATTTTTCACCAAAAACTTTCCTCATTCCGGCCCCTGTGATTTAATTACCCCTAGGAAGTAAACAATCCATAAAAATTAATAGAATAATTATTTCAGGATTTTTATCTGACTTTTATTTTCTTTTTTCAGGCCTCGAATTCACTTTGCTCAGTAAATTTTTATAATTCCCAGAAATTTTCACTATTTTATTAATGAAATTCTCTCACAGGGACTTTATCGAAATTTTTTTCCGAAAAAAGAATATATTCTACTATTAAAAGTTGGGAATTTAAAATATTGCAGCATTTTACATCACGAATTTAAAATTACATGAGACATTACATGCCCCCAATTTTTGTATGCAGTTGACATTCTTCAATGAATTGTAACGCATGCATTCCGCAGAATTCATCAGGAATTTTTAACCAAAAACGTTCTGAACCTCTGCCCCTTTAATTTCTGAAATTTCTCCTCTCTACATTCCGCACATTTCATTGACGAATAAAATCGATAAGTCCAGGTTGTGAACTATAGCTAGTGGTACTCGGGATACAAGAGATGCTCGATCGTGCTCTGGCTCGTTTCTTTTTCATCGCTCTTTCACCACTTCTAGGCCGTGGTGACCCCGCAAACCCAGCCAACAATGTATCCATGTCCTCATTTTTTCCATTTACTCCTTCGATTTTCTAGTCTATACCCAGTTTTTGCCATTGGGGAAGAGGGAATAGGGTTTTGTTGAGGTGAAAAAATTATTCACGCTTATTTAGAAGGGATGACAGACAAATATCATAATAAATATGATCGATTACTCAAGGAAAATACTTCATAGAAATCATAATTTTTTTCTATGAAAAAAGTAAATAAATATGATGGATTACTCAAGGAAAATATTTGATAGCAATAATAATTTATTCTATGAAAAATTGGTGATTCGTATTGTTCATTTGGACGCGAATAAACAATACAAACAAATCGGGTTGTGGTGACTGATAGGAGAAGAACGAAATTTCATAAACAGTTTATTAGTAATTTATAGAAGAGTGACATTGAATTCAATTGAGGGGAAAAAATTGTCCACCGTATTGCAAACAAGTTTTATTATTCATTTATAAGAGGGAAATGTTTGAAAAAATATCAATATTTTGTGAAATTTAATTTAGATAATACTGACTGGGTATGAATTTTTCAAATTTTTTCCATGCAATTTAGTTGAAAAATTTAAAAACTGAAAATATTCAAAAGTACAGCGTAGCCCGGCCGAAGGGTACACGGAGAGAAATATTCAGTAAAAATTACGGAACTCACAATTCGCTCACCGATTACGGAATCGACTCAGAAAATTTAAGTGACGGTATCGTAATTTTTCACAGGAGATTCAGATAAAAATTACGGAACGCTCTGGAATAATTCCGTGACAGTTCCGTAAAATTTCCTACACCCACTTTTCGCTCCGGAATTACGGAAAAGATACGTAATTTTTGTTGAATATTTCTCTCCGTGTAGAGTTCCGTGTACTTTAAGTCCTCAAAAAATTTCAAGAGTGGTGTTATCTAATTGAGGGCTACAAAAGTAACCGTAATAAAATGTTACAAATTTGGCTATCCCTGCAAATAATTTTCGCATAATTTCCAATAGCATGAGTGAGATCATCACCGCTGACCCTTACATTCCCCTAATTCCAGGTTGGCAGCAGCGCAAGAGGCGGCACAAAGGGATCCTGGATACGCGAGTCAGTACAGGAGAAGGCAGAGGTCGGCCGGACTGAGTGGTCTCGGTGACTGGGCTAGCTTTGGAGGGGAGGTAAGATACGCAATCCGTTAATGGCACTTTGAGGGCGATAAAAAAAGAGGCGATAAAAGAAAGAGTACAAGAGAAATAATCACTTGAGGGGAATCAGTGCAGTGGGAAATCCTTCAATAAATCAAATTGCCCGGCTTTGTGATTCAAATCGACGCGTCATGATTACACACACACACACACACACACACACACAAATCAAAGGGTCTTTGTCGGGTATGAATGGGGCACGAGATGAAACTCAGTTTCATCGGGCGCCATTTCATCGCATGAAAAATATCGCGAGTGCAAGTCGCTGGATTATATATTTGCCCCGGGGTCTGACCGTGCACGACGTCTACTACTGATTCTGTGTGTGTTCGATATCATCTGGGGCTTGATTCACATTGGCATCCGGTGCCATCCTACCGACGGAATAACGCCACTCAGGTCTGCGGGCTATTTTATTTTTCAGGACTTTCACGTTTTTAGGTGCAGGAAATAGCTGGACAGCTCGGTCTAACCGGATTAGGAGTTTGATTTTGATTCGAGCGTACGAATATTTTTAGATTGAGGGGAATCGAGGGTGAAAATAAATCCAGCTGTCGGAGGCGAATCATTTTAAAGAGACATATAAAGATTTTATTTTTTAATGCAATTTGGAGAGAATCATTTCGATTTTGAGATGGCAAAAATGATTTCTGTTGGGAAGGAAGAGATTGACCTGAAAATCATTTTTGGAAATTGGAAATTCGTTTCGTGAATAAAAACGATTTCGGAAGTTTAAACAATTTGCATTGTTGTTTCATGAGTAAGGATTTTTTTATCAATTTAAAGCGATTTAATTTGTAAATTCAGTTTTGTCAGAGTCATTCCCACAGTTTTTGACAATAATTTAATTTTTTCGACGAGACGTAAAAACAAATTTTGTATTATGAATGATGAAATTGATCTAAAAGTAATTTTTTAAACTGTTTTGAAAATCGATTTCATGCATGAACAGATTTTCGAACGATTAAACAATTATCATTATTTATTTATGAGAAGGAAATGTTTTTATTAAGTGATTTAAACAATATTTATTTTAAAAAACGTAATTCCCAGCTCAACCCTTTCACTAAAATAAAAACTGAAGCAACTCAGAATTAAAAGCTGACAGCAATTGAAGAAAAATGAGCGAATTCAGAGAGGGAAAAGCGAAATAGTTGAAATGGTTGAAATTGAGTCAAAGGGGGTTAAAGGCCATCGAACTAACTCTCGGAACGGCCGGGACTTGCTGCCGGATATTCAACATCCGGAATTCTTCATCCAGCGGAAAGTGGCCCAGGCAAGGGCTATGATTAAGCCGAAAATCATTTCGAGTTTGGAGACCTGGGTTCACTGTTTATATCACTAAATCGTGGGATTCAAATGCAGGAATTCATTTACTTTGCAAATTGCCGGGAGAGACTTCCATCTGCATCCACCGGAAACCAATGAATTTTTTATTTAATTCGATGGGGAATAGGGGTAGGTTTTAATACCCACGTAATTGAACTCGATTTTTTTTGGTAATTAATTTAGCTTGAATTAGCTATAGCCATTGAAAATGGCAGCGGTTGTGGTGGTTTTGTCGGTTTAATTATTGATAATGTTGTTTTATTCAATATTTTTCGCTTTTTGCTATTTTATTCTGAGGTAAATTATTATTTTTTGTCACTTTAGTGCATTTCGTTTTAGTTTTCTTTTAAAAATCAATTCTTTTGATGAACAATAAGGAAGTTTTGATATTAATTTTTCCTTTAAACGAAGTTTTTTAAATGAAGCACCAGGAGAATTGTCTTCCCTCGATATTTATCAAATCAAGTTGAATCCTATTTAAGAAATTTCAAAGAGATTCGAGTCTAAATTATTTTTCTTAATTCATTCATTTTATTTATTTCATTCTTAATTTAAAAAATTAATTGTAAGGCGAACAAAAAGGAAATTTTTAGATAAATTCGTCTTTTGAACAGTTTTCTAAATAAAGCCCAAGAAGAATTGTTTTCCCTCGATATTCATCAAATTAAGTTAAATTCTATTTAAGAAAATTCAACGAGTTTCGAGTTTAAATTATTTTTCTCAATTCATTCATTTAATTTAATTTCATTCTTCATTAAAAAATCAATTCTGCTCATAACCAAAACGGAAATCTTGATATCAATTCATCTTTCAAACGAAGTTTTTTAAATGAAGCACAAGAAGAATTGTCTTCCCTTGCCCTCCATCAAATTAACTTGAATCTTATTCAAAAAATTTCAAAGAGACTCAAGTCTCTATTCTTTTTCTTAATTCATCCATTCAATTTCATTTCATTCTTCATTAAAAAATCAATTCTGCTCATAACCAAACCGAAAATCTTGATATCAATTTATCTTTCAAAAAAAGTTTTTTAAATCAAGCACAAGAAGAATTGTCTTCCCTCGCCATTCATCAAATTAACTTGAATCTTATTCAAGAAATTTCAAAGAGACTCAAGTCTATTCTTTTTCTTAATTCATCCATTCAATTTCATTTCATTCTTCATTAAAAAATCAATTCTGCTCATAACCAAAACGGAAATCTTGATATCAATTTATCTTTCAAACAAAGTTTTTTAAATCAAGCACAAGAAGAATTGTCTTCCCTCGCCATTCATCAAATTAACTTGAATCTTATTCAAGACATTTCAAAGAGACTCAAGTCTATTCTTTTTCTTAATTCATCCATTCAATTTCATTTCATTCTTCGTTAAAAAATCAATTCTGCTCATAACCAAACCGAAAATCTTGATATCAATTTATCTTTCAAACGAAGTTTTTTAAATGAAGCACAAGAAGAATTGTCTTCCCTTGCCCTCCATCAAATTAACTTGAATCCTATTCAAGAAATTTCAAAGAGCCTTCGTCTTTCAACGAAAAAAAAAATTACCGAGTTTTCTAAAAACCTCAAAAGAACTAGGTGGCCCACTTGACGAATAATCCGCCACGGTAGCCACTCTTGTCACACACACCCCTAACTCAGGTATTTAACTTGGTGAGTTTGAGGTGCTCTGTTCGCATTCGCACCGGTCTCTTCTCTTTCAAAATTAAACTCTGTGAAAACGACTTCACTCGGGTTGAGACCTACTACTATCGACTTTTCGAGTGAGCCCAACTGTTTTTATCCCCTCAGTTTCTCAGTCTATTTTGCTGTATTCGTAGGGCTCCGGCGGTGATGCTGTAATCACATTGGATACAGAGTGGTACTAAATGAGTCCCATAAACTTACGTTGGAACAACTCGACGGCAGTTTGGTGAATGTCGTCTAGTTACATCGTAAACTAATGTTCAAAGTACCGGTGTAGTTTAATGCGTTGAACCCACTGTCGGAAATTATTGAGGGGAATTTCGGGGGGGGGGGGTCTAGGAATACATGAGAGATTGTGGAGGAAGTTGCTAATTACTATCGACAATTAATTGCGAAGTGGTCAATCGGTTCAAGTCGATTTAGCTCCCAGTTGAGTTTTTGTTGAATAACTCGGAATTCAAGGAAGACAGCGAAATAATGAGATTTTGTAAGATCTGTTTCGATAGTCTTTACTTTTCTTTACAAAAAAGATTTATAGGAAAATTTGGCCAACTCCTTTAGAATGTGAGATACTTATCGAGAACTGGCGCTAGAAGGGAATTGACTTGAACCGTTTGACCACTTCACTAGTTATTTTTATCAGGTAGTTTTTAATGAAGTTTGGGGGAATTTTGTCATTGGTAATTCAACATTTTATGGAAAAATCTATGGAAATTGTGAATTTTAGTTGAATTGATCCATGAAAATTTAAAAGGTACATATATTCTTGAATATTCAGGGTTATTTGGGATTGAATGGTAATTTTTCGATTGCTAATTCAAGTAATTTGGGGAATTATGTGAAATCTGAAATTTCATGATTTTTTCCCTTCAAACTCAATGGATTTCCTCATTAAAAATTTAAAATTTAATGGAAAAATGGATGGAAACTGCAATTTCAGATGAATTATTGTGTGAAAATTAATAGAAATCAAGAAAATTTAGAGAAATATATTCTTGAATCTTCAATTAATCGAAAATTTGACCCTAAATTTCCGGAAATTTTAGAATGGTTTTATTATTTATATTTTGCAGGTTTGAATTTGAATCTTGATATTGAACGGTTAGAAAATATTCTAAAAAACTACAAAAAAATTAGAAAGTTTACTTCTGGAAAAAGATGACGAAATAATTTAAAAATCGCAATTTTTGGAAATTACGAGTATTTTCTATAAATAATTTATAAGCAATCAATTTTCCACCGCAAAAATCAGTTCGGAATCGCAACAAATTTATTCATACGCAATTTTACCAAAAATCGACTCCATGCCTAAAAAAATAAGGTCTCCAAAAGTTTAAACAATTTCAATAATTTATTGATAAACAACGAATGTTGAAAAAAAATCATTCTCTGCAAAATGTAATTTGAAGACTCTGAATGTCGCTCCATCCCTCTTTTTCTAAATTCCTATCCCACAAATGACGACAAAAATTCCTTAAACCTTCAAAAAAACAGTTTTCCATCGTTACAATCGCAAATACTAACAATTCACCCCTCATTCCAGGGACCTGGTCTGGTGGTAATGGCGCCAGGCCGGGATCAGGGGGGAGGGGCGGCCGGCGGGGGCGCTAAGGGGCCCACGTCGCTGTTTATCCTATCCGAGGAAAACTGCATAAGGAAACACACGCGTTTTATAATCGAATGGCCGCCCTTTGAGTACGCCGTCCTTCTGACCATCATAGCCAATTGCGTTGTACTCGCCCTCGAGGAGCATCTGCCCAAATCTGACAAGACCGTACTAGCCCAGAAACTCGAATCAACGGAGATTTATTTCCTTGGAATTTTCTGCGTGGAGGCGAGCCTCAAGATCCTGGCTCTTGGATTTGTTCTACACCGTGGCTCGTACCTTCGTAACATCTGGAACATCATGGATTTTTTCGTCGTGGTGACCGGGTGAGCTCAATAACAAAACTAACTCGATTTATCGAGCATTATTGCTCGACACTGTTCAAAATTTCACCCTGAAATTTCCAATAAGTGCCTCAAGAATTGAAAGTGTTCATGAATTTTCAGGTTTTCAGTTCATTTTTCGTAACATTTCAAAAAGAGAAATATTTTTTTGGACCAAATCAGTAGCGAAGAGCTAAAACGGTTCAAGTCGATTTGACTATTGGCCAGTTTCCAGTGAATATCTCGGAATCTAAGGGAGATTGCAAAATTTTTATGGAGACCTTTTTTGTAGAGCAAAGGAAGGGCTACAACAAATGTTATTACGAAAATTTCGTTATCTTCGTTAGATTCAGAGATATTCCCGAAAAACTCAGCTGAGACCTAGATGAAATAGACTTCAATTGAATTTAATCAATGAGTTTAATCAAATAGCTACTGAAGCTTTTATTCAAGCTTAAACTTGGCTTTTATTTACGTATTTTTCATTCACATTGGATAATAAGTTTAAAAAAAATTTAAATAGAAGTTTCTTTAATCCAAATGAAGATTTTATTAGTTGAAAATAAAATACTGAATCATTTATTTTTGATTCATTAATTTCCAACAAAAAAAAATATTAAAATGAAGAGTCAATTACATCATTCCTCTAGGTGTGCAATTAAATACCCATTAATCTTGATTATGATAATATTATCGAATTTTGATATGGATATTTAGTCAATCGTCAAGTGTCACTAGAGTATTGGTGATCACCTGAATATTCAGCGACTACCTCGGCGATTATCAAATAACGAATTCCTATTTATACTTCCCAAATGGCCACAATGATAATCTGGTGATCGATTATATTGAAATTAAGATGTACACCCAGTTGATCATTAATTATCCGCATGAAGTGGAGTGTCATTAACTCACAAATTATCCAATAATGAAATGATGCAATACAAATTCGTTAAAATTCTCAATATCCAATTTCGCTTATGAAATCCCAGAGAAATTCTATATTTCCTGACTAACTACAGATGAATATTTCGTTTCTCATGAGAAATATTGGTCTGTTCGTTGATAATTTCAATAAAAACCTGATTATTACGAATCTCGGCTTGAATTTCATCATTTTTATTGGAAAATTCAGACAGAAATTTTCAACAGTGTCGCTATTTCCAATTTTTCGAGACTGGAGGCTGCAAATGATTTCACTGGAGAAATTTCATGAATGAGAATTTTTTCATATTCATAACTACGGGGGCAAAATGGGTTGTCTTGGCAACAAAACCACTTGCAGCCGACCATCTCACCAAGTTCTCGAGCAATAATTTTTTTCCTCAATCTGAATTTTTTTTCTGGACGAAATGTCCAAACTTTATATCCTGATCAGCAACCCTTGTCCTTAAAAACTCGTTCTCACTCTCCTTTTCCCTCTTTCTCATTGTGAATATTACCCTAAGAGCCCCTAATTATAATAAAAGATATAAGATGAATTCCTCTCACTTCGTATTACAATATTTCGTTTCCATTTCTGGTCAACTGCAGAATTAAATTCATCGTGAAATAATCAGAACCAGTGAAACCGAGTTACGAGATATTTCTGGATATGTCATGGACTCGAAAAGAGCCAAGAATAAATCTCCAGACAGAATCACCTGCGATCGATACAAAACTTTTATACCGGATGAAACCATTGCCCTTTTCTTAACAATTCAATTCTACTGAGTCTTATCGTTCAATTTTCCTAATCAATATTTCTTCATAGTTCTATGTTTCATGTTCATAAATACAAAGACACCAGTAAAAAATTGAATAATTTGTTTTTGTGGTAAGCAGGATGAAAAATATTCCAAAATAAACAATATTTCACAATGAATTTTTAACATACGAAGAAGAAGAGAAAAATTAAAAACAGGAATTGGACTTATTGGATTTTTGAATTTTTATAATTTGGTTTGAGATTCAATAAATTTCTCTAATGAAGAACTCTTAGGGAGTTCGAAACGTCGCCACAGAGAGAATTATTTTCATGATTTTTTCTTTTGGAGTTTTCATTTTCTTTTAAATATTCATTCAAACCGCTGTGATGGCCGTTTTCGCGGGGAAAAGTCGAGGGGATTGTGAAAATTGTGAAAATCAAGAATTTGGAAGATATTTTTCATTTTGATTTTTTAGATTTTTAGATTTTTTTAAATCGCAACATTTGATCAGGAGATATTGATGATTTAAGAAGGTCCACTTTACCTCACTTTCCCAATTAATCAACGTATTCATGCGCAATACATCAAAAACATTTAAAATTTCTCATGTTACACACGAAAAAATTTCATAGAAAAACCTACCGAATTTCATGAAAAATTCTATTAGATTCCCATTGAACATCTATTAGTTTTTGTCCGATTCAATTGAACAATTCTCCAGATTTAGCCCGCCTTCTTTAGAAAATGTCCAATAAAAACTGTTTTATTGAAAAAAAAATCAAGTTTTTTGAGTCGAATCTCTCTAGAAAATATTTGAACAGAATATGTTGTACAGAAAACCCAAATTCCATTGATGTTTTTCCTACAATTCTCTACTAAATTCCCGAAATTTTTCTATGAAATTTTTTCGTACGTGCCTTTTCGCCTATCAATTCCCTCGCGAAGCCCCCGTTTTCCCCCAAAAAAGCCGACAAAACTTGGTAAAAACCCAAATAAACCAGAGAATACTAGAATGATGCTTGGATTAGGTCGATGACTGTGTTCGCCGAAACAAATGTGGACGTCGACCTGCGTATGCTCCGTTCCTTCAGGGTCCTCAGACCGCTAAAGCTGGTATCAAAAATTCCAAGTGAGTTCCAGTTAACGCCATGGGATTCTCCCAATACTCGTCTTCGGTTCAAAGGAACATAGGATCACTAAAGAATCGAATTAGTTTAGTCCTACCTACCAACTTAAATGTCTATTATCAGAAGTAACATGTCGTTAGTCGGATTCACAAATCTTCATTGGTGAAGTTAGGTGACAACTAGTTGGAATAATCGGTGTTGTAAACCGTAGCATTTACATTATCTCAATTAACAAATAGAGAAGCCGAGTGACTAACACATTAATGTACTTGTCTATCGTTCATTGTTTAGAGTTTAAAAAATCATAGCTAGTATTGAATCTTCAATTAGTTCAGATGAGTTGGACTTGACAGCTATCAAGAGCAATGATCGATCACCCCTTATTTATCCAAGCCTTGTCTTCGCCACAAAAAAGCCATTCAACTGTCCATTAACGCGCATTCAGAAATGCAATGTAATTTTATTGGATGTAGAGACATACGATGAGACGACACGCAGATAGATAAAGCTGTTCTGGGGTCTACAATATCTATTTTTAGTCCTATCTTTAGCTGAAGCAAAACATGAATAATTGATCTGACGTCATCGCGGATACCTCATGATTCGGTGATTCTATATTCTATACGCGTGCTAAAATATTTTCCCCCACAGAATTGTCAAAGTAATGTCTTCCCTTTCCTTGAACATGAGGAGTGATCAGGGTTGGTCGAGTTTTTCATACTTTCGTCCTTATTCTTGTCATAAAGATGAATGTTGTTAAAGTTTCCTTGGGATTAGACCATCATTCACCTCGTGGCTAGCCCCCAACGAGAGGTTCAAGCTTTAGAAACGAGAGTACACGTATGAAGCGATGTACTGCCATCAGAATCTAGCTCATTAGATAGTTAATTCTCATAGTAAGTAATACTCGATAGCTGTCATCATGATTCTCCACGAAACACTGTCATCCCTAACTCTATTCTGACCTCATGCGTCACGTCATACCATAGATTCTAGTTAACTCCAGCTATTCTCCTGTCCTCAACGCTCCTCCAATCGCCCAATAGTTATAACATGTTTTTTGGTTCATAGACTTAACATTTGGTTAGAGATAACTCGCCTAGCATTAGTCAATCTAGTCATAGTCATACGTAATTTAATAGATAGAAATAACATGAACTAGTGTTATAGAGTAGTAGGTAGTAAAGTTTGGTGGGGTGGTGTGTGTTTGGGTCAGGTTCATCACGGTGTTCTCACAAGGCATTAGCCTGGACATGGATCTGCGCACGTTGCGTGCTATACGCGTGTTGCGACCGCTCAAACTTGTCTCCGGCATACCGAGTGAGTAGTGTTTCAATTATTGCCAGTGTTCAAACGATACGTTCAATCGAGCTATTCTGAATGTTAAAGAAGAGAAATGATACTTCAATTGTAGCCTGTGTGAATTAATGTGTGGAACAAGGGCAAATTTACAGTCAAAAAACGTTCAGGATGTCGGAAGACTCATTGTGAGCGTCTGAGAGAGTCTTGAGCGTTTTCTGAGTGACAGCCGGTTTCTTTTGGAAATGACGCCACGCCTTTGGATTCTGTTGACAGGTCTGCAGGTGGTGCTCAAGTCTATCATCAAGGCGATGGCACCTTTGCTACAGATTGGATTGTTGGTGCTGTTTGCTATCGTGATATTCGCCATTATCGGTCTCGAGTTTTATTCGGGAACGCTGCATAAAACGTGCTACAGTATAGAAGATATCAGTTAGTAGTTTTTTTTAGACTTCATTTCGTTTGACTTCATTTGAAGCAGATAATTTTAATGACTCAATTTTTTTTTCTTTCGCACAGCTCAACCAGTTAAAGAGGGCGATGTGCCAAGTCCGTGCAACACAGACAACAAATATGAGGCACCGATGGGTTCCCACGTATGCAATCCTAACAAATCGGTATGCCTGGATCAGTGGGAGGGACCAAACAGCGGAATCACCAGCTTTGACAACATCGGCTTCGCCATGCTCACCGTCTTCCAGTGTATCACAATGGAGGGCTGGACTGCCATATTGTACTGGGTAACGGAAAAGAGATATGTTCCTCAGTGTTAAAACCTGGCACCTCGTTGCCTCTCATACTCCTGCTATTTGCATTATTCAGATTGAGAGGACGAGGTGGCGCTGACAAGAGTGCTTCTTCTTTCGAATATTTCACTTTTTTATTTCATTTCAATTCATGGATTTTTCAATGTGTCTCTCGATGGTAACCTCTAATTGGCAATACAACGAACAAATTATCTTCTTCATTGGAATTATGTGTTCTGTCTGAGCTCCCCATTTTTGTCGCTTTATTTATCGCAATTTTGCACATTAATGTCGTGTTTGATTGGCTTCTAACTCCCTTCAACCTTTTCCGTTCTAATCTTTTCCATTAAAATTGATGTGACGTTTTTTTGTGTATCTAAGTGTGAAAATTATCAATCCCTCCGATTAGAATACTCGGTGCCTCATGGCATCGATTCCCGATGAAGCGAGACCAAAATCTCATGCCTGACGATAAAAACCAGATGAGAATTCATCACCTGGACAAATCTAACACTGATGTATATATTGACTTTGCTCAGTATGACACTGTCAGTTTCAACCCTCACTGTCTTAAATATAACCTGAAACTTCTTGAATGCCAGCTGGACGAATGCACCGAGACACTCGAGTAACGCAAACCTGCCAAAACTTTGTCACCAAACAAACTTGAAGAAAATCAGAATAGTTCATAAATGATTGTTGAATGTCCCCAACTACCATTGACATCAATGTTGTTTTTTTGTATTACTCGAGTGTGCACAATGTCACGAAAATATTTCAAAGTAATGCCTCATTGTGGTCACGATAGGAAACAACTTTTCGTGATTGCAAATGCTCTATATATTGCGTGACGATATTCAGTGTAACAAGAGAAAAACTTTTCCCTGTGTATTTGTTATCATCAGTGTAAATCGATGATGTGCCAAGGCTAAATGTTTAATCACTCTTGACTCTATTTATGATAAATTTCACAGACGAACGACGCTCTTGGCAGCTACTTCAACTGGGTATACTTTATACCATTGATCGTCCTTGGGTCCTTCTTTATGCTGAATCTAGTTCTCGGTGTTCTCAGCGGGTGAGTGCCACTCTTATTCTAACCAGTCACTGTATCTCTCTCATTCTTCAACCTTTCAACTGTCTCTCATCCTTTAAACGTTTGCATTTCTCGAGGCCTTCCCATACCGCCCCCGCCCTACCCCTTGTCCAGATGAAGACGACTCAAACGATGTACCCAGAAGAGATCCAACGACCCTCTTCAGGCGCGCGAAGCCTCGTTGACTTTGTCTACTTCCACATCGAATTTCTTTTCTTCATCTCAATTCTTCATCCTTTGTTTTATCTCTCTTCTATTTTTTGCTTTTTTACATTTTTCTGTCGTCAGGGAATTCTCTAATGAGAGAAATCGAGTCGAAAGACGCACTGCGTACAGAAAGAGAAAACATAAACTTCTGTTCACTACTGCGTTCAATGCGTATCTTACGTGGATCACACAAGCAGGTTTTTGGTTATTTATTTGTTGAGATTTTTTTGTGGAGCTGACTGGTAGCGATGTTTTGGGATGGGTAAGGCGAAGGGAAAAGGCCGAGTTGAGGGAGAATGCAGAGATTGGACGTTTGAAGGGAATTCGTTTGTGAACAGAATGAAGATCAATGTTCCGATGCAATATTTGGGATTTTGGCATGAAAAACTTTGATATGATCTTATAGAAGAATTAATAGCAGTATTGTTTTTCGTTTTTTGGGAAATTTCGGAGTCATTTATAATGTTCATGATTTTATACAGAATTTCCTTCGCCTCCAAGGAAAATCCAGGAAAAGTGTGGGATTTTTTTATTAATAAATTTGATACAACGGTATAGAAAAATAAATAGTAATATTGATTTTACAAATTTTGAGCAATTTTACGTTCATTTATAATATTCATGATTCTGTAAAATTTCATTCCATTCCGAGGTAAATCCATTTTTCGTTCTTGCTTCTTCAATTGAATTTAAAAATCCACAACTAGGCTTTTCAATTCAAATTATGAAATGGTAACATCGCTCCAATCCTCCATGGTATTATCGCCTTTCAGTATTCAACAAATGATAATTATTCGCCAGTTATGCCCGCCTTGCAGCTCCATTACGCTCAAGCGCCAGACTAATGCTGAACATTTTTTAATTTAATACAATTGTATAGAAAAATGAATAGCAGTATTAATTTTTCAAATTGTGAACTATTTCGTATCCCTTTATAATATTCATGAATTTATACAGAATATCGTTAAAATCCAAGGAAAATTGAAAAAATATTCAGATTTTTTGTAGAAAAAAATGTGACAATATTAATTTTTCACATTTTTAACAATTTCATATTCATTTATAATATTCACGATTCTGCAAAATTTCATTAAATTCCAAACTAAATGTATTTGTCGTTCTCGCTTCTTCAATTGAATTTAAAAATCCACACCTAGACTTTTCTCCGCAAAATTATGGATTGGTAACGTCGCTCCAATCCTCCATTTTATTATCAGCCTCTCACTATTCATCCAATGATAATTATTCGCTAGTTATACCCGCCCTGTAGCCCCATTACCCTCAAGCGCCAGACTAATGCTCAACATAACTACACTAATAAATGATGATTAGAGATGTAATTATCCCCCTTAACTGCTATCCTATCATATGTGTAACGCTTGTAGAGAGTTTGCAAAGGAGAGAGAGAAAGTGGAGAAACGACAGGACTTCCTGAAGAAGCGTAGACATGCACAACTCGAAAGAGAACTCTATGGTTACGTCGAGTGGATATGCAAAGCAGGTTAGATCACTAATAAGCCAGTGTCGAAGTGCAGAATATTTGTAAACAAAACAATGCTTGAGCCTCTGAAACTGCTAGGGGATTCCCCTTCCTCGAAATTTAACTTCACAAGAGTCCATCATTTTTTCAGAGGAAGTCATACTGGCGGAGGAGAGGACGTCAGAGGAGGACAAAAAGCACATAATAGAATGTAATTTCACCAGTTACAATAACATATTTTCATTTACTTCATAATAATGACATTTTCATTCCACCCGCAGCGAGGAAAAGAGCCGAGAAAGCGAAGAAAAAAAAATTGAAAAATCTCGGAAAGAGCAAAAGCACTGACACTGAGGAGGAGGATGAGGACGATCCGGACGATGGTGAGTTGTATTTTTCCCTCGTTCAAATGAATACAGAGGTTTAGGTGAAATTTACAAGCATCAGAAATCAGTTTTATCGAATCGGCAGGGATTGTGAACTTCATAATCCTCTTTTCAGTATTTATGAGGGTTATAAATAAGATACAAAAGGCGTTAAACGGAATTGAGTAATATATCGGGTTAGGAGGGTACTTTGTACCTCAACTGAATTCCTCATTTATGAGTATTATTGTTGACTATTGGTATTGAAGATTTAGAGAGAGTGGGGGGCACTCTAACTTTGATAAATGAATATTCTAAACACACGCTATCAGATGCTCCTCTTGTTTCAGAGCCTAAGAAAAAACTGAAAGGTAACTACTATAATCAGGAATGCCAATTCTTACACGTTAATTCGTAAAAAGTAATATGGCTACATGATGGTTATTATTCTATTACCGTAAATTATTGTGGTATTTTGAGTTTATGTATAATCGTTGGAGTAACAATATTGACATGATAATATTTAACTTAATATTGCGTAATTGTTATTACTGCTATAAATTGTGTGAAGCGAATGACGCTGGTGATAATGAGAGAATAACATAAATGCCTTTGAGAGGGGTAACTAAACATATAGCATATCGTAGATAGATATAATATACTTTATTTTCTTTATTCAGAATCAATAAATAACAATAGAATGCATCAATGCCTATGGAATAAAATGAAATAAGAAACGTACATAATTTTTCTTGATTTTTCAATATCAAGTGCACGAAAAATCGTGCGGAAAAAATCATACTTCATTTTTTGCAATTAATTAGATCTATAGGCCTTCATTGCATCTCTCAATGAAAGAAACTACTCATCCAAAACATTACAGAAGGGTTAATTTTTTTCTTCAATAGGTATTGCTTCTGTTCTGCTGGTACAAAAACTCATTGAATTTCAGTCGTGGACAAAATACTGGTGGCTGGAATTCCCATAAAACTGGCATTTAACGTCAAAACTATAAAAAAAACTGTTATCCGGTCTTTTTCTGGTCACCACATTTTGTATCCACCAGTAAAATTTTATGGTTCACGAATGATGGTTGGAAAATCTTTCACGAACACAGCGCTGATTAATGTTTTAGCTGAGATTGAAAAAAAAGAGGAAAATATGTCTAGCACAAACACTAGTTAATGACTTTTGGTAGTGAATTAGAATTGTCGAGAGATTGATTTATTAATGTAGAAGACAAGTTTATAATACTTGATAGTTTCATTTCCCCATTAGTCTTCATCTGGAGGATTACTGTTGCCAAACGAGATGGGATTTTATTCATTAATATTAGTTGATTGAATTTCCTTGGTTTATTTATATTATTTTGTAAGTGGTCGTGCTTAGTAGCATATTGAGGTAATGAAACCATAGATTAGTGTCAGTGATACGATATAACTTGATAGAATAAACAAGACAAATAATACTACTAAATATAATGCTCATGCCATTAGTGTTGGATATATTAAAGATAAAATTTCAATGAGATGAATGAAGATGGTTGAGTGAAGGAGGTGAATGCAACGTTAATTTGTTAGACCCTGATCAGAGTCACTTGTTGATGATGGAACCTCTTAATTCTTCATGATGATCCATTAAAGTCCATCTGTTAACTCCCCATCAGGTTTTACGGGCGTTAGTCAGACAGATTTACATGACTAGTTGCATTCAACCAGATGTTAATCACAAATCCATAGAGTGCAGAAGTAATTTCAATAGAACGTAAACATTTTTATGAAAATATTCTGTTAAAAATGAAGTAAAAACTATGATGACTTGTCTTAAAAACATATCAAGATATGAATCTCAGCAAAATATGAAATACTGGCATGTGAATGGGGGAGTGATGTTAAAGTATGGGATTTTCTAGGGTTCTCGAGATCTTCGTACCTCAGATCAGTGAAGGACGACGGCGCCTGTAAAAATTTCTGGAAAATTGAGAAACAAACTAGGATTTGGATACGAAAAAAAATTAAAAGCCAATCGTTCTACTGGTTCGTCATCGTCCTTGTGTTCCTCAATACAGTCTGCGTTGCCGTTGAACACTACAATCAACCACAGTGGCTTAGTGATTTTCTCTGTAAGTTTATCAATGTTCTGAATACACATTTCCAACAAAATCCGTTTGATCTACATGGAAAAGCTAATTGCATTCATTGAGTATTTTTAATTTTCCGTGAATATTTTATCAGAATTAATCAACCAGTTCGTTCAGAATAAATATTACTGATAAATGGAGTTATCTCCACCGGTTCATCTTCACTCTCAATAACTGAATATTGAAACTGGACAAATGAAATTTTGATAAAAGTTGAAAAATTCTGCAATACAATATTCGAAGTTAATTGCAAATGAAAAATGATTTAATCAATTCAATTGGAGTGGAATTACAAAGTTGATTAAAATTTAAAAAAATTTTTTCAGTTTACACCGAGTTTGTATTTCTGGGGCTCTTCATGTGCGAAATGTTCGTTAAAATGTATGCCCTCGGGCCACGCAAATACTTCAGTTCAAGTTTCAACAGATTCGATTGCGTCGTTATCCTGGGCTCGATATTCGAGGTGATATGGTCGGCTGTTAAATCCGGCTCATTCGGTCTATCCGTCCTGCGTGCCCTGCGTTTACTGAGAATATTCAAAGTAACCAAGTACTGGGCGAGCCTGAGGAATCTCGTAATATCACTGTTAAACTCAATGCGCAGCATCATTTCACTTTTGTTCCTTCTCTTCCTCTTCATACTCATATTCGCTCTACTTGGTATGCAACTCTTCGGTGGACAATTCAACTTTCCATCGGGCACACCACCAACCAACTTCAATACCTTTCCCATTGCGCTGTTAACTGTCTTCCAAGTGAGTGGAATTTAATTTTCGATTCGGTTGACATTGTGGAAGAGGGGAAGATATGTCTTGTGGGCTTCCTCTTTGATTAATGTAGTTGTTCTGTGATTGATACACTGGAGAAAAATTGAAATTTCATGGACTGGTGACTAGTAACATTACGGATAGTAGCATTAGTTCTATCTAGAGGGAAAAAATAATGAAATTCGAAATTTATGAGCAGCAGGAAGATGAAAATTCGTTAAATCCCTTGACTTTTCAATTAATTGAAAAATCAAGAATACGTTCACCTGCATTTTGCTGATTTCCATCCATTTTTATGGATTAGCAGAACTGAAATTTAGAGTTGCCATTTCAATCAAATCTTAGAAGAAACAAAAATTTTATCATTAAGTATATCAAGTGGATAGCCATGTGTGTAAAGGCAAAGAATGGAAACCCAAAGGTCGTGGGTTCAAACCCCACCTCCTGATTTTTCCAAGTTTCCCAAATTGATTGGTATAATGCACATTTCGATCAACAAAAGAAATCTCATCACTAAGTTTTCCTGGTAAAGACATTCTTGGAAGTTCTGGTAAAAATTCTATCATTGCCGGCAATTGATGGCAACATTAATTACTAAATAAACTTTTCGCAGATCCTAACGGGTGAGGACTGGAACGAGGTGATGTACCAAGGAATCGAGTCACAGGGTGGACACAAGGGCGGTGGCATGATATATTCATCATACTTCATCGTTCTCGTACTGTTTGGTAACTACACACTGCTAAACGTCTTCTTGGCTATCGCTGTTGATAATTTAGCGAATGCCCAAGAGCTGACAGCAGCTGAGGAGAATGAAGAGGCGGAGGGTAAGGAGAAACAACAACTAGAAATCGACAAAGAATTAGAGTCGTTACGCATGCCAGGTGCGGCTTCAGCACCAAAAGTTGAGATATCACCGCCAAGTCCTTCAGCAAATTTGTGAGTTATATTTGTGGCGTGAAATAGTATCGAAATGTTCGGGGTATCTGGACGTTAATTGGGATGATTTTATTGGTGTGACAGAGGTAAAACTGGAAAACAGGCGTCCGAAGAGAAGAAACAGGAGGATGACGATGACACGGGACCAAAACCAATGCTGCCATACTCCTCCATGTTTATATTATCTCCGACAAACCCGTGAGTTGATTATTCACATTTTTACATTTTTCAAAGTCATTCAAGCAATTGAGGTAATCAATATTAAAAGAAGTCCAACAAATTTTAATTGCCTGTTTAAGGTCATGTGAAAATAAAATTGCTTGAGTCAAGTCATAAAATCATACACTGTTGGCAATTGAAATTGAAATGGACACTTGAGGAGTAAATTTAGTCGAAGTGGCATCAAATTCAATTTTGGTTAAAAGTCATTAAATTTCTGATCACATTCAAAAATAGTTCCAGTCAATTTCGACTATTCGATAGTTTTCAATAAATATCTTGGAATTTAAGGGAGATAGTCGTTACGAAAATTTCGCTATCTCCCTTAGATTCGGAGATATTCCTCAAAAATTCAGAATTCCTTAACTCACTTCAATCTGTCGGATTCCTATCAATTTTCATCGAACAATTAAATTACGTGATAAAAATTTTCAACAGTGTATGCAAAACAAAAAATGGACGAATACTAATTGTCTTTACATTTTAATCTGTCCCAAACAGTGTAAGAAGAGGGGCCCATTGGGTGGTTAACCTGAGATATTTCGATTTTTTCATAATGGTTGTAATATCTCTATCGAGTATAGCCCTTGCAACTGAAGATCCAGTAGACGAGCACTCCAAAAGAAATACAGTATTGAATTATTTCGATTACGCGTTCACTGGTGTATTTGCGATAGAGATGATTCTCAAGGTCATTGATCTTGGAATCATGCTCCATCCCGGCTCGTACTTGCGCGAGTTCTGGAATATAATGGATGCCGTTGTCGTCATATGTGCTGTTGTATCAATGGGCTTTGAAGTGGGTGGTGGATCTGCTGGACATTTATCAACAATTAAATCACTTCGCGTACTGCGTGTACTTAGACCATTGAAAACTATAAAACGTGTGCCTAAATTAAAGGCAGTGTTTGATTGTGTCGTTAACAGTTTAAAGAATGTCATCAATATTCTCATCGTGTATATATTGTTTCAATTTATCTTCGCTGTCATAGCGGTACAATTGTTCAATGGTAAATTTTTCTATTGCAACGATGCGAGCAAAAGAACTCAAGCGGATTGCCAGTGAGTGAATTATTATTTTATTATTCATGATTTATCAAGCAAAAGACATTTCAACAACGAAATTTCGCGCATTTTCTTTTATCTTTGACAGAGGGCATTCATTTGCAAATGAATACACTTGATTAAATTCTAAATTCTGGATGGAGAGTATTATTCATGAATTTCATAATTGAAATGTCGTTAATTGATAGGTCACGAATTGATTTTTGTTTCGATAGTCTCAATTCCATTTCGTACATGATCATAAATGTCTTATGAATATATTCCCAGTGGTGAGTATTTCATCTTTGAGGAGGACCAAATACTGCCAACACCCATGAAACGTAAATGGCAGCCACAGAGCTTTCATTATGATAACGTTATGGCTGCCATGCTGACGTTATTCGCTGTACAAACTGGTGAGGGTTGGCCACAAATTTTACAACACTCGATGGCAGCAACTCACGAGAATGAGGGTCCCATTCACAATTTTCGAATAGAAATGTCCTTATTTTACATCGTATACTTCATCGTCTTTCCATTCTTCTTTGTAAACATATTCGTCGCCTTGATCATCATCACATTTCAAGAGCAAGGCGAGGCGGAACTGCAGGACGGTGAAATTGAAAAGAACCAGGTAATTTCATTCGCACTTGAGTGTATCAAATAAAATAATTAATGGATGATTAACATTGATAAATTTAACTTCCAGAAATCCTGTATAGACTTTACGATAGGTGCTAGACCTCTGGAGAGGTACATGCCGAACAAAAGAAATAGCTTAAAGTACAAAATATGGAGGATAGTAGTGTCAACGCCGTTCGAGTACTTTATCATGATTCTCATCGTTTTAAATACACTTTTACTCATGATGAAGGTAAGCATTCAATACCAATAATTAATCTACAGTTACTAATCATAATCTCAATAGTGCCCTGACGAGTTAAGATGACAGACGATAATGTTTTTCTCTCAGCCCAAGAAGTGTGAATAATCGAAAAGAGAAAACATGAGTTGCATATCAGAGAGTCATTGAAACACTCTTTCTTTCTGGTTATGTTTAACTTTGAATTCCATGCAAATTACTTTGATTTTCTATAATCACTGTTTATCCAGGCCCATTCTCTCTCAATACATCACAGTTACCACATCTCCCTCTCTGGCAATTTTAACCAATCCATTAAGTAGTCACAATTCCATCATTGTCGTGGTTTAGTGCCTCATGCTCGGGGTTATTCGGTTGAGGTGAAAATTCATTCATAAGTATTAATTTTTTTTTTCACTCATTAGTACGAAGAAAGTGGTTGTATTTGCCTGCATATTCACTTGTTTTTCTGTTTAACTGTCGTCCCAACGTTTCTGTCGCTGTCGAATACACATAACAATACAATTGTTAATCCTCAAATTAACCCATCAAAGATCCCTTGTCATCATCAAAAAAATGATACGTTTCATTTTCATCGTTTAAAGTATCAAGTCGCGTTGATGAGATTCTCATTAAATTCAATAAATCTCCTCTTGTCATAACAGATACAAATGGTTTATCATCAAACGTCCATCATACTGATGATGGTAACGTGCGAACAATATGCGAAGCTTCTCGCTGATTATCATTTATTTCATTGTTTTGTAGAGAACATACTTCATTTATGATTCTTTTGGTCATTATTATAGAATCATCGTCCTTCCGTCACTCCTAGTTACTCTGTCTCTATTTCATCCGAATGCATGGCTCGCATCGTGTCCCCATGTGTTTTAAAACAAAAATCGAGATAATTTATTTTCAACATTAAAGAGACAAAATTTTTTGATATTCTGCACAAAATGACCACAACCCATTATTTAACTGGGTGGGAGCATCTGCACAGTTCGTTTTCGTTTCCATCGTGGAAGTGAAAAAATACTAAAGCTCCTGGTCAATTACTCGTTTCATTGATTTCAATTTTATTTGAAAAAATCGAGTTCAGTACGATTATTATTCTCCGTTAGCCGTAAATCGAATGGTGAATTTTATTTGCTTGATTTATTCGGTGAAGATTGATATTTCTGTTCTGTAAGAGCACATGCACACGCACTACCGATAATGTTAATCAGCACAAGTATTTTTTTTCATTAATTGGATTGGGATTAAGGCACGTGACGAAATTTTTCATTCGTGAGATTAAAACAACGAGACGGAGTGCCCTTGGTACGTGCTGTTGAAAAATTGTTTCTGTGGAAATTACAGCTTTGGCAATGCTCGCTTTTACAGATTGAAACTACAGATACATTACACTGAAACACTTTTTGCGATCATATAGAGATGTTGGAATTTTCGGGCTGGACTTTTGAATGAGAGACCTTTAAATTACAATTGAATTTTTGGATTGAGAAGGTTTTACTGAGAACCATAAACCCATTCAGTAGCAAAGCGGTAGGTTTTGAAGAATATCTCAGAATCTGAGAGAGATAGCGAAATTTTCGTAATGACCTTTTTGTAGATTGTATTAAGGGCTTCAAAACGTCATGACAAAAATTTTCCTATCTCCCTTAGATTTCAAGATATTGAAAACTGACCAATAGTCAAAATCGATGTAAACCGTTCTACCGCTTCGCTGTTGAATTATAACTAAATGACGCTTGGAAATTTTGAAAAGATGCCTGGTTTCTGTTGAAATTAGACTATTCAATATTCATGCTGCAATCAGACTAGTAAATTTCTGCCCTGAACTCGAGATATTGAATATTCATTCTAAATGCAGGTTGCTATATATTCAGCCTGAGTAGTTACCGTCCCTCGAAAATTCATTTTCACTTGAAAATTATTTTCCAGAAACTTCTCCCAGATTTCCAGAGACTTTCAAAAATACCAATCAAAAATTTCCAACGCCGAATTCAGTAGCGAAGCGGTAAAACGGTTAACGTCGGTTTAGGCCTCAGCTGAGTTTTGAGGGATACCTCCCAATCTAAGGGAGATACCGAAATTTCTGCCTCCCTCAGGTTCCGAGATATTCATTGAAAACTGGCCAATGGTCAAGTCTTGCCGCGTTTTACCGCTCCACCACTGAATTCTCAACAACAAAACAACATGCTTGTGAATGATTGAACCAGCACGTTGCAAGTTCTCAATGACCCGTCACGTTGTTTTCACGCACTCAAATTTGTCTCAATCACTCCAATTATGATATCTCCCCCAAGGAGAACCATAAAAATACACAGAACTGCGTGTTGCATGCTGGCTGCTGCAGATAACGAATAAACAAAAAAATCCATAGTCAAACCGAAACACCAACACTGAGATAATATTGTTACATTTCATTGAATGTTCAACAAATTCTATTGTTTTGCACTGGGCGTTCGCACGACAATACCATAAACAAAAGATATAATAATGATAATAATGATTTTCCTCATCACGATATCCCATTTATTTAGACATCAGAAAACTCGATGGATTCTGATGATATACATAACTGGTAATGATAAAACAAAGACCAAAACTCAATCCCTCCACATTAATCCTTCTTCTCCGCTTCAGATTCGTCTCTAATTTATCACCAAAATGACTCTCTATTACTTACAATCCTCCTGATGAGTTCCGAGTACTTCTTCTCGATTATAATCGACGATCCATGACCCTGAGAATTCATTGAGTAGTTATTGAGAGATAAATAGCATCGAGGAGAAAGCTTCATTTTGTCTGAAAACAGTGTGACACTGTGAAACAGTTATTTAGTTTTTTTTTTCACCGCCAATTGAATTATTAGAAATTGTATTGGCAGTAATTAGTACATATGGTCATTAAACCAATTAGTGACATCGTTGTACGCATCGTTGCATAGCAACGGGGCGATCAGGGAACTCAGAATCTCTGAATATTCAATTCCACGAAGATATTCAATTTTGATTAGATTCTAGCGCTGAGGATGTCATGGGTATCACTGGAATTGAGAGTTTTTATTGCTTGCAGAAGAAAATTTCTCTTTTTTATGGATGCGAAGCAATCGAGGATGTCTATCAGAATTCTTTTCAGAAGTTCGGAGAAGTTGCATAAAAAAACGTCAAAAGATGAATCACCATGTACTGAAAATTTAAATTCAATTTTCTCGAACATTCCTTGAACTCATCAAGTGAAACCCCCACGACATCCTCAAATATTTGCCATAACTAGTACAAACGACGACAGCACTGAAGCTCCAGAGATACAATAGCAGTCCACAAGAGATGAATTTAAAAAGACTACCACAACACAATTAGCACAGACACACAACACCCATTAGCCGTTAATTAAAGGGATAATTAACCTACTTAATTATACATTTGAATAAATTGACGACACATATGTACACACACAGCCGCACGTAAACAAACCACAACTAGTTGTATTGTTGATGGATAAAGAAAAGACAATCCCGGATGCGTCGAATGATGAAAAGTAAATAATCAAACTTGAGTGAAAACAAAATTCAGACAGACATGTAGGCTTGTATGTCCATATGTATGTTCGCTGTCGGCCGTGTGTTTGTCAGTGTGTGCGTTGCAGTACCACCGGCAGAGCGAGCTGTACAAATCCATATTGAAGAACATGAACATAGGCTTCACCGGGATGTTCACCATCGAATGCATACTGAAGATCGCCGCTTTCGGCGTCAAGGTAGGCTCCATCCCCCTCACGAAAAAACCATTCGAAGTAAAATAAACAGAATAAAAACTTCCATTCGGAAGCAAAAGTCAGTAAAAATAAAAAAAAGAGTATGACAGAAAAATTGCCAGAGTGCAGTAGAAAAAGTATCTTTGGATTTCTCCAAAACATGAATACATAATTCATTCAATGACGAATGAATTATGTACCTTTGCCGCATTATTGTACGTTCCATTCATGGACAAATGCAAAGATAACTGTCTTTTCGACTCAAATGAACTGGTAAGTCTCGCTTATTAGAAAACTTCTAGAGCCTTGATTTATGAACAGAATAATAAAGTATCGCTGAATGATGAAATTATTCTCAAATCCGCACGGATACCGTCTATCCAAAATTGAAGAAAGAAAAACATTGAGATAATTGAACAAGAATACGAAAATCATTGACACTGAAACGGTATCTGATGCAACTGAACGTCAAGTTCAAGGACCTCAGTATGCTGATGTGAAAATATGGGACACGAATTTTATACTCTGAGTATGCAATCGAAGGACTAAGCTGTGATCGTTAATAAACAAGTTTATTGAAAAATTTGACTCACTGGCCCTTCGATTGCGGAAGACTGGACAAAACGACAGGAGTTAACACAGAACAGAAGCTACAGACACAAATAAACAACGACTCGACAATTAAACTCATAAACCACATGATAGCAACACATTTCTAGAACGAAAATAATACAAAAGAATTATGTTTATTTACCTCTTTTACCTCTCTTCAGCTATCTGCCTCTTCTCTCTGTTGCCTCAATCTTTTTTCAACTATCTGCTACCTCTATATTTTATCTCACTCGATAGATGAAACTCAACAGCAATATGATAAGACTCAAGAAAATCTAGATGATCTGTTTAAACCGTGTGATGAAAGGATTAAAATTAATGGAAAAAAAATTGCCATAAAACAAGTATTCACGCCCCTGCATGTTGTTATGCCTTGAGATGAGCATCTGCACGCTAATCACTTGCACGTACCTGATGACACCGTCTTCTGGGTCCTCGCATGATTATATTTTCGTGAATATATCGAACACAACTAGATTGACATGCGTTGATGGCCTGATAACAGTTGATAAAGTATGACTGATTCAGTGGTATTTATTCGTCAACAATTGGTATGACCGGTTTCTCTGTTGATTTCTTCTCCCGCATGCGTCAAAATTCACCAGCTGACATGATTATTCGTGAACGATTGATCAAATTGTGCATCCCTGTGACGGATTGTTATTTTTACAATATACTCTTTCGAAAAAAAAATCTCCTTTCCCTCCGTCTGTCAATAGAGAAGAATCCACATGTGATTAACTGCCATTACTGTTCTTCTTTCATGTATTTTAATTTCACTTGACAACTATCTCCTCAATCCTCGAGAGATTGGTTAGACTTGCATTGTTAGACGCGCTAGGCGGCGATTCCCTTTCTAACATGTTGCCTAGTCTCTCTTGATCATCAGTCATAGGATTCAATCGTGACTTGTTGATGACGAGATCGATTCATTCAACTTTGGATGACAATTTCGAGTTGATTCATCTCGTCCCAACATTTACCTCCGAATTATTTTTTTCATACATTTTTTTTTGTCAACTCGACAAACGGGTGCAATCATTCGTAAAGTGCACGGGCTCAGAGAGGGAAACAGGGCAAATGTAAAATTGTAAAAGATAAAAAAACATCAACAAAAGAAGCGTTACAGAGAATTTGAGTATCCTACGGCTGTGTTGGCTATATTTTGTAGTATCACGAGGCGCCGGCGAATCTATTGGATGCCTTGAGCTACGTGAACATGGTTGTCACCCTACTTTTCCTCATTGAGTGCATCCTTAAAGTCATCGCATTCGGATGCAAGGTACAACAAAATAAATTAAAGAAAAAAACAACAAACGATGTAACGAAAGATAAAATCTACTCACTATTCACTCTATATTTACACTTAAAAAGAGATTGAAGAATAATTATTAGAATTGAATGGAAAAATGCGAAGAGAATCGATGTAGAGTTCACAGTAACTTGATGAAAATGTCAAAATAATTGGAATAGAGGATAAAAATAGGCGAACAACACCGACAAGTCCTTGATAATCGTCCACTTGTCACTTTACCTCACTTATATCTTTAGACCTTTATACATGTATCTCTACATGAAGCATTTTTTTAAATTAAAAAAACAAATAAGCGAATACATCATTTCTACTAGCTGCTTGCTATCACCGGCATGTTCCTGTAGATCTTTAGACAGATCCTGTTACTTTGCAACAGTCTAGTGTTTATTTTTCCAAATAATTGAATATCAGTTTTACCAAGAAAATTATATAATCGATATTTCAATTTAATGACTGACCTCAATCTAGGACACACGAATAATACCGTTAGGTGAAGCACTGAGAGTTCAATTATTGAAGATGATTAATCACATCACATGATCGGGATTATTTTATGAAAATACTTCCTACTGAAGTTGTAACAGATATTATTGTCCATGTAAGCACACTGGAGTCACACATGCACACAGATAAATCAATCATTATTGATTATTGATAAGAGCACACTCAGCACAGAAGTTAACATGAAGCCGCATACCGGCCATGCTGGCAATTTGTGATTTTCTTTTTTTTTCGAGTTGGATTTTTTATTTATTTTTGCAGAGCTAGAGGTAGAGTGCATTTGTTGTCTTTTTAGGTGACTCTGAAGGGGAATGAAACTTCTCTCTCGGCATAATTGACACTATGTGTTTATTAAGGATATACAAGAGTCTTGTACATTTGCAATCATCAAATTTGAGAATTGAATTTTTTGAAAAAGAATTGAAAAAAATAATTACATTCGTATAGAATAATAATTTGCAATTTGTAAATTAATTCATCAATCTTCCAGAAATAAACTTTCCAATTTTTTCGGATTTAAAAAATGTTTTCTAATTGTTTAATATCAAGATTAAAATGTCCAGAAACTTAGGGTTAAATGGGCTGAAATGAGAGCTCTGATGTTCGACTGCAAAAATAGAAAAACATTTAACTGAAAAAATAGCCAAAGTACTTGGATATCCTTAATTGCTGAGTTTAGATGGAATAGTTGAATAAAGGAATGGAGAAAGAAGTTTTAATTAGTACTCAGAGTCACCTCGAAATTATAATTGAACTAGGACTGATTTATTTAATGTTTGAAATGGGCCAGAATTTCTTCAAAGACCCGTGGAACACATTCGACTTCATCACGGTCATCGGTAGCATCGTGGACGCACTTGTAGTCGAATTCGGGGTACGTAAAACATGAAGGATAAGCATGAATTTTCTAGATTCAACAGCGAAGTGAAGCGTTTCATTTTAATGTGAGCATTAGAGACAATTGCGCGACGAATTCAATGAGTCGTGGAAAATTCTGCATCTTCGCTGTTGAATTATTCCATCTTCTGTTGAAATTCCGTAAATATGTTATTGATAGCTTCGTTCTTGCATCGTATCAGTGAATAATCATTGATTGGATAATGGAGCGTGACAGTTTAATGGGCCGATTTATTCCTGATGAGACGCAGGCGCGAAGTCTAATTGTTTGATTGTCGATGGGATAACAATTTTGTTTGTTTTAAAGTGTAATTTCTTATGTCCCCTACAGGAGAACTTCATCAACGTCGGGTGTTTGAGGCTATTTCGCGCTGCCAGACTGATCAAATTACTCAGACAAGGGTATACTATACGAATTCTATTATGGACATTCGTGCAATCATTTAAGGTAATTATTCAATTTGGAAATCGTATGTCGGGGAATATTGTTGAGGAAAAATTGAACTTTCAGGGACAGTCGAATAGTAATTTTTAGGAGAGTGACATTGAATTCGATTTACAGAAAAAAATTATAAAATTTCAGATTTCACTGAAAATTCAATGAAATATTAAACTTTTGAGTAGCAGGAAAGCGAGAATTCCCCAACTACTTGAATGTTCAAGCCAAAAATGAATATTCAGTACCAAATTATGTTTCTTGAATTTCCCTTCCTCCCCAAAATTGTAATTAATTAATTAATAAAAATTAATTAATAACATCGCAATTAATCTCAGTAAAAAAATTTCACCAGTGAATTTCCCTGACAACTAAGTTCATTTCCCTTTGCCTTCCAGGCGCTACCCTACGTCTGTCTCCTCATCGCCATCCTTTTCTTCATCTACGCAATAATCGGCATGCAGGTAATTATCTCTCCCCTCCCCCCAAAAAACCAAAACATTACACTGAAACACAATCAAGACCGTAAAAATGACAATACACTAATATTTGTTTTTATGTTCCAATGCAACCTTCATTATCACATCGTTTCATTTCAATAATCAGATGTTCGGAACCATTAAAAATAAACCATCAGAGGCAATAGAAAGTCACAACAATTTTCAGACTTTCATCGGAAGTTTGATGTTGCTATTTCGGTGAGTCGAGCAGCTTGAAAGAACCTTAATAAATGTTGATAACGCTCCAGAGCAAGCTGCTCGGCAATATAAAACCTCCCCCAGCGCTGTAGTATACCGCTAAACTAACAGAATAACATTCTAAAAATGTACTTTGCTAAATGTCTTGGATCCTTGCTTTGATGCTTTTGATAGGTTTTTGGGAACATCGCACTGGACCCAGAAACATCAATCTACGAGCACAACAATTTCCAGAGTTTCATACAAGGTCTGATGTTGCTGTTTCGGTGAGTGACTGATCCTCCGATGATGCGTCCCATTCCCACTCCCAATAATGCTTGGCTGGTGTTTATTATGTCGACATTCATTGTCAATTATTAAGCTGAAACTGCCAGAATATTCGTCAGCGGAAAATTCAATTTAGGGGTTATTTAAGTGTAGGAGAGTCAAATAATCATATGTACAAATGTTTTTCAAGTGCGAAAACGGTTTGTGGTTACTTAAAAACATTTGTACACCCCTAGATTCGCTTAAGACAAATCTTCTGCTGTCGAATCTTTCGCTAGTTTCGGCTTCATTCGTCAACTCAATGTTCTAATCAACACCTCTGGGGGAAATCCATCTTTCAGGTGCGCAACGGGCGAAGCATGGCCGAGCATAATGCTGTCTTGTATAAAAGGTCGTACCTGTGATCCTAAAGCGAAACAAGATGCCGATGGATGCGGCTCAAATCTAGCATACGCCTACTTCGTCTCGTTTATATTTTTCTGCTCATTTCTCATGCTTAATCTGTTCGTTGCTGTCATCATGGACAATTTTGACTACCTCACACGTGACTCATCGATACTTGGGGCTCATCATCTCGATGAGTTTGTTAGGATATGGGCGGAGTATGATCCCAATGCCACTGGGAAGATACATTTTACGGAGATGTATGATATGCTGAAGAATATGGATCCACCACTTGGATTTGGTAACAAGTGCCCCAACAGACTTGCTTATAAGAAACTCATTAGGATGAATATGCCGGTCGATGAGGATGGCAAGGTCGCTTTTACAACGACATTCTTTGCGTTGATCAGAGAAAATCTCAATATTAAAATGCGACCGGGTATGTTTGGGTTGTAGTTGATTTTGGGGGAATGTATCGAGAGAAATCTGTAGCGAGGTGGCAAAACATTTCGAGTTGATTTTGATTATTGACCAGTTTTCAATGAATAGAAATCTAAGGGAGACAGCAAAATTCTTGTCATGACAGGAAAATCTTTGACTGAGATATATAGCTGCGCTTCACAGATTAGATTAGATTCGCTACTGAAATGTTTTGTAGAAAATCTTTAGCTACAAAAAAGGTCTCTCGATATTCCACGAAATCAGTGGTTTCACAGATAAATGGGATGAATATATTGTTCTCAATTGTTGTTATTTCTATGCTACAGCGGATGAAATGGATCGAGCTGACGAAGAACTGCGGGACACAGTGAGGGCCATCTGGCCTCTCCAAGCGAAAAAGATGTTGGACCTTTTGATACCTAGGAAAGAAGGTAAATATAAAAATTCCCTCATCGCACGATCCGGGGGATTTTATGGAGGACTAATCGAGAGATTTTTTCAGAATTGAACAAAGGAAAGTTAACGGTCGGTAAGATATACGCTGGCTTCCTGATCCTCGAGAACTGGAGGACAACGAAATTCGGTCAGATTGAATCGACTGATCCTCAGGTGAGTCAGCCCAACCGAAATGCTAAACTACTGTTCAAAACGCAATCGTTCATATATTTATAAAAACAATAATCATTGTTAAAGTCACGGGCCTCATAAGAGAATTATCAATAAGTTTTCAGATGAGTCATTTGTGATTTGAGATCATTCTCGTCATGTTTCATTCCTTCTTTAGGGATTTAGTGTACTCAATCAATCAGAAAATTCTGGTGAATCTTTTGTTGTCACAATGAGCTTTACAATTTAAGCTACAATTAGAATATCGATAGATCGCTCAACATAAAAAAAAACAATTCTATTGAATTTCCAAATGAATAAAAGATTTCATGGACGATTTGATCTTGAATTAAGTATATCCAAGTACTTTGGCTATTTGTTCTCCAGTGAAATACTTTTCTACTTTTGTAGTCGAACATCGAAGCTTTCATTTCAGCCCCATTCGACCCTCAGATTCCGGACATTTTACAATGATTCTATTATTTAAAGTTTGCAGGACTGATTTTCAATGTCTGAAAAAAAATTAGAATGTCAACTTTTGGAGAAAAATTGATGATAAAATTAAAAAATTTCAATTTTTGAAAATTACTTGCATTTTCTATAAATAATTTATAAACAACGAATGTTTGAAAAAATAATAATGCTGTGTAAAGTGTAATTTGAATGTCGCTGAATATTCATGATTTTTTCAAATTGTTACCACGCAATTTAATTGACAAATTTGATGATTGAAAATGGTTCAACTATGGTGTGGCCTGAACCAAACTAAAGTAAAAGGTACTTAGATATCCTTAAATTCAAATTCATAACATTGAAAATTCATATGCAACTCTTACTTGAATTTTTTTTAAATGATAAAAATATGAGAAGTATGAAAATAATTTTCCGTTCAACGAATTAACCAATTACTTCTGAATGAAACATGACGTGAAAAAATCGAATGAATGTTGTTGGCTTCTTCATCGTAGGAATTGATCGCTGATGCGAGGATAATCATTGAAATTAGCGATGTGAGTCATCCCAGTAGTGTCTAGTCACCCAATCCCCCAATTAATTCTCAACAAAACGAACAATAAAAACCGCAGTTGCATTAGCAACTGTTTTCACATCAAATTACTATTGAGAGTTAATTAGCATCCTGATTCCTCGTCCCAAAATGTTACTCACTGATGTGCTGAATATATCGTAGTGCTAAAGAGTCATTCGATAGTAGGTCGAAGGAGAGGAGAATCATGTTGTCATCGATATTTCATTCAATGTCATTCCCTCCATCCCTTGAATGAGAGATACATCTGTTCATAAGTGAAAAATCAGTGGTTTCGTTACGGAAATCATTAGTCGTTCATTCGATATTTCATGATGGAGAACGACTAGTCGATTATTTTTACAAATTGCACTGAGAGAAAAAATTAGCTCAGCCGAAAATTTGATGGGACAGATTTACTTCAGGAAAATTAACCACATTTTGGTCGTGATCATCAGAAATATCCCTAGAAGAATTCGAACTGTTGGGAGGAAAAAATATAATCTATTGTACGACAATCATTTGATCTGAGAGAACTCCACAGGTTTATACCACAGAAACAACACATTGACGAGGAAAGAATATTTTTTTCTCAAAAAAATTGTCCCCTCGAAATTATTTAGTTTTGCCAATAACACAATTTTCGGCAAGAAAGATATACACTACTCAATAACATTCACTTGATAAAACCGGAGCCTCATATAATTCTCTGTAGAACGGATGTATTTACCCGAATGACATAAATGTCTCACGAGAACAATTACTACTACGAAAATTATCATATTTGGGTGGAAACTTTCGTTTTGTCGACAAGTAAATTGATTCAACACGACAAAAGATCTCAGGGGAACCTATAATTTTCCGGCAGAACTAATTCTTTCTCTCAGTTCATCTCAATGTGAGATTGACCGTGTATTATAGTAAACGTCGATCTCTCGTCATTGAAAAAAACGTGAATTTTATGTGCACAAATTTTTGGAAATTCAAGTGTGTCATTTTTTAGGAACAAAATGGAAATGTTATCGAATAATTATTCAGTGCATCACGTTTTTTCATTCATTTTTATTAATCACATTAATTCAGTAGAATAGGAAAAAATCGTGAGACGTCGAGTTACATAGCTAGGAAAATGTGGGTTGTGAATGATTAATATACAATAGAAAATGTGTGTTGAGTGTTGCCCGTTATTTTTTCACCTCCGCGAGACGGAAGTACGAGACTACTTAATGTGTATCAAAGTAAAGAAACGATATGACATATGAACTATTTGTCTAGATAGACTAGGAGAACTTAGGCCATAGTTGGAGTCTTAAGTATAATTAAGGCAAATTGAAAAGATCATGTGAAACATTGAAGCCCAATACGAGCAAGAGAAATGATTGCCCAGCCCTCCGCATACTCTCTATCGAATTCATCTTTACTTTTATACTTTTTTTTCTTCTCTATTTCTTTCAGACTAACGATAACGATAGTGCCGGGCAAAGTCCAACAGCCCAGGCGGTAGTACTTTCAACTGTTTTTTTCACACTATCATGTTCCTTTCACTCTGATTTTTTCGTTTCTTTGGGTGCGTTGAGGATATCCGAATATATTTTTGAGATTTTTCATGTGATGAACTTCAAATTCCTGTCAAGAGTTGAAATAATACTAATGCTAATTTGCTTTTGATTATTTGAGTGAACGATTCACGTCGATTTAGCTCTCAGCTGAGTTTTCGAGGAATATCTCCGAATCTAAGGCAGATAGCGAAATTTTTATAATAGCCTTTATTGTAGCTCTCAACTCGCTCTACAAAAGAGGTCATAACAAGAATTTTGCTATCTTCCTTCGATTCCGAGATATTCATTGAACCCTGACTGATAGTCAAAATCGACTTGAACCAAAACAAAGTTTAAAAATCGATAAACTTTGTTGGGAATAAAAATAAGTAGAGTAATCGTGTGAAAACCATCACTTGAAGAGATGACAGTGAATATTCATAAGATCTTTGACTTCAGCTATTTCGCATTCGAATGAAGTTCGCGAATGAAATTCATCACTTTTTATAACAAAAAAAATCCAAAAAATGTAAGTTAGAAATTCGGGTCCTCCACATCGCCCATTTCAAAATTCTCATTGTCCAAAAAATTTTGATAATCTTGTGTTTAGCACAGTCCAGCTCTGCACTAATAACACATCTTCATTTACCTTGTAAAACTAGATAAATTCGCTACATCCGAGTAAAATCATCCATTTACGATGTATATTTTTACTTTCATCCAATTTCTCTAGTTCATAATTTTTTATGGGGAGACTACCATCGGTTTTAAAATTCGCGGGCTGTGGGAGCGAGATTTATCATCCATTGAAGATTGATTATGTAAATCTAAAAACGAATAATTAGTGCAAAAAAATTTATTGTTTATTATCCGTTTACCCCGCAGACGCTTCGAATATTTAAAATAGTCCAGGGCCTTCAATTTTTGAGGTACTGAGGTTTTTTTTTAATTTTTGAAAATAAAAAGTGTACAATAGCAATTATGAGTTAGTTTTTTTAAAAAATCGACTCCTACACAGCTAATTTCGTTTTTTTTTTCATTAAAAAAATGGGAAAATTCATATAAAATAGCCAAAAAAATGATCCTCAAAATATTTGAAATATATTTTCGATTCTTGCAGAAACAGTTTTCTGGCTAATTGATATTGTACACATCTTCTCACAATTTTTGAAAAAAAAAAAAAAACATTTGTAGCTCAAAAATTGGAGGCCCAGGACTATCTTAAACATTTTAAGCGTCTACGGGGAAAACGAACAACCAACAATTAAAATTATTAATAATTATTAATTATTATTTAAATAATTTTTTTCGCACTAATTATTTATTTTTAAACACATATAATCAACCTTCAATGTATAAAAAAATCTCACTCCAATACCCCTCGACTTTTAAAACTCCTAGTAGTCTCCCCTTAATCACCATCATCACGTCAATCACCACTGAACTACACAAAACCCATATCACCCATGAATTCCCCTAGAACACTCGAAATAGCTACTAATACCTCAATAGAATAGACTAATAATTCTAGCAAATCCGTCAATGAAGATGGTATTGAGTTTTACCCCTCAAAACTCAATGTATTCTTTTTTGATAAAAGGTACCTCCTTCAATAGTGCTCTCCACTCAAAAGATATCCAGCTGACTATTTTACAATTTTATACATTAAACCCCCCCATTCGAGAAATGAATGCCAAAAATCCCAGACTAATGTATAAAATCGTAAAATTCGTATACAACCATCTGGTATCAACTCGTTCTTCCTTTGCGATTCAACATTTTACCGAAAATAATGCGGTGTAAGTAAAGAAAAAGAAGAAAGACCGTAAACCCAGGCACCTAGCCAGAGCCTCAGTAGCTGGAATTGAAAAAAATTCGACGCAGCGAAAGCTAGTTCGCCTTTTGCCTCAACCCCTCCCCCTCCCCTAGACAAAAATCTAATTAACTATCTGATTCTCCCAAAAAAAAAGATTGAAACCTCCTAGTTGAACTAATTTACTCCTAGAACGATGCTAGATCGAACTTAGATACTTTTTATCCATTTTGCTCATGTCAAATCGCTCAGTTGTGCTGATTAAAACCAATTAACATTCCCTGACTTGAGCATAAAATATTTTATCACCTCGAGTAGTTTAGAGGAACTGTTTTTACCTGAAGAATAGATAGATTATTATTTATTTCGAGTTATGAGTAGACCTCGCTTGATCTTTCCTAATGCATCAACACACTGACACACTCGACAATTATTTTGAATTACACCCCCCTGGCGATAATCCGTGTTAAAACACCAATTGATTCCATTGGGTTGAGGATTTATCGAAATTACTATCACTTATTCTTCACTTCACGTTATTCACTCGAGTTGAAGTATGATTAACAATCAGGAAATCATTACTCTGCTAAATACGATTTATCACATTGACCACTTGTAATATTTAGGCATGTTTTGAATGGTATTTTTGATCATTTTTATTATCAAGTTTATGTGTGCGTACAAGGTAGGGAGTTTCCTATAGAACGCCAGCTGTGTTTGTGAATTTTGGTATCGGCTTGGTACTTTCTTTTGGTAATTGATGATAATGCACAGATAGAAATTTATCAGAATTTTTCAAACACATTTTCGCCATGAAAATGATTTTTTCACACGAAATTCGTTCAAAAAATTACGTAAATTCTGCAATTAAATGCTCTATCAGTGTAATGTTTGTGCGTGCGCAACTGGACTTGACTAATTTATCGAAATTTCGTGGATCCTCATCGATCGAATCCCGGAATCGATGATAATCCATGAACAGTTTCAATCTGCATGCTTAAAATAATTAAACTGCATTAATTCAGTCTGTCAATGATTATATTACTCTACATATTCTATTAAAATCACCATTGTACTACGCATCACACAAAAACGTCCACAGATTTATGTCACGCAAATAAACATTTCCAATTTGCTGTTTGAACAAACATATACAGGCTTTAAACGATATATTTATTGAATTTCTAACTATTCACTGAGACGTAGAAATTTCACATGAGTTGCACGAAATTCCATTGAGAATTCTCACGTCTCCGTGAGCCCATCCACTTCGCAATTTGACTTCACAAGATAATTTTTTAAAAAATCAATTCAATCGTGAACTCATGCTTTCATTTCCAACTTCAATATTCAATGATAACACATTGCACAGTATACCACCACGACACTCTATCTGTGGCATGGTTTCAAGCAAAGGTTTTGAAAAAATTGACCAATAATTTTACACGATATCTTTTTTACACGATAATTTACCTGTGGAATGTCTCTTTCTCAATCTCGCTCCAGTTTCTCATATTTCTCCTGTCTGTATCTGCATTCAATATCTATTTGATCATGCGATAATGCACCATGTTGCACAAGAATTAATTAATCCAAGAACGAGTGAATAATTCCTGTGAATTGTACACGCATAAAAAAAAAGGAATGTGAACAAATGGACTGAGGCGAGAAAGAGACTGATGCTGAATGCACACGGAAGCCAAGTGTCCGTGTTGGAAACGGTGAAAGCCTGTATGTGCATTGTACATACGTCGTGGACCATGGCAGTGATGCGTGTGAATACCTAATTGAATAGCAAAATGAAACATAAATGATGAAAAGAAAAACAAATGTGCCGAGTCTGACACGGGTTTGACACGTCCGAACAGCGTTCTTCTTTCTTCAACTGCCTGATGGACATGGCCGGGGTTAATCACACGGGTAATCATCATGGAAGCCGATTAAACAGTCTTGAGCCACCGGGTGTCGATGGAAAGACTGAGGCTACGAAGGAGGGCAAAGAGGAAGAGGGAGCCCTTGGGGTTCTTGCTGCTGCCGAGAAAAGGCGTCAGCGTAGCATCAGGTCTGTCGAGTTACTTTCAGCATTAAATATATTATCATCACTTTTTCCCATTAATGAGATTGTGAAGTAGTTGTGATGGGTTTTGGAGGCATTCTAGAGAAAAAGTCTCTGCAAGAGTGGGTTTTTTAAGAGTAATAATTCGGTTTTTTTTTACTGCAGACAGAAAGCAAAAAATCTTGAGTCATAAGTTGATATGCAACTTTGACTCAACTTGAGTCTATGTAAATGTGAACTTTATTCTCAACTTTGGATTTCACTTGAATCTCAACTCGAGTCAAGTTGAGTACTTGAGTTGAATTTAAGTCAACTTGACTCAACCTGAATCTCTACTTGAATGTTAACTAATGTCATTGAAAAGTAGTTGTGATGGCTTTCGGAGGTATTCCAGTCAGAAAGTCTCTGCAAGAATGGATTTTTTAAAAATAATAATGCGTTTTTTTACTGCAGACAGAAAGCAGAAAATCTTGAGTCTCAACTTGAAATGCAATTTGACTCAATTTGAGTCTATGTAAATCTGAACTTTATTCTCAACTTTGAATTTCACTTAAATATCAACTCGAGTCAAGTTGCGTGTTTTTTAATTTGGCTGCCTACTTGAGTTGAACTTAACTCAACTTGAGTCAACCGGAGTCTGTTTGGATGTTATCTTCATTCTCAACCTTGGATTTTACTTGAATTTCAGTATAAATCACTTCAAGTGTGTTATTTTCAACATGACTGTCTATTCCAGTCTAAAATTGAGTCAATGTTTCTCAACTTGAATCTCCATATGAAAGTTGAACCTCAGTTTAACTCAATTTGATTCAAGATGAGTGTGTTACTAATTTGACTCACTACTTATGTCTAAACTTCAGTCAGTTCGACTCAACTTGACTGTCTACTTTATTTTCAACATGACTTTCAATGTAACTTTCGACTCAACGCTATATTCAATTAATTATCATTAACTTGACTGTCTACATGAGTCTACACTTGAGTCAACTTGACGCAACTTCAATTGTCTACTTGATTTTCAACTTCAGTCTGAACTCAATTCAATTTGACTCGACTTGAGTGTCTACTCAATTTTAAACATGACTTTCAATTGAATTCTCCACTCAACTCAATATCCAAAATCGATTCCAAAGTCGTGTTGAGTCAACCTCTCATTCTACTTGTATTACATTCACCTCAACTTGATCAATTCAATTCTATCACAGAGACTTTCCACTCGGATACCTTTAAACGTGAAATTACTTTCAGTTTCATCATTCAACCAACCAAATATCTCCAATTAATACCATATCCAATAATTAAACAAAAATTCTGATTGCAGAAACAAAAAGGTGAACTGGAAGATGTCCCACCAGTACGATAAACTAGGGAGCAGCGGAGAGAGTAGCCAGGGAGGGGGTGGGTCTGGGGTTGTAGTTAACGGCGATGAACGTGGCCCCGAGTTAGAGCCATTGCTGGCAGAGTCCTCCCAGGACCACTACCATCATCATCAATACTACGATACCGACAATGATCAATACTACCATCACCACCATCATCATCACCGACCACCCTCGTACTATCAACACCAGAACACCTACGCACCTCGCTCCTCAATCCGTTACCTCAAGGTGTCGGCTCGGTCCAAGAAAAAAAACCAATCAAATCAAGTCAATTTAGTGAAACGAGAGATATTTCCATTCTCATCATTTCGATTATTTTCTTTTCTTTGAATTATTTCATTCATTTCTTCCAAAAACCACCTTCCCTTTTGTTCTTATTCGTCAGTTTAAAAATGACTTTTTTTACATAAATTGTCGACCAATTATCGATAATTATCGCTCAATTACGGAGCATTCGTATGAAGGAGAAAGGCTCAATTAGTTTTTCAAACAATTTTTGTGGTTTTATTTTTCTTTGGTGGTACCTTGAATTTTTTGTTGTTGTTAGATTTATGTCTATACTAGACGTCATTTAATTGAAGTATATTTTCTAGATGAGATATCGTCTCTATAGATAAATCAACTCAGTCAGATACTCCAGAGATGGTCAGTTTATTTGTGGGTAGTGAAAATAATGTTAGATTACGAGTTATAGTCGTTGAACACAGTTACAATAGAGTACACATGGTCCTGGAGAATAGTATTTCCACCACAATGTTGTTATCATCATCTACGAATGAGAAATGATCGTGTTGTGGTGGAAATTTGAGTCTAGTTACTGTTTATAGAAACACGGGGACACTTAGAGTGATTTTATTCATTAAGAATAATTGATAAACAACTTAGAGATCAGTCTTACCCTTCCCTAGCTGCTTTCGTTCCCGAATAAGAATAGAGTGAAAAAATTTGGATCAAGTCGTCCAGATTTTTATTCCGTGTTTTTTCATATTTTTTGTGTATAAGTTTCTACCTGATGGTAAGTAATGTATCTGAATGTTTGACGGTGATAGAACACAGGAGTTTAACAGGCAACCACTAATTTTTTTTACATATCCCCTTTCATTACTGAATCAGACAATCAAAGTGCATGTGCATGTTCAAGTCATTCTCTACGCATGAAATTTTTTAATCATTCTTACGAGTATTCAAGACCTTTTCCCTTAGTTTCCCAGATTTTTTTTGTTATTGAGCTCTCTACTTCGACGCTGAAACAATCCGTGAACTACCAGTGTATTTCGATCTTCAGAAGTTGTAGAAATGAAATCATCAGTTTTAGAGAATTTTTTAGAGGAATTGAGTGATTTAATTGTGAGAAATGCTCTTCTGAAAATGCGAAATATGCTGTCACGACAGAGGCAAAAGGCGTCTCGATAAATGTAAATGGAATATTGAATAATTTTTTTATCGTCAGATTTTAATTGAAATGAGAGAAGTCGAGCAAAGGAATCAACGATGCCCCAGGTTTTCGAATCCCCCTTGTGAAAAAATATCAAGAGTGTTGGTAGAGTAGTTATTGTCATCT
Source organism: Diachasma alloeum (assembly GCF_001412515.2). Classification (NCBI taxonomy): domain Eukaryota; kingdom Metazoa; phylum Arthropoda; class Insecta; order Hymenoptera; family Braconidae; genus Diachasma; species Diachasma alloeum. The sequence continues at coordinate 1,167,422 of NW_021680364.1, forward strand.
TATACGAATTTCTTCCTCCGTTTAAAGGACCTTCAGGATATCGTACCTAGTGATTCAAGGGCAGGGAGTCTGGAGAGCCTGACGCAAGGGGACAGGCTTCATCCGCAACATGTGCAGCATCCGCCGAGGCATCATTCACGCTCACCAAGTTTAAGGTATTTTTTTTCATAGATAAAGCTTTCTTTTGATCTGAATTTTTCATGAAATTTTATGAATTGTTTATACAATGGGTAATTTCATAAAATGACAGCATGAACTCTTGAAATTTTCTCCTTAAATCATTAATCATTAGGACGATTCGTCTATTTAGCTTGACTTTGAATCTCCACCGAGCGCCACTTGGCTCAACTCAACTTGACTCAACTTAACTGTTTATTTTATTTTCAACTCTAGTTTTTACGTGAGCCTCAACTTGAGTCTCGATGTGAATTTTAACTTGAGTCTTAACTTCACTTAATTTAACTCAACTTGACTCACTTTGATTGTCTAGTGGATTTTCAACTTGAGCATCTACTCAACTTTGAACTTGAACCGCTGCTTTGAGTCTCCACCGAGCTCTACTTGACTCAACTCACCTTCATTTTTTAGTTTTAACTTGAGTTTCTACTTGACCTTTAAGTTCAGTCTTCATATAAAGTTTAACTTAAGTATCAACTTGACATAATTCAACTCAACTTGATTTTTAACTGAGTGAATTAACTTGACTTGATTCAACTTGATTGTCCACTTGATTTTTAACTTGAAGGTTCATGTTAATTTTGACTTACGCCTCAAATCAACTTAACGTGACTCAACTCAACTGTTTATTTTATTTTCAACTTGAGTTTCTACTTCACTCTCAACTTGAGTCTTCATGTGAATTTCAACTTGAGTCTCAACATAACTTAATTTACCGCAACTTGACTGTCTAGTGGATTTCGAACCTGAGCATTAACTCAATTCAACGTGAAGAGTATTTGACTCAACTCAACTTCATTTTTTAGTTTAAACTTAAGTTTCAACTCAACTCAAATTAACCATTTATTTCACCATTTCAAAATTTTCACATGATCAGTCATCGAATAATCCATCACCCCTGCAATGACTCCCCACAATTAACAAATGAATCATCTTAACAAATTTCCAGAAGGCACTCACCAATACACAGATCGCCATCACCATCTCGACGAGCGAGATTCGACCACCACCATCATCCCTACCACGAAGGACCTGGTTTCAGCGATGCAGTCAGTAATGTCGTGGAAATTCAAAGGCACACACACACACCCCATCACTCACAGTACAATCATCGTCATCGAATAAGAGGTAAAATCCAAATTACCAATTCCCGAATAAAGCGATAGTTATCGTGTGTTAAGTGATAAACTCGTGAGCTGAGAATCACATTTATCGATAAATCCAATCTACTGTGTACAGAAAATGAAAAATAAGTGATTCAGTGCTATTGAAAAATACTGAAGAACAATTCATTGATATGAATGTGTTTGCTATAAATGGTTTATTCGCAAGAAGCAATTGATGCTCTCTGTGTTTACTCGATGTAATACGTTTTTTCTTCATTCTTTTGGGTTATGCGCTCTACACAGACTATTACGACCACTGCGACTATTACGACGATGGTAATTCCTTTTATTTCACGAAAAAAAAAGAAAAGAAAATGAGAAAGATTCATTATAACTATTCTCTTTCAACTATTTTTCGATTTTTTTCCATTCGTTGTTTAGCTTTTGCTGCTTTATTTGAATTACAATCTCAGACAGCACAACACTGTTCCAACACAGTCGGGGATTTTTTATTGAAGTTCCAGGGGAACACGACATTGTTTACACTTTAGCTTAGTGATCAACACTCTGCAGTTAATTTTACGAGGGGAATACACGTGGGTACACGGGTTGGCGCACATGACAGATGCATGGGCTTTTTTATTGTTATCTGATGGTACACCTACACTTCCATTTCACCCTGAGTTCTTGCATAGTGTTGTATTATGTATATTTGTAGTGAATGTATTTGATGGGGTGAAGAGATTCAAGGGTACACGTGGAAATTTGATAATTAGCAAATGCACTGTTGGAAAAAAAATCTTATTTCGTGGGCAGTTAATGGACTAGGAATTCGCAGGAGAATGACATTGAATTAGATTTAGCGGGGGAAAAATGGATTTGACTGGATGTAAATTGGGATTTGATTGGAAATTCAGTGAAATTCGGAATCTCTGTGCAATGGAAGACGAAATATGAATATTCAGTACCAAATTGGGCTAGATTTTTTATTGATTTTTATCAATTTTTATGGAATAAGTGAACTGAAATGAACAGTTTTCGTTGATATTTCCACAAAATTTTGAATTTGCAATTATTAAATTCTTTAAAACTTCAGTGAAACCGTAATGTGATGGAGAAAAATTTCTACTTCACTCACATTTCTAATCAAAACATGAATATTGAATACTAGATAACAAGAGTATATTCACATGAATTTTATCAATTTCTATGAATTCGTAATGACTAATTCCACTGAAATTTGCCGTTTCCATAGATTTTTCTTGAAAATTCTTCATTTTCAATGAGGAAATTCTTCAAAAACTGAATTTTCAATTACTTGAAAACTTCTACAATTTTAGTAGCATTTCCACAATTTTTTCAATTTCCAATTACAAAATTCTTTAAAACTCTAGTGAAACTGCAATGTCATGAAATAAAAATCCAATTTCACTTACATTTGCGATCAAAACTGAATATTCAGTACCCCAAACTATTCTGAATTTTCAATTAATTCGAAATTAAAAAATATATTCGTCTGAATCTTGCTGATTTGTATGAAATACACAGAATAATTCTACTAAAATTTGTAGTTCTCATTGATTACTCTATAAAATTCTAAATTTTCAATAAGGAAATACTTCAAAAACTGAATTTTCAGTTACTTGAAACTTCTACAATTTCATTGATATTTCCAAAAAATTTTCAATTTCCAATTACAAAATTCTTTAAAACTCCAATGAAACTGCAATGTGAAGAAAAAAAAATCCAATTTCACTCACATTTGTGATCAAAACTTTATATTCAGTACCAAATCACGCTGAATTTTCAATCAATTGGAAATCCAAGAATACATTCACCTGAAATCTTGCCAATTCCTATCAATTCTCATCGAATAACTGAACCAAAATTTCCAGTTTCCATTGAATTTTCCATAAAATCCCGCATTTTGAAATCCAAAATTCCTCAAAACTGCAGTGAGCCCACGACATGAAAACTACCGCCAAGCCTACAGAAACTTTAATCCAAGAATTATCAACAGTCACGATTTTTACGGAATTTCACACGAAAACCCGTCCATCCATTTTGCGACAGATCTCTTCACCCCGCCGACGTACCCCGTCGAAGCCCCAAACCCCAGCTGCCCGCACCCCCGTTGGCCCGCTTGCCGCAGCATGCCCACAGCAACCTAGAGAATTCACACACTCTAACTCTCATCTCTCTTAAAGCCCCAAAAAAATCCCCAGGTCCCTGGAGTGCCTCAACGAGTCCAGCCCGTTCGCCAAGTCCAGTCCACCGTATGGACCACCGTGGCCACCACTACGGTACAACCTCCCTCGAGCAGCGATCGCGTAGTCCAAGTCCAATAGGTGGACGTCAATCGACCCACCACCGTCACCCCCATCACCACCACCATCACCCCCACCAGCACAGTTACCCAGTGCTGGTGACACGTCGTGGTCAGGGAAGAAGACTACCCCCAACGCCAAATAAGCCATCGACACTCCAGTTAAAGCCAGCAAACATAAATTTTCCGAAATTAAATGCCTCCCCGACTCATGGCCCCCACATGGCCCAGCATGTACCACCAACAGCTGTACTACCCCCAACACACGGTCCATCAACAGCATCTGGTGTACACGTGCCAAGTATGTCATCAACTGTTCACTGTCCATTGAGCTTCGAGCAGGCTGTGGCAATGGGTCGTGGTGGACGTTTACTACCGAGTCCAGTGCCCAACGGTTACAAGCCCCAACCAAGTGGTGGACAGAAACAAAGAACACCGAGATCCAGGCATTCAGACAGCGACGAGGACGACTGGTGCTAGCCAATGTGGGACCCTGGACGGTGGTCCAGTGATGTGGACACTAATTCTAGGGGCCTCAAGGCCTGTGCGTGACACCACAGGGACCGTGTTTCATTAATTTTTCCATCATTTACTTCACTCTCATTCATCATTTATCGTTTAACATTTTTTTTATCAAAGTGAGAAAAAAGAAAACTATTTATACCATATCCTTACGCACGCTTGTCTCATTGGCGTTTAAAGGCGACCGGATGGGGTCACGTGAATATATATTTTTGTTCTTTCCTCCTCTTCTCTCTCTATTTAACGGGTTTCTACGTTTTATTGTGTCACTCGTTTTAATAATCAATGACATTTCGCATGAATCGGGATTATATCCTTTACGTGGACATTCCCATTGTGTATATACGTGATACATAATGTGTATATATGCGTATACGTATTTGTGATGGTGTAGAGAGCCAATTTGATGATTAAGGTGTTTCAGGATTTTTTTTACAGTGGGGAGAGGAGAAAGTCGAGGTGTGTTGACGTTGTTGTTGATCGTTTTTAGAGTTTTTATGGTGTCCAGTTGGTCCAACCGTTTTGCCCCCCCCCCCTCCATGGTTACATTTCACCTCCTCGTTCAGCCACAACCTTACTCCCGCCCCTCACCCTCCCCGGGTCGTGAAATATATACGGGGTACTTTTTATACAATTAATAAATTCACACGTCGAGAGATCCTAGAGTGGCTGCAGCGGATTGGACCGTGATATTTTGATTAGTTGAGTGTTTTAAGTTGACATTGGTTCAGGTGAGGGTATCCAAGTGCTTCGGGTGGTCTTTCTACGGTGAGATGAGGTTATTTGAGCCACATTTGACCGTAAGTTTACGGACATTTTACTGGTATTTATTTTATTATTTAAACTTTACAGGTCTTAATTTGAATGTCGATACTGAATAGTTTGGAAACATTTGAGAAATGAGAAGGGAAATTACCAAGTTTAGTTTTGGAGGGAGATTCATGGAATTATCTAAAAATGGCAGTTTTTGAAAATTGAGAACGGTTTCTGTAAATGATTTATAAATAATCAATTGTCCACTGCAAAAATCATTTTTCCGGCGTCGTAACAAATCTATTCATGCCCGAGAAAATGAGGTTTCAGAAAATTTAAACAATTCAACTTATTTATTCAGAAGCAACGAATATTAAGAGAATAATTTGACACATTTGATGATTGAAAATGGTTGAGTTTATAGTGTGGTCTGTACCAAATTATGGAAGATACTTGAATATCCTTGAGAGGAAAAATTCATGGATTTTTAGATTTCACTGGACATTAAATGAAATTCAGTAAAATTCACTTCAGTTTTTAATTAATCGAGAATCCAAGAATATGCTCACCTGAATTTTTGTCATTTCTATCAATTTTCATGGAATGATTGAACTGAAATTTAGTTTTCATTAATTTTTCCATTGAGGATATTCAAGTACTTTGGCTATTTTTTCTTCAGTGAAAGGATTTTCTACTTTTGTAGCAATCAGAGCTCCCATTTGAGCCCCATTTGACCCTAACTTTTCCGACATTTTACCATTATTTTATTATTTAAACTCCGCAAGTCTGAAATTGAATCTCGATATTGAACGGTCAGAAAACATTTTAAAAATCTAAAAAAAATAGAAACTTCACTTTTGATGAAATAATTAAAAAATGGCAATTTTCAAAAATTACGCGCATTTTCTATAAATGATTTATAAACAATCAATTTTCCACCACAAAAATCATGTTCAGAATCGTAACAAATTTATTCATATTCAAGAATTTCATCAGAAGTCAAACATCACGTTTAAACAATTTCAATTATTTATTTACAAACAACGAATATTCCAAAAAATAATAATTAAGTGCAAAATGTAATTTGAAATGCGCTGAATATTCCTGATTTTTTCCCAATTTTTCTGACGCAATTTAATTGACAAATCGAATTTTCCAACTGTGAAAGACACTTGGATATCCTTAACGCCTCATTCGGTGCTGAGGACAATTGGTATCAGCGATACGCCTCGAGTTTCTCCTCGTTTTTCCCCATTGTTAATACGTGGAATAGTGTGAGCCGGATTCTCACGCGAAGAGTTTAAATGAAATAATAAATTGAATAAAAAAAATGTCGATAATCGTGTCAGTGACGCGTCTCCGATTATCGTCCTGGATAAATATTTATTAAGTTATTATTAATGATGATAATGGATATATGGTTATAAGCGATGATGAACGAATCGAATGAACTAAAGTGCTTACAATGATAAATAAAACAAAGACTCTAATGAAAAAATTTTCTCCGCGTAATTTAATAGGTTTAAAATGATACACTGCCGGCTCACCGGGGCCTGTTTACCGTCGAATAGTTTAATTAATTTGGGAACTGACGGGCGGGAATGCGGCCTCGGTGAACGGATATGGAAACAATTTCAAGTAAAACATTTTAAAATGGGGGAAAGTGCTGAGATTTGGTTGTTTGAGGGAATTTTATTGATTGAGGTAAGGGGTGTGCATGGGATGGGGGTTTGGGGGGCTGAACCTTGTGCTCTGACCCTTCGGGTATTGACGGAACATGTATTTATGCGATTCGCATCGTTTAGATATCACTCTCGTGTTTTCACTACACTTTAATGAAAAAATGAAGGAAAAAAATAAAAAAATGAGTAAGTAAGTGAAGTAAGTCCTTTTAGAATCCTTAGTGTTGGTTAAGCGATGGATTGTGTGGCTGGGTGACTGGGTTTTTGGGTGAGACAGGCGACTCTGGGCGACCGAGGCCAATCGACGTTTTAGTGCTCGAGGAGAATTTTTTTCGGTCCGTTTATTCTGTTCGCGTTTTGGTATTTCAGAGTGATATTGCTGGGAAAACATTGAAATTTCAGGGACTTTTTGGCAAATTTCAGTGAATACAGGAATTCTCAGACTTAGGTGATTTTTCCTGATTTTAATTCATTTTCACGGAATTTATGGAATGGAATTCACATTTTCGATGGCAAAATTCCTTCAAATTTCGGTCGAACTGTCGCGTGTTAACAATTTTTAAAAGTTTAACCCGAAATTTCAACCGAAAATTTTCAACATTTTTGAGAAAAAAATTACATTTCAAGGACTATTGAGCAAATTTCACTGGAAATTCAATGGAATTCCATTTTTTAGAAGCAGGAAGACAAAAATTCCCTGACTTCCTTGAATTTTCCTGATTTCCATTCATTTTCATGAAATATTTGAACTGAAATTCACATTTTCCATCCATTTTCGCATCGAATAACTGAATTCTTGAAATTTCAGTAGAACTGTTGCTGAGTAAAAATTTCCTAGAGTTTTACCAGAAATTTCAACCGAAGATTTTTAACAGTCAGACATTCAGTAGGAGACGCAATTTTTGGGGAAATTATTTCTTAATTTGTTGTCATTGTTTTTAAAAAAATTTATTTATCAATGTTTCTCCTTTAGGTTCTGAAATATTTAGAGGCACAATTGCAGGAAAAAATTAAAATTTCAAGGCGTCTTTGAGAATTTTCATTGAAAATTCAATGAAATTACATTTTTTAGAAGCAAGAAAACAAAAAACCCCCCGTCTTACTCGCATTTTCCTGATTTCCACTCCTTTCAGCCAATAATTGAACTGAAATTCACATTTTCCATCCATTTTCCCATCAAATAACTGAATTCCGCCAAAAAAATTCCTTGAAATTTCAGTGGAACTGTTGCCGAGTAAAAATTCCCGGGGTTTACCAGAAATTTCAACCAAAAGTTGAGATGAAAACTCTTTAGTTTTTTTATGGAGAAAATTCGTTTGTGGATATATCGTCATTCCCTTTAGGTTCCAAGACATTCATCAAAATCGCGACTGACGAGACAGTCTGAGTTTCTTTCCCTTTTTATAAATTATTTTTCGAAAAACCTCTCAGAATACAACCGAAATAGCAAAATTTCGATAGAAAGTTTTCCAAAAAATTCTGCCATCTCCCTTAGATTCGCAGATACCCTCGAAAATTGAAGTGAAGGTAACTCAAACTGTTCTGCCCCTCTCACTCAAATTGATAACAGGGTCTAGAAGCGAAACGAGATCGTACTAATTAGAACCGTAAAGAGTGAATAAACCTCTGCGCGTGTCAAAAATAAAAGATTTTTTCTATGCGATAAAAAATAAAACACTAGGAGAAAAAATTGCTGACTCTGGGGGTGAAACTCCACGTGATTCTCCTCCTCGATAATCAGGAGGAATATTAACGACTGCAACACGAGAGTAACTAGAGGATGAATTGTTGAATGAAAAATCCCACGGGCATTGTAAAGTGTACAGCCAATTTGGTTGATCAGTCTCGCAGTACGAGACAAAGGAGACAAGTCTCCTCATACTATTCAATAATTATCGATTTTAATGGCTTCATTTCAGGAGCCAGAAGATAATCTATCAAACGTTGTCAATAAATCCCGTAAAATTCGACTAAAATAATTCGACAAACGCTTGAATAAAATTCTTACCGATTCGCTGAGCCTAAAATTCACCGGAGAACGTATGAATCGTTTTTATTCTGATCATAATTCTGCCAATGTAAATGCCCCTCCAATCGTGCCAATCATAAATCTAATATTCCGATATTTTACTCGACTTCTCAAGAATAGGAAACTCGCATGATGTTCTAAAAGCAAACGAGAAGTATTATTTATTCAAAAATTTTGGAGAGACATCCTTCAGTGAGAGAGTATTTTATTTCTGCGTCGAGAATGTGACTCCTAGGAAATCAGTAGAGTAAAGCATATGAGGAATTTTACAAGGTTGAACATTGTTGGCTGAATTTTCTGGGATAAGATGAATGATCCTACGCTCGTGTAGCTAAGGTGAACATCATTAGTCCAATATTTCTATTGAAATGAGTGTAAAGATGCGATTTTTTAAATTAGATATCAGAAAGTGAAAACTTCAGAATTAGAATTCACTTACATTACTCATGATAATTACTATTTTTTAATAAATAATCGTCCATAAACGTGGAAAGTCCCATGTCCCTACGCTCGCTCATTTGTCCCCTTGTACGTTTGACACATGTCCCTATCCTCGTCTCGTGATTTGAATGATATGGAAAGGTTGTATCCGAACTAATTACATCGTGAGTATCCTATTTGGGATGAAACAACATTAAAAAATATCTCGAGGCAGAAAATTATATTTCAATTGAACAGTCCAACCTTTTAAATGATTTTTTCATCCGCAAGTCCGTTACCAGTTGACAGTTGGTTGCAAAACGAGCATAGGATCAATGCCATTTCCACTGTACCTATTCTTTTAATTGCCGAAATTTCTGTGAAATATTAAGATATTACTATAATTTATGCATTTTTATTGTCTTTTAACCATCCGAAATCTGAGTCAAGGGATTTTTAATCCTATTTTACTATTATAACGGAGATATGAGCATTTTAAAATTGTGAGTTTTTTAACTCGCGGCTTAAGAATTAACTCTGTTGTAGCACCAGTTGATGTGAATGGGATTTTTCTCTCTTATTCTTCAATAAGTCACTGCTCCTTGGTGTCTGCAACTTTCCTTATTAACTAAAATAATAACTCCAATCGTATTTCACTCTTGATAGACTCTTGGGACTGTCAAAATGATTAAAATGTGATAGCTCACGACATCTGAACGAGCGTAAGACAGGGACGAGCGGAGGTACATTAACAATAAGCCTCATGCAGTTTCCCATTCCAGAGATTCGACAAAATCCCAGCGAAAATTTTCAATTTGTGAATTTATTTCGATCGAAGAAATGGAGACGCTCATTCCTATCGCAATAATCAGCACTCACAATTCAATAGGATAATGAAATCGAAAGATGCACTCGTGACATTAAACTATTACTCTCCCTGGGCTAGCATTCCACCAGCCAATGATAAGTAAACCGACATTAATACTTAACTTAATTACTAATAGTAGTTATGAATAGTTAATTCGCAAGGACTGGGACGCGATGAAAATCATAGGATCGGTGAGTTGAGAACGAAAAATTGGGGATGAAGGGGAAGATGAGGGCGTTAATGTCCTCTCGCGTTAATTCATGAGTAATAAAGACACATGTTTAATACTGCCATTCGTACGAGGACTGTTTATTCGGTTATAAACTGCGGATTAATGTTCCACGTACTCTAACAAAAGATGAACAAAATATGAGAATACATTCTGCGTAGGTAGGTGCATCATTCGGCGATTATCCGTGCGCTGTCTAGGTTTCAATGAACGTTATGAGTGGATGACATGTGTGAATTATTAGATTCGGAGTGGATTATTCGTGGACATTTCGAATTAGAATTAAGTAGGCACTTAATACGATGTGAGGCTGATGGGATTGGAGACATTTCATTATAGTGTGGGCATTAGTCTCGGCGACGAAGGGGTGAAGCGGGATGAGGGGAATAAAATGGGTTTTTCGGTTGTGACCATGTTTTTATAATTGTTTTGGGGGATAATTTGGGGAAGTACTACTTGTTGGAAATTTCTACAGCTTCATTGGGGAGGAAGGAAGCGGCATTTTCGGGACAGTTGAGGATTTTTTTTTTTAGGACAGTGACATTAAATTCGATTTAGGGGAAAATTACATTTTCATCGCTTGTGCGACTTCGGCGAGTGTAAAATTTTACGCACTCGGATCGAAATAGACTACTCATATTTCGCTGGAAATTCAATGCAACTCGATTTTTTTGAGGGGCAGGAAAACAAGAATTCTTACGCAAAACATAATTTTTTGGGACTACATTACGGGGAATTTTTCAATTAATTGAAAATTCAAGAATATTTTTTCTGAATTTTTTTATTTGCATCAATTTTTAAAAAATAGTTGAAGTAAAATTTGAACACAGTTTCATTTGATTGTTTTTATGGAGTAAAATTTAGTTTCATTTGATTTTTTCATAAAATCTAGGATTTTGTGGTTTAAAAAAGCGAAAACTGTCCCGGAAATTTCGGCCAAAATTTTTTAACAGTGGGAAGTTGAATTCGATCTAAGGAATAAAAGTCATAAAATTCCAGATTCCACAGGGAATTCAATGAAATTCCGAATTTTGGAGCAGCAAGAAAACAAAAACTGTCAAGTTCACGTGAATTTTCATGATTTCTATTAATTTTCGTGGAAAAATTGAAGTAAAATTCACAATTTTCATTGGTTTCTTCATGAAATTTTAACTTTTCAATGATAAAATTCCTTGAAATTCCAAAAGTCCCCCGAAATTATAGAAAAAATTTTTTTAATAGGTTCTCCCCAATTACGCTTCACCCCTTCGACCCAAAATACCCCATTTCACCCCGAATTCATAATATTCTTTCTGAAAATTGTCCCAACCTCGTGAACGTTCACCAGAATCGCGTGGTTCTTCCTTCAAGTGCTTTACAAACTCAGTCGTATTTCATTAAAACGACAAAAACCACCAGACAAAGATCATAGAGCAACTGTAATGTCGTAACAACCGTCGAGTTTCGCAGGGGAAAATCCGAAAGCTTAAAATATTACGTAAAAATATTTTTCTGTGATAAATATTGAAAAAAAAACACAAATCGTAGCGAGAGAGAACAGCGAGAAAATTGGGGCGCAATGAAGTATTACCGCGAGGGATTAAATCCTGTGATCGCCCTTGCCCCTCCCTTCGATGTGTTTGTAATACTCGACCTTAATATTAATTATAACGCATAATTGTGGGAGGAATTTCGTAACGGAAGCAATGTAGAGTCCGGAAAGAGGAAAAACCGTGAATTTTTGAACGAAAAACCCCATTTCCTCATCATCGCATGGTGATTATTCAAATAAATCGTTGACGATGCATCAATGAGATCTAGCTGAACATACGCGAGCAGACCAAGTTCTTAAATACGATGAAATATTCTTAGACGTACTGACGTGGGAGAAATTATTCAAATGAGGCTAAATTCGTTGTCGAGGGACAAAGTCATTAGGGACGTACGAAGTATAGGGAGAAAACAAAGACTCGTAGGTAATTGCGTAAATGTTTATTCGAGCACGTAATAGAGTGACTGAAGTTGCGTGACAGGGGAAATCCATCTATTCAGTGTTGAATATTTTTACCTGAATTTTTCGTGAAGAGATTCTCGAAGTTCAAGGCAATTGTTCAGAATTTTCAGGTTTACATTGGTTATATTCAATTTGAGAATAGTTTTTAATTCTCCATTATTATTAAACAATTAATTCTAGATTTCTGAATTTGATTTCTGGATTAATCGAATAATCGACATTCTCGTGAAGTTAATTATTGATTTATGAAATATTTAAAAAATTGCAAAATTTGTATTTGAAAATTTTTACTTGAATTTTTCAGCAAGAGATTCTCGACGTTCTAGAATTTACGGGTTTTCATAACCAATTTTTTTAATGTATAATTGAATATTGAGGGAAACTTAATTTTTTTCGTAATTTCAGTTGAGAACAGAATTGAATATTTAGAGTTTCGACAAATAAAATTCACAATTCTCATTACTTAAAATTTAAAAATAATTTCTAATTCTCAATTATTATTAAACAATTAATTCTAGATTTCTGAATTTGATTTTTGGATTGATCGAATAATCGACATTCTTGCGAAATTAATTGTTGACTTATAATATATTGAAAAAAGACAAAATTTGTATTTGAAAATTTTTTCTTTAATTTTTCATCAAAAGATTCTCGAAATTCGAGGCAAATGCTTAGAATTTTCAGGTCTTTATAACCAATATTTTTGTATTAATAATTGAAAATTCATGGGAAATTGTGAGGAAATTAATTCTCTCCTCATTTCATTTGAGAACAGAACTGAATATTTATAGTTCCGACGAATAAAATTTACAATTCTCATTAAAAAATAGAATCTCTCTGCGATATCACAAAATAGCGAGAATACTGATGTTTACCTGGAGGATTTATCCTAAATTCCTATTCCTAAATTCAATAAAAATCTGGAAATGTCTGGACACTCCGAATTCTGAGAACCCTCATTGAAAAATTGAATTGAAAATGCAGGGATCGACAAAAGTCACGACTTGAGTGATATTAAAAGAAGTTTCCCTTGAATTAATTAAAGTTCACTAATTTCTACTAAAATTTGAAAATAATTTTCAATTCTTTACTGGACTAGCATCATCGCCCATTCTCTCTCAACAACCAAAAAAGATCGTAAAGTCATCACTCCTCGGATACTCTAAAGAATAATCCTCAAATTTTTACCAGATACCTAGCTAAAACGTGCCCCTAAAGATGAAAGATAAATACGTATCTCGAAGCTCGAAAGAAGTGCCGTTGCTTTGTAAATTACTTAAACGAATTAAAATAATGAATACTCCCCTGACCCAGTTCCCACGAAATAATTCGCTGCGTTCTATTCTCCCCTGCCATAAAAACGAAGAGGAGTTTGAAAAAAAATCTCGTGCGAAAGAAATCCAAGTCTCAAGTCGCGAATTCCGTCGACTACGCGAAGAGAAAAGTTGGACAAAAATTACCTACAAAATTGTGGCTAATTTTACTGTATGAAAGGTAATCGTGGAGCGAAATCTAATTCAATAAAAAACACCTGTTTGTGGAGAATATTTTACGATTCGTTCGATAAAAAAATAGATTTGTGAAAAATCAGTTGAATTCTAGAATTATTCATTGGAATTGCAATTCTCAGGTTCACATGACAGTGAAAATTATTAAATATTTAAAACATTTAAGCAACAATTCAGTAGCGAAGCGGTAAACTGTGTCAAGTCGATTTTGACTATTGGCCAGTTTTTGACGAATATCTCGGAATCTAAAAGAGATAGAAAATTTTTTGTCATGACCTTTTTTGTAGGGCCATTTGAGGGGTATAAAAAAGGTCATGGGAAAAATTTTGCTATCGCTCTTAGATTCCAAGATATTCATCAAAAATTGACTAAAAGGAAAAATCGACTGAACCCGGTTTACCGCTTCGTTACTGAATTTTCCTGGCTTTTCAAGCCACTAAAAATTCAGTTGGATGTGATTTTCAATTTTCGCAATTATCATTGACGTATCAATGATAATCCAAAATGGAAAACCCTATAATCCATGGATTTCCAGGCTGAATGAGTGATTTCAAGAACGATTTGACCTTAACTTAAATTCAAGTTCCCAACATTGAGAATTTAAAAGCAGCTATTGTTTAATTTTCAATAAATTTCCCAAAGTGAGCGCTTCGGTAAAACATAAATCTGCGTCATAGAAAAATTGTGCGCAATATTGAGGAATCACTCACGTTCACTGAGATAATTTTTAATGGAAGACAGGGTAAAATACCGAAAATCGAGTTCGCTCCACGATCACTTGCCTCGTCCTGCAATTTCTCTCCAGCATTTCCTCCGCGTACCAGCCAGTCCTCTCGACATTCTATCGAATTCCAAAAAAACCATTAAACTAGGGGAAAAAGCGCATCATCCACGTGTATACGACGACGACTAATAACTATAATTGAACTTAATTAACAAATTAATTGTAAAAATCACCAAGAATCCGATGAATCACGCAGCCGCTCACAAATTTGCTACCGATCGAACGACGAAAATTGAATGAACCAAAAGAACATGAATCGAATAACATAGAAAATACGACGGAATTTCTCACGTGTAAACAAACGCCACAAATAAATAAATTGAAATATCGTCGGCTCATCGAAACCAACCGGGCGTTTTCACCAGACTAAAAGTAATCAACGCAACTAGATAAAAAAATAATTTCAACTCGTTCACGACGCAGAATAAAAAAAATTATAAAACTACATTCATAATAAATTCCGATTAACCATCAAGAGAGTGAAAAAAAAGCAAACGCTGAAACCTATCGACTAGTGAGAGACGATTGAAATTGAATAAATCGATCTAAATATGAACAAACTAATGAAAATTTAGCATTACGTATTTCATTACTTAAAAATTTAATAACGATGAGATGATAAAGAAAAATAATTATTTAAAACAACAAAAAAACACGTAATTACGTTAAGGGTTTTTCTACTTATCTATATATAAATATATAAATATTATAAATAATTGAGGATGCAGATAACCATGGTAACACGTATAAATACACGTACATACACACATGGATATTATATAAATATAAATATGGTGTGAATGAGCGAGAGGCTGAAACTAATACACTGACTATAAAACAATTTAAAAGAAAAATACCACTTAAATTTATTTCAAATAAATTGATAAATACCCTGTCGATAATAATTATCACACTTTGTCACTAGACTTGAAAGAGAAAATATAATGAGGAGACTCGGTAGAATTTCATACTTTTGCAAATAATCGACACTTCGATCTCTAAATAATGGAAATATTTAAAATGCGCGTTACGTTATTAATAATCGCATGTCTATTATTTACCATTCTTTCGTCGTTTTTAATAACTCTTGTGTCACCCCACCCCCCCACTCCCCCCTTTACCCCTCTTTCTTCTATTTTTCCCCCATATCCCTTACTGTTTTCAGTGAGTTTGAATCTTGTGATGTTGTTTGTGCGCCTGGCAATCAAGGCTCGGTCGCTGAATATAATTATATTCAATTAAATGTTCAGTGATTAAGAAAATAATGAAGAAACAATGTATTGGTAATGGATATATTGGTTAATATCCGGTGGCAGATTGCGTCGAGAATAAAAAGTAATAGGATTTAATTAGTGAGAGAAATTTTTAATGAATTTAAACGAAGATTTAAAAAAACCACTCGCTGCTTCAACAATCGTTCAGTAATTGGCGCGTAGGAAGAGAAATTAATGAATCTTTCGGCCTTGTCCATTAACAAAAATGTAAAATTACCACGAGTGAAGACATTTTAAAAGAGTTGAATCCTACGAATCATTAAATTGTAATAAAGTGTTGCCTTAATAACTAATGTTGATAGAAAATTTAAAAAAAAACAAATTCGCAAGGAGGCAAAGGAAATTTCCCATACAAAAATCGATCAGCGGCATCTGCATTTGATAATTGAATAACCATTCTAGTCATTTTCAACTCATAAGAATCAAAACTCAGAATGTAGTTTAAAGTGAGACGAGGCGCAATGGCAAGAGGGAAAAATCCCACTGGAGATGAAAAAACCACAGGATGAAGTGTATAAAAGATTAATGGCAGTCTGTGTCCTTGCGAGAATGTCGTATGACTGCGTTTTGAAGTAAAAAAAGTAAAACGAAGACGACTCTGTTCATGTGTGTGCCGCGATAAAGCCTCAGATTTACGCGGCAGTCCCGTTGTTATAAAAATTTTAATGAAAAAAAAAACTATATATGAAAATTTAAAAAATAAACCATTGAAAGCTTTAACTTTGAATAAACTTAAATTTAACTAAACGGTATAGTGATTAAATGGAGCAGGTGGATAAACGTTGACATGAGAAATAAATTTTCTTCTTCTATTTTCAGTAATCCATTGTTTAGTGAATGGATAAGTGGATAATTCAGTGTAAAATACAGTGAGAGTAGACGGATCGGGGGATTTTGAGTGAAGAAAAATTGTTTCTCAGCGAAAGATTGTATCTTTATATAAATAAATATTGTATAGTAACGCGTAAGCCACGTCCATTGGCTGGTAAATATCATCGAGAGACTCTTTCTGCGAGTGATTTAATGTATATTAGGGTAATTTGGGAAATCGAGGGGAGAGTGGCTGCACGGAGGTGACTTACGCGTGAGCTTCGTTTAACATTGTTTTACGAGAGATTAATAAATTATTTGAGAGGGTGTATTATTCTTCGACGACGCATCTGCCGTAGCGTAATAATGAAGAAAATGGGATAATGTTTTGTGGATAGGAGGTGAACAAAGGGTGTGAGAAATATTATTATTAGCCGATGATTAAATTATATTTGAGTGTGGGAGGATGGCGATATTCAGCATGATTGAGAGTGAGAGGTATGAATTTTAAGAGAAACGTAAACATGCATTATTAAAAACTATGTATTTACGCAGTATCGGAGTACCTACCTTATACATAAATATTATGCATATATAAATAGCTAGTTCAATTTGCAAAATTAGTGTGTATTGTCGCTTCGATAATGAAAAAAAACAAATACCCAGTCATTACTCGCCAGAAATCCAAACAAATGAAAACCCGAGAACAAAACCAATTTCAAGTTCATTCTTTTTTTAAGGAAAATAAACAATAAATAATGTATTAAAATATTTAATATTCAAAAGTGTTTTGGAGTTTTATTTCACCATTTGATGGACTACATCCAATTATGCCAAGCAGACGGAATTTTTATGAGATATTTAGGTTTTTCACGATTTTTCTAATTACACTTTAATTTCAGTAATTAATTTTTATTAATGTTTAAATTTTTTTTATTGTTCTTCTATATTTTAAACAATAGAACTATTAATTTATTGATAGTGTGCTCACTCCCGATAGCAGAGAATCCTGAATTACCATCAGTCGATAACGCAAATGGGCGGCAATTTCAATAGACTCCAAATGCCGGAATAAAACAAGAAGACTCGAAAGCGATAAATTGAGTTTTCGTTACAGCGAGAGTTACTACCGAGCTATCAACCAGTGACAATTGAGTTTTTCCATCGAAGATTCAAGGCTAGACAGTTCTCAACTAATCTCTGCCCCACAAATTCCCCCCGTGACTCCCACAAATTCAATAAAACCCAAGTGATAATAATTTTAGAGCCTTTTATTGAGTTTATCATAATGCATTCAATCGATACAATGATATCTTGTGGTATACTGTCGTATCTCATGGGTCCAAACATCGTCAATTTCCCCGCCCAACGTTGCGCCGTTCATCGGAATTTCCAAAGAGCTTTGGAAATAAAATTGTGTCAAAAAATTATATTATTCCTCAACGGCCGAGTCCTAGCCATCTCTATATTTAAAAAATGTCCGTCCAACGTTGGCTGGCAAAATCGCCGACATCCCGCCCTCATTCACAAATTTCAATTAAAAAAACATATTCAAAAAATCGAAGAAACAGAACAATGTATTCAATCGGGGGATTTTTCCACGGGACGGAGACAAAAATGTGAAGAATGCAGGAAAAGGATTTTTTTAATTTCACTCATATCTCAAGTGTTTCATCTTTCACAGGAAGGAATGAAAAATATGAATATATTTTATACAGCGAATCCATAAATGTTAAATGTTAATTCTCTCCTTATGATCAATTCACATTTTTTTTTCATTTTTCTCATTATTTTTTTTTTGTATCTTCACTTACTAAAATGTTAGGTAGTGCCTAAGTCGATGCCACAAAGTTTGACGAATGCACGAGTGCATTATCACCCCGGGCATTAGTTTTTATCGTATACTAGCTGTGCCGAATGCACTTGTACTGGTCGCAAAAAACAACTTGAAATGAAAAATCATGAAAAAACAATTGAGAGGGTAAAAATTGGCCAAAGACAGTGGTAAACACGCAAAATTCCTGCAATTGTCGCCGCAATGACCTGCGCGTCTTTTCTCTCCCTCTCCTCGTCCCTCTCACTCTCGCCTACCCACGATCTTTTACAAATCAATACTACCTTTAGCCAATAGCTACACTCCTTTTGCGACATATTTATTAACAACAGTGTTAACCCACCTAATCGCGTTTCCCTCAAATGTTTTTTTTTTATCGTCTTCACCATTTTATACAACAGAAGAGGATTATCCTTTCCTCTTCCTCTGTTTTCGTCTAAACACTAGTTATGCATCGTTTATCATCGATCGGCGTAGGTTCACCTCGTCCTCATGTACCTCGTCAACTCGTTTAATCGATAAAATTAATAATATATCATATTCACTTGTCCAATCACTATAATTCTTTCTCCATGATTCAGTGATGATTTATCCAAAAAGACAGTAAAATAAGATAAAATTCCTCGCAGCAGTACAGATGACGTAATTGTAATAATACACTTGTAAAAATGTAGTAATCACGTTAATAATAATGGCAATAACTAATAAATCATTGTTATAATAGCAACGCCGTTCATAATGATGTCTTCAGCTGTTACAATTTGTCTAGAGACTAATCTTCATTTCTTCATTTATCATTTATATACTTCTATATGCTACAATATATAATAATTTTCATGTTGAAAAATCGTATACATCAGTGTTGTGTTGCAGGACCATTGCTTCGTTTCCCATCTTAATTTATCTTTTCTTATTCTTCTTAAATATATAATATATTTTCGTTCTCGTAAATTTTTTTCTTCGTTTAGTCATTCTTTTTTCTTTTTCACTGCTCTGCATCTCAGGGAGACTGCTAAATCTTTTGGGAAAGGCGGCATTGGATACAAGGAGTGCCGCAAAAATATATATCTTACTCTTTTTTTTTTTGACTGAAGAAACACTAGTTTCCATTTCTCAACTGTTTATCGTATCTTGATGGGGCTGATCTTCACTGTCGAATATATTCAATTTTAAAATGATAATATTGATGATAAGGAGACACTCCTTGTCCTCGGGAAACAGAATATCTTAATATTATTAATTTTAATATCGATCTTATTTCGTATTGCTCGCCTTTAGGGGGGGAGCATTGGATCACAGATTGTATGGTGATCGAATCTTATTTATCATTTGCATTTTACTTTTAAAGGATTTGTTTTAAAATGTTTCCAGTATCTTCTAAGGATTTCAAGGCGACAGCTCCTGAAAGCAGACATTGGCCACATGTAGGCACGCCAGGCGTATAACAAATCGCCGAACATCTCACATTTTTCAATTCTAATCATCCGTTTTTTTAATAGATTATTTCTCCCTCAGTTTGATTATTCATAGGTATATACACACAGTACATGTACAATGGAAATATCTGAATTTACACAGTTACGTGGATTATCTATGTACGATCAAACGTGAAATGAAATATTGAAAGTGGAAGAACGAAAAATTGGAGAGAAAAAAATTACGAGATCAAATGTCGGATTTGTCTGGGGGGAAACGGTGATGGTAAATAAATTGAATTGTGACACGTGCTATGAAAATCATTGGCTTTACGAAGTATGATTACAACATGCATGTACAATTTTCCAACATAAGAGACATTGCAAATAAGTTTGATTGGTCGTAAATGAAAAACATTAAACTTAATGTGTCAAGAACGGCGCAACCAGTATGACAAGAAGCTTAACTTAAACGTTTTAAAAAAAAAAATCTGTACGTGAACCATGGGAAGCATATTCAGTAGCTAGGCGTATGAGTAATAAAAATAATGTTTAAACAAAATGATGGATAATCGTGTGGATTCGAGAGAAACGAGAGTAAACGCATGGCAACAGACAGGTGAGCATGAAGATTCAATCGAAATGTACAAGTTCATTTTGTATTGATTGATTTTTGTTGTTTCGTCGTATACA
Organism: Diachasma alloeum; assembly: GCF_001412515.2. NCBI lineage: Eukaryota > Metazoa > Arthropoda > Insecta > Hymenoptera > Braconidae > Diachasma > Diachasma alloeum. The sequence continues at coordinate 1,187,845 of NW_021680364.1, forward strand.
AAGTGTTTTTTATCCTCTGTATTGTCCTCTCATTCTGAAGAAACAGATACATCACGTGTACGGGTGGCAGTTGTGACGAGAAAGTTTCAATAGGGAACTTGCATTAATTTTTTTTCCTTTTTTAATTTCAAGTTTCAGCCTTGAATGGTTAATTTTTCATTTATAAACGTCAAAAATATTGCTGGTTAATTGATAATTGATTGGCGATGGTTAAATATTTCAAACGCTTTGAACTCGTTGATGACGTCACAAGGGCGGACGCACGCTGGACCAATCGCGGCGTGACTCGAGTCAACTAACCCATCCTCACGTGCGCGTTATCCAATGGATGACGGCGACTCCTCTCTCCCCGCACATTCGACCAATGGAGCGTTAGCTAGCATTACTCATGCCACTTTATGACGTCATGATCGGAATAATAGATTTCGACAGCGTTTGATTTTCAATTAATTATTATAAAATATCAGTAGCGAATTAAAGTAAAACGGTTTAAGTCAATTTAGCCCGAGTTTTCGAGGAATATCTTCGAATCTAAGGGAGCTAGCGAAATTGTCATAATAACCTTTTTTGTAGAGCGAGTTAAGAGCTACAAAAAAGGTCATGACAATAATTTGGCTATCTCCCTTAGATTTCGAGATAATCATCGAAAACTGGCCAGTGAACAATCGGTGAACAGGGAAATTCGGGAAAACAACTTCATACAAGTTTCCTATTTTCAATCGTCACAAAATATCAGCTGTGTTTCCAACTAATGTGATAAGAGTACGCGGAGTTGTGTACGTGCTCTTGTGTTGAACTTCTGGCTCGTGTTAGTTATCTCTCTTGTATTCGAAAATGTACGATCGAGTGCGTTCATCACTTCCAAGTGTTTTATATCCTCATGTGTTCGTTTATCTGTCTCTCGTCCTAGCGAGTACCTCCTTTCGTCCCTCACACCTCGCTCTTCCTGCTCTATTTAATATCCCTTCGTTTGCATTTTACTTTGTTTTTCATTTTATGGTTTTTCTTTGCTTTTTTGCTCTTTTATTCTCTCGGTAATTTGTTTAATTTCCCTCCTAAACCCGTGGTCGTTTTTCATCCCGGTCTGAATCGGAATCCGCTGAATCGTGGAGAGGCGGAAACTCTGGTACGGCATCGCGCTGCTGCATCCATCCAGCCCCCATCTTGCCCTGCGTGTAATTATTTCATTTTTTTTTCTATCTGACTATTTTTCGTTTTAATCCGAAAAGGTTTTGGAAAATTCTGGAGTAAAGTGGAGAAACGAAATGAGCCACCAATTTTTGGGAGAACTCCAAGAATTGATAGGGTGAAGTTGACTTATTTCATTTCATCTCTTGCATTTTTGATGAGCGATTCGAAATTTTAGAGAAGCAGAAGACAAATTTCAAATTTTCATCAAAAACTCAACTTTTCAAGAGAATTCAAATTTAGACCTAATTCACTGTCTAATCAATGAAAGATTTTTGCCCCAATTGCCAAAAGAACAAAAACAATGATGAAGTGTGATATGAAATGATAAAAAAACATTCGCATGACAAACACCCAGAGCCTTCGACGCATCGAAGAAACATCCCAATCTGCACTGAGAGGGAAAATTAGTTCTGCCGATAAATTATATTCCCTTGAAGAGATCTTTTGTCGTGGTGAATCGATTTACTTGTGGGCAAAACAGAAAATTTCCACCAAAACATGATTATTTTCGTAGTAGTAATTGTTATCGTGAGACATATGTCTTTCAGGTAAATACATTCGTTCTACAGAGAATTATATAAGGCTCCGGTTTTATCAAGTAAATGTTATTGAGTAGTGTATATCTTTGTCCAATAAACACTTATAATTTCCATGGAACAAATGATAATTTCAAGAGGAAACTACAATTTTCTCGCCGATAACTGTGTTATTGGGAAAAATAAATAATTTCGAGGGGGCAATTTTTTTTTGGGAAAAAAATATTCTTTCCTCGTCAATGTATTCTTTCTATGGTATAAACCTGGGGGGTTCTCTCAGATCAAATTCGAATTCTTCTAGGGATATTTCTGATCATCACGAGAAAAATTTAATTTTTGTGAGATATTAAATTTCTTTCGATCGAGTTGATTAATTTCCCTCAAGTAAATCTGTTCCACTCCATCAAATATTCTCACGTCGAACATGTAGATTTTCGGCAGAGCTAATTTTTCTCTCAGTGTAACTCCAAATAGTGAGAAATGCCGTTTCCAACCGTTCGTAGAGGACAATGCACGCACATATCTGTGGTATGGTGTTCTGCACATGCACTCATGCCAAGAAAGTATCTCAATAAATTTGCCCCTCAACTTATAAGTGTTCATTAACACAGTGTAAATGCTTCCTCTGCGATCAGCAACAATTGCGCAGGAAAAAAAAATGAACAATTGAGTAACGAAAGCCAAAAGAGCGACGAGTGATTTGCATATGCACAGAGTACGCCAGAAAAATCTCACGATGTACTTGATATCTACCATTTCCAGATTTAATTTGGCGTGCTCTGGGTAGAGTTAAAACTATGTACAAAAAAAATTATCCACTGGGAAAGTTTGTGGTACTCGTTAGCCTAGGGCTCTACGCAGATTCTTAAATCATAATTCTCATTTTTTTTTCTATAAATATATTCCATATATCTCGAGTCTAGTCTAGCTCCAACTAGTCAATCAATTCTTATTGCACTTTTAATTGAGTTAGCACCCAATTTAAGGATATCCAAGTATTTTTTGATTCAACCATTTTCAATCATGAAATTTGGCAATTGAAGGGCGTGAGCAAAATTTGAAAAAAAAAATGATGATTATTCAGCATCACTTGAATGACATTTTGCACAGAATTATTATTTTTTTAACATTCGTGGTTTATAAATAAATAATTGAAGTGGTGAAACTTTTTGAAACTTCATTTTTATAAAAATGAAATCGATTTCTGGTTAAATTCTGAATATGAATAAATTTGTTACGATTCCAAAAAAATTATTTTTATGATGGAATTATCAGAAATTACAATTTTTAAATTATTTCGTCAATCTTCCTCCAAGTGTAAACTTTTAGATTTAAATTTAAATAATTAAATTATTAATTTAATTTTTTTTCAGACTTTTAAAATGCTTTCCAACGGTCCAAATAAATAATAAAAATTGAGAAGATTGACCACAACAATATCAAGAGGCGACAAATAAATTTTTTTTTTTCTATTTCGATTTATCAATTTTTATCGACAAAATAGTGATTAGTCTTTCTGGATCTCAAATAAAATAATACTCACTATTTAACATCATAATTTCACTCTTTAAAAGTCCACGAAATAATTTTTCATGTTGAAACGAAAAATTTAATTTCATTCAATTTCAATTCCATTAAATGCGATAGTTTCTAAAAAATTCTATCAATCATTTCCGTTCAACCAGGATTTTATCCAACTCTACTTCATATTCATTTCACACTCACACCCCGAAGCGAAGGGAGTCGTCTACAATTAAATACTGAAAACACGATCAAAGGAGCACTAAAATGAAGGAATGGCTGCAAAACTCATTCTATCCCGAAATGAATAAAAAAAATAGTACGAGTGTTTAAACCAATATTAAGATTAAAATTCAGACCTGCAAAATTTAACTAATAAAATCATTTTAAACTACCCGAAAGACAGAGTCAAATGGGGCTCAAACGAAAGCCCCCATATTCCAAACCAAAAATGTAAAAGCATTTCACTAGAGAAAAAATTACCTAAAGTACTTGGATATCCTTACCGACGAACTCACCAATAAAAACTATTGAAATCATTCATCACCTCGTTCTTCCACAACTCTAAACGATCCAATTGGATCGATAAACCCGATGATCAATATCAAACGTTATATTGCACTCTAATTCAACGTAAACCTCTCAACGCAGTACGAGATCCTTTCAATCGAAGAGAAAAAAAATCTAATTTCCCATTTTCCAACTCTACAAAGTCGACAGTGCTTGTTGCAACGGAGAGACTCCATTCGTCCTGTCCCGATGATTATTATTGGAACATAAAAGCCTCGTCGCGTCACTGTAAAACAACACGATAACCGAAACAATAAATAAAAAAAAGTAACATTCGATTGTTTATGTCCATTCGTTCGTTAGCTCTTAATCCCCTCCTCATTCCTGTTAAACTTGCACTCAACTATTTTTCAAAACTCATTTGCGTCTCTCTTCTATCCTTTGTTACGTTGGGGGGGAGGGGGGTAATGAAAAAAAAAAACGTACTACGGTGGACTAATTATTAAAGGCCAGACTGTGCGAACTGTGCTTGTGACAATGTACCACGTTAATTCCCTAGGAGAAATAATAATTCGTTGCCATCCCCCATAAAACAAATAACCCCGCGAATGCAGACTACTTTCTATTATTTTTTTTTAACAAAGAAAAGGGTGAAAAGGTACAGTACAGAGGAGTATGCAAATGAACTAAAATAAAGTTGACCAGAATGTAAACCCAAAATGTGAAAACCCAACAATTTTTATCTTCAAAACATTTCCCCTCGTCCAAAACTTCACCCAAACGTTTGAGTAATCATGATAATCAACAATCTCCGTTGCAACAAACACAGTTCAGAGGGTTAAATGCAATAAACCCACCTCTCCAACAAATTAAAAACGCGTTAGATCGCCCTGTAATAAATTCCTCCAAACGTCACTAAAGTTAATCATCAAAAGCAATTGTTAATGTCGCCTTAAATAAATGTAAGTTATTTCGCAGGCCATCCAGTGAATTAAATCAGCTGAATTACGTAGTGCAGTCTCATTTGCATGAGGCTCAAATAAAATCCCAAAGAATGAGAATGAAGGATGAAATAAAAAAAAAAACAACTAAAGAGAAGGAAAAAAAAAACGTTTCATTTCCGTGAGTTCGTTTGCCACGAAATGGTTAAATAGTGGAGTGTATTTCCGTACGTTGATTAAACCGGAAAGAGTTAAAGGGAGCAAAGCCAAGAGCCTCGTTAAAGACGACAAGCTTTTCGGTTGTGTCTCGTCGCGAGTGCCTTTTTCAGACGGTGAATCCATCGATACCAGTGGAAAATTGAGGGGATGAGGGGATTTTGATACCTGGCTAAAAAGTGACTTTGCAACTTCAATGCATACTAAGCGACTTGGTTGTACAGCAGCTATACAGCATGACTGTTGTTCTCTTTCTCTCTCTCTCTCTCTCTCGACATTTTTAAGCCCCCTCTACTCCGGGGTATTTCTTTCAGGTCCCTCTCTAAGCTCATCTTTATGGTCTACCCCCTTTACCCCCTCTGGCAGCCGAGAAACAACACAACTTCGGGAGAATGGGGAGGGTTTTGGTATTATTCAGCGAGGCACTACTGTCACGTTGTGCTTTCATACGTTGTACAAGAGAGGAATAAAGACAGATACAGGTACACACGGTTAATCCCACCAAAGTTCTGGGGATCTACGAGTTTGCTGGAGGGATGGAGAAGAGGTGGGATGATAATGCACATGCGTCTAGTGGAAATAAGAGTTACGTAGCTCGAATATTGCGGTGAGAAGATACGGGCTTTTCGAGAATTTTTGGGAACATTGCTGAACTTTTTCGGTGATGTCTCATTTTTTTTTTGGGGGGGTTATTAAATATCGGGGGGAGTTTATGCGCAGGAGTTTTGCAAGCCGACGTTCTCGAAGGCTACATGTGGAGTATTGGGTTTTCTGTATGGAAATGAATCGATAGGGAAGAAGAATAAGTAATGGGAGGTTTAGTAGAATGAAAAATTAGCGAATTGGCAGCAGTTGACTGAATGGAAATTGACAGTCGTAAAAGTGATGAATTTCAATTATTTTGCGATCAATTCAGCCTCATGAATCGGAATCAAATGGAATTTTATGGTTTTTGTAGTAAAAAAATGTAAAAACCGAATTATTTGAGCTGTTTCGATGCAATAAATATCATGTTATTGAACATTACAGAGATGAAGAGACTAATTAAGAATTTCACTGACTTTTATATGAAAAAATGACTCAATAGAAAATGTTTCAAATAACAAAATTCATATTGAATTAACAATTGATGGATGACAACTATTTCGCGTTCAATTGGGCTTCATGTACGCGATATCATAAGTAGAATTTTTTTTGCAGTTAAAAAGATTCAAAATCCCATTTATGTTTAGAATTTTTCCCAATGCAATTTCAAATACTGATGTTGTCAAATATCAGAAATACTTTTTGCATAAAATTTTGTTGAACCCAAATTGGTTTTATTCGATTCAGATGTATTCTTACTAAAATAAACAATGATTTATTGTGATAAATGCACTAATTAAAAATTCTGAGTATGATTTAGAAGTGTATTGGCTTGTTCATATGAAAATGACTCAATAAAAAATGTTCCAACAAACAAAATGAAGTTAAAAATTCCCAAAATTGATGAAATTCAATTTTTTCACGATCAACTCATCTACAAACACCTGATTAAATCCCAGTTTTCTCCCTTTTCCACTAAAAAAAGCTCCAAAATTCAATTCCGACACTTGAACATTCTCAAACAGCCGCATTCTCACGCATATCCAGAGCTACGTAATGGTAAAACCCCAAGCATTTCGCAAATGTAATGAACAATGATTGAAAATGTAATAAATCCATCACAAATTGACAATTACCTGATGCATCGGGTCGTAACCCATTGAGCCGTCGTTGTAGGGTTGCGAGCCATAATCACTTCCATTAATTCCCATACCGTATCCAGCCATGTCCTGTGGACCACCTGGTGGTGCTGGTGACATCATCGGCGTTGGTGTGCCCTGGCTAGCACCGCCCATACTGTACGGCGATGCTCCTGCAAAAGCTGCTGTAGAAACCATCGCGGTGCTTACATAGATCGAGGGGTAGCTAACTATTTTTCTTCTACATAAAAAAATGTCTCTTCCTTTCATCTGTGAATTCTTCGTTTGTGCCCTTTCGTTGTGCCATTTTTTCCGTTAGATTCGATATTTTTTGATTCAATTCATTGTTTGTAATCATTATAAATTATCAGCTGATAAATTTTCATGTTGCAATTGATGATTTGATCGTGTTCTAATTTCTGTATGCTCACTGAATAAGATTTTAATCATTATTGCAGTTCAATTCCGTCTAGAACACACTTTAGAGTGAAAATTTCTGGAGAAATGCGTGCCCACATTGTTATCAATTTTTGATTAATTCACACGGTAATTCAATTAATCTGCTGTTCATCTCATTAATATAATTTCCTGCTTAGAATATTGTTATTTCGTGTTTTCAGCAGGAAATTAAAAATCAATTGCCTTCAGATTCTCATATCCTTAATGTTAAAAGTGTAAGATAATCTCATAATTCTAGCTGTTAATTATAATCAACTTTGTTCGAGAAATATCTTAGCGAACGCAATATTAAAAAAGTCGAATTATTCTATTTTCCTCTGACCTAAATGATTTGGACAATTATGATTCGTTTATTCGTGTTTCATAGAATGGTATTTAATTATCTTTTGGTCCGTGCTGTCAATGCTTTTTCCTGACAGAAAAAAAAACGAAATTTGAAAATTGAAATGTGAATTTAATTCACACCGAATTCAAGACCATATTTACCTGAATTTGCCTAATTTCCGTTAATTTCTACGGAATAATTGAACTGAAATTTACAATTCCCATTGATTTTTGAATTTTCAATGATGAAATTCCTTAAAATTTCAGTGAAACTATAAAAATTTTGAGAATTAACCCTAAACTAATCGACTCTAATCGCTAATATTTCAACATTAATTATCATAATAAAAAATTAAAATTTCCAGTGACAAAATTATCTGAGTTCTCCCCAATTTTTCATTTTTACTTTCTCCATCTGAAGAACAGCTCATTAGATTTATCGGCAGGAGAGGAGAAACAAAGAATAGGTAAGTGAATGAGCTGTAACTCACTTGCCAAATGATTTACGATAATGAGAGTCACGCTACCACGGTACTACACAGAAGAATTTTCCCATTTTTTTTTTCAAACGAAAGAACGAAGGATTCACAAAATGAAAATGAAAGAAGTAAAAAAAAAGTTTGCAAAAGGAACAAACATAAAAATTCATGTTTTCGTAAGATAATAAATTCTCTACCCCTGAGAATACTATTTTTGTTGGTGTAATTCGTATAATCTATGTGGATAGGGATTTTTTTTTCATCCACTTGATTCTACTTTTCACAACTTACCGGCAGCCTTTTTAGCCGCGTATAAATTCGCCTCTTCCTGCGCTTTGCCGATGTTTTTCTTGTAACGTATCCTCTTGTTACCGAACCAATTGGATACCTGGGGAGAGAAAATTTATTATTGTATTGATATTTACGCGGGATTTACTCGTGTCCTCTAACGAAAACTAAATATAGAGTATTTTATTGTGACATTGAAATGTTTTGCGTTGTGTTTTACTTCGAAATGGGAATATTTGGACAATTTTACTTTATAGTTTAATTTTTTTGAGGGAGAATGGGAGGAATGAATTTTTAACGTTTCTCTCAAAATGTCGAGCGACTATTTTAGGGGAGGTTGGGGCAAAGTGGACACTTGCCTTCTTTTATTTTTATAACTCAGAAACGCATGTATCAATCGAGTCTCATGACTTCTATGAAATAAAAATTATTCCATTCAAGTGACATTTCAACATTTCATTAATATTTCAAGAAAGAGTCTCAAGTATTCATTTTATTCCACTTGACCCTATTTTGATGGAATTCTCTGAAGTCTTTTATCAGAAAATAATAATTGAAATATTAAAAAACAATATACTTTACAGTTTTAATTTTTTTGGGTACGAATGAAAGAAAATAGCATTATTATTTGAAAAACTGACAGATTAGAATTGTTTTGACTTTATTTATTTCTAAATGAAGAATGAACCTGAATATTTCTGTAAGAGTTCAACAAATTTTTCATCAAGTTTTATAAATGACAAATAAATGGTCTCTTGCAAAATTATTACTACAACAATTCAGTTGAAATTATTAATTAATTTACCTGACTGACGGTGATGCCGCACTTCCTCGCAAGCTCCTCTTTCGCCTCTTCGCTCGGATAGGGATTGCTTAGGTGTGAATAAAAGTACTCGTTGAGTATCTCGGAAGCCTGTTTGCTGAAATTCCTTCGTTTACGTCTACAAAGAGAAACCAACAAAATTAAAGTGGCCCGAAATGACGGCAAAATCGGTGAAATTCGGGTTCTTGTGGAGCATAAAAACGAACCTGGCATCGAGGAATCGACTCCTGAGAATCATAACTGCCTCGCAAGTCGACTGTTTGAGCTGCATCTGAATGCTGGAGAATTTTTTGTGAATAATCTGCACCATCCTCTCGATTTCCTTCGGGGTAATTGGCCTTGTGCGACTCTGTTCTCTCAGGAGATTCATAACATGCGTTGTGAATTCATTGCATGCCTGTAAACGGACATGATCGTGTTGCAAATCTTATCCATCATAATTCTACATTGTCAGTATCAATTTGTTAGGAAATAAAATTTTTCTAAATCGAAAAATCCCAGCTAAAAGTGCAATCCCGATTTGAAGCTTGAAACTAAAGCCGAAAGCTTAAAATTAAAATTAAATTATTAACATTATTGTTTAGGCCCTCCATCTGCACTAAAAAAAAATCTATTACTAACTTGAAAAAAATTATGCCCCTCAGGAACTCAACCCAAAAATTTCCGCTACAACAACCCAAAAAATCCAAAAATTCCTGCTAAAAGTTCAATCTCGATTTGAAACTTAACAGTAAGCTTTATTTGAAGTTTAAAATTAAACCTAAAAAATTTAAAATTAAAATTGAATACTCAAAAATCGTTTTGTTTAGTGCCCCCGTCTCTAAAAAAAATATTTTTCACTCAAAAAATCTATGCCTCATAAAAATTTCTCAAAAAATTCTCTTCCAACAACCCAAAAAACCCAAAAATCCCAGCTAAAAGTTCCATCTCGATTTGAACCTTAAAATTAGGCTTCATTGAAGCTTAAAATTTCATCTAAAAAATTTGAAATTAAAATTAAATACTCAAAAATCATTTAGTTTGGTTCCCCCTGTCCTAAATCTATTTTCCACTCAAAAAACGTATGCCTCAAAAAATATCTCAAAAAATTCTCACCCAACACCCCAAAAAATCCAAAAATCCCAGCTAAAAGTTCAATTTCGATTTGCAGCTGAAAATTAAATCTAAAAAATTTAAAATTTAAATTAAATACTCAAAAATCATTTAGTTTCGTCCCCCCGTCTAAAATCTATTTTTCACTCCAAAACCGTATGCCTCAGAAAATATCTCAAAAAATTCTCTTCCAACAACCCAAAAAATCGAAAAATCCCAACTAAAGCTCCAGCCCTCCCCGAAAAAATGCATTATTCGCAACGGCTGTGGCTTCCAAGGGGAACAAGCTTGATACTCCAGCTGGATATCAGTATTCGAGACGACGTTGGGTAGCTTTTCCTCCGGGAAAGCGCGGATGAGGGGACGAGGATGGGGCGAGGGCCACACCGGGGGGCGTGGGGGGTGGATGGAAAAGCGGATGGCTTGCAATTTCGGAATGGATTCCACTCTTGCGTCCCCACTTCGTACTAGGCAAGAACCCTATACTCCACAAACCACCCCAGAGGGTGGATCAGGATCGCTCCCGTCTGCTGCCCCCGGGAATGGCCGTAGGGTGGTGAAAACGAGAAAAAGAGGGTGAGATTGGATGGAATATCCCCTGCATACCCCCCCCCGGTCCACCCTCGTTTCTCCATTCGGCTTTTCCTCATCTTCTCGGGTTTTTCTTTTTCATCAAAAATTGACTAGTCCAATGTCTTTAAGAATAATCGTCCTAGGGAATAAATTCGAGTGATGCATGGAAATTGGAATTTTCAGGTTTGATTATTTGAAACTGTGGAAACTGGGAAAATGGCAGATTGGCTGAGGAATGCAGACACATCTAAATATAGACGTACATACGGTGGATGGAATTTCCTCGCTGGCTTTGCACTACCCTGACGCAATATATCCTGAGTATTTGTGAATCCGATGAGTTTTCATAAACTCGGAAAATCAACTCAGAACATGATTATGGTAATGGGTGGTCGCTTGAAATTACATTCAACATTGCATTCACTTCGGTTTCGTCAAGGATTTTTAATTCTCACGCTCTGGTATTCTGGGAGCTTCAGAGAGGAGCCGATATTTGAACAAATACGGCAGGAATGGATTTCACTGAGTGAATGTCTTCTATTATTTGTTAAGATATACTAAAAAAATTTAATTAAGAGATTTTGACTGAAATTTGTGATACAGTTTTTGGAAATTTTCAGGACGGAAATCAAAATTTTATACAATAATCAATGAAAACTGTAAATTCACGTTCAATTATTTTATTATCTATAGAAATTGATAGAAATCTAATCGATTTTCCGAATTTTCATAAAAATCTCTTGAAATTCAACGTTGCATTCATTCTCGTTTCATTTCAATTAAAAAATTAATTGTCTATTATTCAATACTAAACAATTAATTTCACAGAATTTCAATACTAAACAATTAATTGAAAAATTAATTGTTTAGTAATGAAATTCTGGGAGTTTCTGGAGATGTTGGAGCTTCAGAAGTATATTTTATAGTCGATTTTAGATGACAAATATATCGGAAATGGACTTTACTGAGTAAATATCATCTATCATTTGTTCAGCAACGCTAAAAAATTTATAAATTAAGAAATTTTGACTAAAATTTCTGGTACAATTTTTGGAAATTTTAATCACATTTTAGTTCCACTGATATTTCAAAATGTTTCGTCATTGAAAAATCGAAATTTTATGAAAAAATAAAGAAACTATAAATTTTAATTCAATTATTATGTCGAAATTGACAGAAATCTTATCAATTTTCTGAATTTTCATTTTAAAAAATCTTAAAATGATATTCAACGTCGCATCCACTTAATTTCCTATAGAAATCAAGGATTTTTAATTCTCACGTTCTGGTATTGGAATTCAAGAAGTTGCTGGAGAGAGATCTCTCAACAAGAGCCAATATATAAAATTACATATAGGAACTGCGATCGAGATATCCTGGAGCTCTGAAAGTACATGGCTGAGGTTTCAAGAGGAAAATGAAGGGGAAAATCAAGCCCTGGATTTATCGAACATGTCATCTGACCCGTCCGACTATTGCCTCTCTCGTTTGACCCGGGTGAATGGGAAAAAAATGTTTTTTGTTATGTGGGAGACTTTGGAGGATTGGATGGGGGGACAATGGAGTAAGGTGGAGGTGAGATTAGACGAACCTGTCTTATCTTCCAGGAGAAATGTTTCATGTTTAGTTTCCCTCAGATGAGGTTTTGTCACTGACGTCGGAGGCAAATGGAATGTATGGAACTAATCTTCTGAAATTCAGGGATTTTTTTATTTTTGGTGAAGAGAATTTGAAAGCTGTAGAATCATTCGTGGGAATATCTGATTCTGAAATTTTGAATTTCGTTTTAATGGTTGCAATTTAAATTCTTGTTCATTATCGGACATGTGAGAAGTGAAAAATAATTATTTTGACACTGGATTTTGCTGGATGAATTAAAATTGTTGATGATCATTCTCATTGCAAAAAGCAATACAACTAATAAGAATCATATGTCCGAATTTGTCAGCTGTTCAATTTCCATATTACAATAAAGGATTTGCTCATGTTCTAATTCCTATGCTCACTGAAAAAGATTTAATCACAATTACAATTCAGTTCCCCCTGGAACACACTTTAGAGTGTGAATTTCTGGAATTCAATGTATGTCGATACTCTGGTAAAAGTGCGTGCCCACACTGTTATCAATTTTTAGTTAGTTCACACGGTAATTCAATTAATCTGTTGTTCATCTCATCAATATAATTCCGCGCTTAGAATATTGTCATCTCGTGTTTTCAGCACCAAATTAAAAATGAAAACTCCATTTGGAATATTGAGCCACAGCTTCTTTTTATTCATATCAGAAATATTGTATTTGGATATTAATGTTATTTGTTCAAAATGAAAAAATCGATCATCATTTTCACTATATTGCATTCAGATTCTCCTATCCTTAACGTCAAAAATGTGAGATAATCTCATAATTCTAGCTATTAATTCTAATCAACTTTGTTCGAAGAAAACCTTAGTCATCGCAATATGAAGAAAGTAGAATTATTCTATTCTCCTCTGACCTAAATGATTTGAACAATTATGATTCGTTTATTCATGTTTCATAGAATGGTATTCAATTCTATTTTGTTTGTTAGGCGGACTTCATAAAAATTCGACGCAAGACCATTGCACTCATGCAACCCGCCTTTCTCCATTCGTTCCAGATACTGCTCATGTTTTTTTTTAGAAAATAAATTGAAAATTAAATACAAAATGTCGTCATTCTGACTTGAGTTTTGGCTAAATGTCTTGGAATTGAATTGAGATGAAGAAATTTTCATTGAGACATTATCTGCAGTCGAATGGTCTCATCTCATTTCACCCCTTCCCACTAAATTCTATACAATTTCATGCATTCGTGTATCGCTCTCACCCCACAATTTCCTCAACTGCTCTCCCCCTACAATTTCTCAAGAAAAATCTATTCTTATACTCTGAACCCCGTGTTTCGTCAGTGGTTTAATATTTCAAGTAAATTTTTTTCTTGCAAATTTTAACTGCCAGACATTAGTGCATGTATATTCAAAGGGGTTACGTGGGCGTGTTTACGACTGGGAAAAACATGAATACCGCTGACACTCGGGTGAGATACGAGGGGGGTGTGTACCTTCCGTCACGCAGGACAGAAAAATATTTTCCGCCTCTTAAAAAAAGGAGAATGAAAAAAAAACAGTTTTGATGAACGAGGGGAGTAAAAATTGTTTGAGGACACCCGTTAGGTGACTCTTGGCCTCTGTGCAGCTGCAGTGCAGGTCGCACGCGAGCGGCACGGAGAGGTACGTCTTCGGGACACTGAGTTGATACTCAATTGTCTCTGAATGTCAGTAATTGGAGGGAATCATCAAGTTATATTCATTTTGATGAAGGCAGCCCGGAGAATTGAATGGATTCAACTGACATTTGATATCGAATTGAATGCTGATAGCCTTGAAATACAGCAAGCTTTCACACGATTTCCAGGCGAATGATGTTGAATTCAATTTAGGGGAAAAAATCATGAAGTTTTTGGTTTTACTGAAAATTCAATGAAGTTCTTAATTTCTGAGCAGCAAAAAGACGAGAGTTCTCTAATTTACGTGTGGATTCAGAAACAAATTATGCGCAATTTTTAATTAATTGAAAATTCAAGAATATATTTATGTGAGTTTCACAATTTTCACTGTTTTTTGCATAAAATTTTAAATATTCAATTAAGAAATTTCGTGAAATTTCAGTGGAACTATAATGCAATAAAAATTTCCAAGAAGTTTACCGGAAATTTCATGGACAGTTGACCAGTGCTTCTCCGGAGAACGACACTAAATTCGATTTAGGTGGAAAAAAATTATGGAATTTCAGATTTCATTAGAAATTCAATTTTAAAAAATAATTTGAGTAGCAGAAAGACTAGAATTTCCCAATCTATTTGGAATTTCAATCACAACATTAATATCCGGTACCAAATTACGCTGAATTTTTAATCCCCAAATATATTTATTTGAATTTTCACTAATTTCTGCAAATTTTTATGGAATGGTTGAACTGAAATTGACAGTTTTCACTGAAAATATTTAATTACGAAATTCCGTGAAATTTCAGTGGAATTATAATGCAATAAAAATTTCCAAGAAGTTTACCGGAAATTTCATGAACAGTTTGAGTAGTGATTCTCCGGAGAACGACAATAAATTCTATTTAGGTGGAAAAAAATTATGGAATTTCAGATTTCATTAGAAATTCAATTTAAAAAAATTATTTGAGTAGCAGAAAGACTGGGATTTCCCAATCTATTTGGAATTTCAATCACAACATTAATATCCAGTACCAAATTACGCTGAATTTTTAATCCCCAAATATATTTATTTGAATTTTCACTAATTTCTGCAAATTTTTATGGAATGGTTGAACTGAAATTGACAGTTTTCACTGAAAATATTTAATTACGAAATTCCGTGAAATTTCAGTGGAATTATAATGCAATAAAAATTTCCAAGAAGTTTACCGGAAATTTCATGAACAGTTTGAGTAGTGATTCTCCGGAGAACGACAATAAATTCTATTTAGGTGGAAAAAAATTATGGAATTTCAGATTTCATTAGAAATTCAATTTAAAAAAATTATTTGAGTAGCAGAAAGACTGGGATTTCCCAATCTATTTGGAATTTCAATCACAACATTAATATCCAGTACCAAATTACGCTGAATTTTTAATCCCCAAATATATTTATTTGAATTTTCACTAATTTCTGCAAATTTTTATGGAATGGTTGAACTGAAATTGACAGTTTTCACTGATTTTTCCATAAGATTTTGAATAATCAACCGAGGTTTAGCAAAATTATCTCGTCCGAAATGAAACCTTAGCTTCTATTTTCCGACAAGATTAAATTGTATAATATGACAGGTGCCCCCTCAAAAACGTCCTCCATCCGATCATAATACAATTCAACCTGATGGCTGATCCTTCCAAACAACAAAAAAAAAAGCCCAAGAGGAAAGAACAAATCAACCGAGGTTTAGCAAAATTATCTCGTTTGAAATGAAACCTTGGTTGCTTGGCTTGTCACGTGAAAAGATATCCCAGGTATGTATTATACGTCGAAGTGAGAGCCAGACGGCACGCGATACTCGTATCTCGTTGTTCCACGATGGCACGACACGCGAGATTTTACTTAGGCAAGCGCAAGCGCCGGTTCATTAGCACGCAAATCGTCGTTGCATTCTGTCTACCCTCTAACTAAAGCCCCCCCGCTCGCCGAAAATTACGTTTTCTTATCGCTGGAATTTGTTCATGGGAGCGAAGGGGAGACTCACCAGTGAGTTGAGAGCCTTTTAAATCCACAGGAATAAATTTCACGACTAAATAATCGCCCATTTAATTAACGAAAAGGAAAAATATGAGACGAGTGCCAAGAATTTTCTGTTTCCACTGACATTCCAAGCTGAGGGGCTTTGAATTGAATCAATTGGTGGCTTACGGATCCAGTGGCCAATGAATGGACCTTCATTCGATGAAAAATTCAGACGGTAAAGACTACCTGTTCGTATTTCTCGAGCTCCTGATGATAAATCTGTCGGATTTGAGCGAGCTTGGCACGATAATCCGAGTGCTCGATGGCATTGTCTGGCTGTCCTGGTGGTCCAGCAGCTGCTGCTGCCGAGGCAGAGGCTGCTGCACCAGCACCACCACCCTTCTCAGGCCCAGCTACACCCTCAGCCACTAGCATATTGTCTAGTCTCATCAGTTGGGGATCTGGGGGCTCGTCCTCCTGGGTATTCCTCAGCGAGAGAACTGCAAAGAAAGGGTTCATAAATTGATGAGAAATTCATTTTTTATTTCAAATTAATAATTTTTATTGATGAAATAGCGATTATTTATTCGTGTGGAGCTGAAATAAAATAATGTTTACTATTATGTATCATTATTTCATCTATTCAAACGGAAAACTTCATAAAATGAAAGTTTTAAACAAATTCTGTCAATAATTTCACATTTATATTCATTTTTTTTCTGGAAAGAAGCAAAGGGAGTCGTCTGGAATTAAATGATGAAAACGCGATCAAAAGAGCAATAAAATGAGAACTGCAGAGAAAGGGTTGATAAATTATGAGAAATTCATTTTATATTTCAAGTTAACAATTTTATCGACGAAATAGTGATTATTTATTCGTGTGGATCTGAAATAAAATATTGTTTACTATTTTATAACATTATTTCACTCATTGAATGTACATGAAATAATTTTTTTTATTCAAAGAAAAAACTTGATGAAATGAAACAGTTTCAAAAAAATTCTATCAATAATTTCACATTTATATTCATTTTTTTGGAAACACAAAACAAGGGAGTCGTCTCCGCCATCAAAAAATATATTTTAAAAATATATAATATAGGCCAATTCCATATATTTTTAATACATAAACATCTATTTAACATATATTATTTTTTAACATATACTTTATATGTTTTTTATATAAATTATTTTTCAAAACATAAATTTTTCCGTGTGGGCTACAACTAAATAATGAAAACTCAATCAAAGGAGCAATAAAATGAAGGAAAGGCTGCGCAACTCATTCTGTCCCGAAATGAATGGAAAAAACTAGTACGAGTATTTGATCCGAGCTTGAAGCTCAGATAAACGTCCAAATAAATGATAAAAATAGAGAAGATTCGCCAGAAAAATATCAAGAATCGACAGTCGTTTCACTTCCACGCCAGTCGCACGTTTGTCGAATCATAAAAGAATCAATTTCACTATCCATCGAGTATGCCCTATCCCTTTCCCCCCCGCAGTGTTTTCTCTCCGTCTTTTTTCTCATGTTCGAAATCGACATTCTATGGCGGTCTATTCCTCCTCTTAGCACTCATCTCTCTCCTCTCTTACTCTTTTTCAGGATCAGGGTTTTGCTGTACGCAGTGGTTTAGAGTCGGTGGGTTTTCTCTATGTGCGGTAACAGCGGTTTTATTGTACTTTTACGACGCGTGATGGAGCTGGACGAGCTATAAAAACGCTGGCTGCTGGAGTTCTACGGACCGCCGACGTCTTACCCGCATGGGCTATACACGTTGGCTTGAATATAGTGAGACAGGCTTCTTTCTTGATATTTCGTTGTATTTTCTCGGTGAACTCTGGGTGGATTGGATCGCACATTCAGTTCGACAATTTTAATATTGCGAGGATGAGTTGTTCTGGCGGCCAAACGTGCAATCACGTGTCTGAGATTAATTCCAATTGACTGAGACTTCCAATACATTTCTTGGAAATTTTTATATCAGTTGCACTGAAATTCCAAGGAATTTTTCATTGTCATTGAAAATTCAACATTTTTGGGAAAAATCTATGGAAATTGTCAATTTTAATTTAATTATTACCGAATATTCCTGTTTATTAAAATTGAAACTAGTTGAGAACTTCTCGTCTTTCTGTTTCTCAAAAATAGACAATTTCATTGAATTTTCAGTGAAATATAAAATTTAATAATTTTTCCCCTAAATTGAATGTCACTCTCCCAAAAATGACTGAACAGAAGAAAAATCTAGAAAGTTTCATTAATTTCGTTCCCACCATTCTCCCCTCATAAATAAGTAATGAAGATAGTGAAATCTTTTAAAAATATAATTGATTTTTTCCAAATTAATTCTCAAAAAGTTACATTTTTAAATCATTTAAGCACAAAAATCCCCAATGATGCACTCATGATAAATAATAAATAATAAACCAATCCGACCATGCCAATCAGACGAATAAAACTTTTCAATTCGAGTGTCAACGTAAAGAGACCATGTAATGAATTCGCTCGACTAATCCATTTATACGATGTGTAACAATTAAACCCGAGAAAAGGGGAAGAATTTCAAAAGTTTAAGAATGAGAATTATTCGAGTCTCTGGAGATGCCGAGAGTCGAGGGTGCTCTTTAAAACTGTGAACGGAAAAGAAATCCCCGACATTACGACCGAGAATTCCTCACCAACGATAACTTCCCGAGTTTTAATTAAAAAAAGTGATGAAAACTATCGACATTAAGGTATATCCCCAGAAAAAAACAGGATTTTCTTATCATTGCCCACATGTTTTTCATAGATTTTTATATTTCCCAGCTATTGAAAAAACCTGTCAGTGAATTTTTTATAAAATTAATTAATAAATTTATTTATTTATTTATTAATGAATTGTTAAGTATACAAAATTAATAAATTAATTGATTCATTAATTTTTAATTATTAAATTATTATTTCTTTTACATTAATAAATTAATTAAAAATTAATGAATTAATTAATTTATTAATTTCGTAACTTCGAAAAATGAAAAATTGAAAATAAATAATGAATGTCATTAATAAATTAATTAATTCATCAATAAATAAATTAATTAATTGATGAATTAATTAATTTATTAATTTTGTGTACTCCATTGTTTCTCCGATATTAAACTCTAAAAAATGGAAATTTCGTGAAATAATTTCTTATATGATTCAAAAAATTAACTAACAAATAATTTTTTATTTGATTAAAACAGTTATTGTTGCCTTCATCAAAAACATGTGAAGAAACCTGAATAATTTGTAAGAGCGCGATAAATCAAGTCATTTAGAATTTTTTCCGGAACTCCATAGGGACTAACTTTTGTGTGATATTGTCTTGGGATACACCTTAAGTTGTTTATGCGATTTCTGGTGTGAATAAAATGGCACTTATCTCCCCGGATAAATTGAATGGAATAACGAATACTGCTATTGAGACAATCAGGGGGGAGGACACTTAACGCCCAATAATCTAACTATCAGGCCACGAAGGGCGTAACTGTGCCGCAAAGAGGGCGACGGGGAGGGGAGGGGTTCGAGAGGGAACTATCACTTTATACACTGTCTTTCTCGGTACGTTATATCCACCCTGTATGCTTTTCCCACTGGAGGGGGCCCTTACAAGCGCGTAAACTCAGTTTTACTGGCAGTTAACATTTTACGACTCAAACGGTCTGCCACGGGCTCCCGTGCGCGCACCCCTGTCCAATGCAACTTCCCTTCCCCGGCTTCAGTTGTACTTTACACTACTCCGTGTTGATCTTCCATATGTCTGTTCTAGAGCACTTACGTATTGTAAGTGGGTGTATTATCGGGTGTTGATCGGAGTTGAAGGGGAGAAAACGAAGCGATATAAAAATGATCGTCAGCGTCAAAATTTTGTAATAAATAAATAATTGATTCGAATTGTTGATTCAGCCATCCACTCATATCCGTCAGAAACCATGATATTCGCCGAGAATAATTAATTTTTTTTCGTATAGATTTTCGTTGAAACAAGGGCCGTAAGACTTTTGGAAAATTCAATTTCCCAAGGTTTTCCTCTGAGACTTGACGAGGAATGCAATCGCATCCGGAGAAAGGAAAGGGAGGGAACACCAATAGTAGTATTGTAAGAATAAGAGAAATAAGGGAATGAGAGAATAGTGGGAAAGCCGGGGGAAAATGTTAAGGGTCTTCGCACCTCGAGAAAGCCCCCGCCCCGTTCATTTTTCCCCGTTCATTTTGGGATAAAATCCTTCGGGAATGAAGGAGAGAGGACTCTGGGATTCTCCGGGTCGCGTCAATCCCTCGGGGAGACGGGATATTGACACACGGCAATAATAATATCTATAGGCCCTGCTCCACTGATTCACGGAGAGGTTGTCTCATACGTTTTTTTTTCCTTTTATTTATTTTTTTTATGGATGATGGATTCAGGGGGTTTGGTGGTGGCGATAGGCTTTTAGATTCGAGAAACCTTTCTGGGACATTCTCGTGAATTATCTTCATTCGTAATTCAAGCCAATATGAATTTAGTAGCGAAGCGGTAAACCGGGTCAAGTCGGTTTTGACTTTTGGCCAGTTTTTTATGAATATCTCAGAATCTAAGAGAGATAGCAAAATTTTTCTCATAGCCCTTTTTATAACCCTCACTTGACTCTACAAAAAAGGTCATGACAAGAATTTTTCTATCTCTTTTAGATTCCGAGATAATCGTCAAAAACTGGCCAATAGTCAAAATCGACTTAAACCATTTTACCGCTTCGCTACTCAATTCATTTGTTGATGCAAGGAATTCATACGAATTCAATACGAATTCTTTGTTGACGATTCTTGGCCCTCAAAATTCCGCATTTCAGCCATCGTCCCACAAAAATCAACCCCCCATTAAATTCAAGAAATATTTCCGCCCGATACATTTAAATTCTCCGATATCCCAGCGCACTCCTCTCAATATCATAACCGACTTTCGTTAAAAAATTGCCAAGTTAATTCAGTGGAGCGAGTCAGAACTCCCGTGGGAGCACTCTCGTCGATTGGATATTGCGGAAGATGACAGAGACAGAACCGAAATAAAGCATGCGTACAGCCGACGCCGGTGAGCCCCCACGAGTGGAACAGGGACCAACTTTTTGACTCCTTTATATTCCCGATCCCCTCCCCTTCCCCCCTCCCTCCTCACGAGATACGTATCACCCCTGCTAGATGGAATGGAGAGGGGTTGGATAAAATTTTACTGCCGAGGAATCGCTCAATAATTGTTACTGCTCGCTTTGATCGCGTAAAACACGTCGTAAACGTCTCCGTAGGGCGGCCCTCGCTCTCTCGGCTCTCCCCCCCCCCTTCCAGAAGCTCCAGTGGAATATGGGGGGGGGCTCCTCTAACCTCAAACTGTCCATACAAAATTTGTTTGGGGAAACAAAGGGGAACGATCCGACAATTTATTCCGCCCGGAGAGAAATTTGCGGGTGGCTGCATCGATACAGCTGTAATTCTACGTGGATACGTCTATGGTCTTCCCTTTCCTTCACTGAACATCATAGTTTGTCATTGTATATTTTTATTATTTAAGTGTATGAGAACAAGTCGAGATTTCGCACCGTCTCGTCATGATAAGACGTTTTTTATAATCATGGTATGATTGAATTATTATATACAACCAAAATTCCTAAACAAAACAAACGTTAAATGTATTTCATTCATAATGAAATAATCAGATACAAACACCTTTGCGCATTTTAATACAGATCCACAAATTTTGTCTATTTCGTGTAGCAATAACCAAGTGTCGGTGTACATTGTTGGAAATGTTTTGAAATTTCATGGAAGATATTATAGTAAAGCTCGTGAGAGTGACATTGAATCGCATTTAGGGAAACAATGGTTATGAAATTTCAAGTTTCAAATAGAATTCACGGAAATTCATAAGTCATCAGTGGGAGTGAGATGGAAATTCCACAACTTGATTG
Organism: Diachasma alloeum; assembly: GCF_001412515.2. Lineage (NCBI taxonomy): Eukaryota > Metazoa > Arthropoda > Insecta > Hymenoptera > Braconidae > Diachasma > Diachasma alloeum. Next base: position 1,209,735 of record NW_021680364.1, read on the forward strand.
AATGTTCAGTGGAACATGAATATTCAGAAATAAAATGACATGAATTTTCAATTTTTCCCTCAATTTTCCTGATTTGTCTGAATTTTCACAGAATAATTGAACTGAAAAATCAAGTGTTTTATTGATTTCCAGATCATTTGAACAGAAAATCAATGGAATATCTGATTTTTCAATGCCAAGATTTCCTGAAAGTTCTGTGGAACTTGAACACAAGAAAAATTTCCGGAATTATTGCGGACCAGCGCTGAGGATCTCTCAAAATTATAATTTATTGCTAAAAAATACTGGAGAATTTTCTCAAATTTTTTAGAGAAATCTAAACTTTTCTAGACAAATCTGGAATTTGCTGGAAAAATCCATAATTTTTTAGAATTAATCAATAATTGCAGAAAAATTCTAGGATTTCAAATTCTAGAAAAATCAATAATTTTCTAGAAAAATACAGAATTGCGATAGAATAGAATATGTAATGCTCTAGAATTCTGATAGATGGCGCCACTGCCGATAAGGAACCATAAGGACTTTTTCCCTAAATCCCCCTCTCCCCCATAATGAAAACAGACATATCCACGTCAAAAATAAAAAGAGGAAATTCCTCATAAACTCGTAAAAAATGGCGTTAAAGTACTTCAAACACTCTTGTTGACGCGGAAACGTTGAACAGATGAAATCAGTGATAACAATTCTAACCCCTGCCCCCCCCCCC